>NC_062573.1:92197305-92508850 GCF_022837055.1 Prionailurus viverrinus | reverse complement strand
TTGCTTGGGCCCTGAGAGAAGTCGGCTTCGGGAAAAGAGCCGTTTGCTGCCATGGCAGGGCCACCCTGATGCAAGGCTCCACTTTGGGGAAGTGTAGACACCAGAAGGGATGGTAAACCGTCTGATTAGTCACCACAACTGCTGCTGGGCACTTGCCTGGTGCACTCTGGGCGTCCACTCTGCCTACAGCCTGGACACCCACCATGATGGCCCTAGGACACCCGCCACGATGGCCCTAGGACACCCGCCATGATAGCCCTGCACATCCACCATGATGGCCTTGGACACCCACCACGATGGCCCTAGGACACCCGCCATGATGGCCCTGCACATCTACCATCATGGCCTTGGACACCCACCATGATGGCCCTAGGACACCCGCCATGATGGCCCTGGATATCCACCATGCCTGCAGCCTGGATACCCACCATGATGGCCCTGCACATCCACCATCATGGCCTTGGACACCCACCACGATGGCCCTAGGACACCCGCCATGATGGCCCTGCACATCCACCATCATGGCCTTGGACACCCACCACGATGGCCCTAGGACACCCGCCATGATGGCCCTGCACATCCACCATCATGGCCTTGGACACCCACCACGATGGCCCTAGGACACCCGCCATGATGGCCCTGCACATCCACCATTATGGCCTTGGACACCCACCACGATGGCCCCAGGATACCCACCAAGATGGCCCTGCACATCCACCATCATGGCCTTGGACACCCACCACGATGGCCCTAGGACACCCGCCATGATGGCCCTGCACATCACCATCATGGCCTTGGACACCCACCACGATGGCCCTAGGACACCCGCCATGATGGCCCTGCACATCCACCATCATGGCCTTGGACACCCACCACGATGGCCCTAGGACACCCGCCATGATGGCCCTGCACATCTACCATCATGGCCTTGGACACCCACCATGATGGCCCTAGGACACCCACCATGATGGTCCTGGACATCTATCATGCCTTCAGCCTGGATACGCACCATGATGGCCCTGCATATCTGTCATAACGGTCCTGTACATCCACCACAATGACCCTGGACACCCACCATGATGGCTCTGGACATCCTCCATGATGGCACTGGACATCTGCCATGATGGCTCTGAACACCGCCAGGATGGCCCTACACACCCGCCATGATAGCCCTGGACACCTGCCAGGATGGCCCTATACATCCACCATGATGGTCCTGGACATCTGCCATGATGGCCCTGCACACCCTCCATGATGACCCTGGACACCCGCCATGAGGACACTGGACACCCCCCACACCTGCAGCCTGGAGCTCCAACCACAGCCCTCCAGGTCTCGTCTTCTTCCCCTGGGGAAGGCCATATTTGCCCTACCGGCCTTCTTTTCCTTGCTCAAGAAACCCCCAGATGTCTCTGTTTCAAGGCTGACCTCCCCTCTAATTTATGCTCTGGGCTGGTCCCTGGTTCCACCCAGAGCGGTCTCCTCGAGCAGCCCGTCACCATGCAGAGGAGAGAGAAGCCCACCCGAACGGGACTTACGGGTTCCCCGGGCAGCCCTCTGGGCCCGACTTCTCCATCATCACCCTGTGGGGGAGAAAAGAGGCAGGATTTTAGGGACACATTCTGAAGCCTGGACAGAGAGACAACATGCCTTCCCGCTGCGTGGAAGGACCCTCTGGCCCGGGGCTGCTTCAGCCTCTGCCGGATCTACTAGTCCGGTACTAGCCGGGAAGGCCCGAGTGTCCCCACCCCGGGAAGCTTCAGGGAACTGGGAGGATCCGAGCCCCTGGGACGCTCTGCTCAGGAGCTCACACACCACAGCCCCGGTGAGGGGAAGGCTGCACTGAAACATCAGGGCAGCCAAGAATCTGGTGACCTCGATGGGTCATGATAGGGATAAATGGTAGAATGATACAAGGTAGACTGAGTTGGAAAACAGGTGGCTGGGTGGGGAGGGAGGGAGATGGCAGATAACAGGGAGGGAGGGAGGGAGCGAGAGAGGGAAATGATAGGAGCGGGAACGACGGAGGCTGCATTGGAAGGGGTCACGGACACTCGCCAGACCCTTGGGCCAACGCCCAGGAGCCTAACCTCTCTGCCCGGGCCCTACACACGGCCTCTTCCTTCCAGCTGTAGAAGGAAATGCTGTCCTGGCTCCAAAGGTTCCAGATCAGGAGCTGCCATCAGCAACTCCGCTTCTCCCAGTCAGGGCGCTGCCCCTCCTCTTCACCTCACGCACAGCCGGCCCTGCACACACACACACACACACGCACACGCACACCTCCCCTGCTAAGAAGCACACACATCCGGGAAGACCCGTCTCTCCTTTCCCATAGTACAGTCAAGTGCGCTGGGGCCCAGACAGGAGAGGGGACCCTGGCAATGGCACCTGAGAGCCGCTGAGGACAGAGGCCCGGCCAGGCCCTAACTCACTTCCCAGAGTTTCCCAACCTTCTTCCTAAAACACCCCCGAGACCCTAAGACGCTGTGTAAGTGACCGGGGTGAATGGAGGGAGGGGCTCATAAGCCCACTTAGTTTCTCTGCACATCGTAACTGTGCATCACTCTCCCAGGAAGACGCACCTGACGAACCCCGGGGCCTCCGCAGAGCCCCCCAGTGAGACGCCCACCCCCAGCCCGGGCTCCAACCTCGGGCAGAGCTGTGCTCCCCCCACCCCTGCACGCTCCCAGCCCTCCACCTCCCTCCACCTCCAGGGCCAAGGACAGGCTTTTCCCAGACTCCCCACCCCCGCCCCTAAGCCCCGGGCCCCACCACCCCACAGCCTCCACCCGGACCACGTGACAAGAGGAGACACAGAGCTCATGACCTCTCCCGACACCCCTCCTCCACGGCGACCCGGGCAGCCACCTCCCGGAACTAGGGCACTCTCTCCGAGACCAGCGGCAGGTGAAAGCCGCTCCCGGACGCAGGCCCAGTGGTCAAGCTAAATGCTTCCACCTGCTTTGTCTCAGAGGTGGCGTGCGGCCTGTCCCCACATCCCGTGGCTTCGCCCACCCACAGCCCCTCCTTCCCCAGCTGCACCCTTGCCAACCAATGACAGCACTGCCTGCGTTTCCCGGCGGTTCCAGCCCAGACACCTCCCCCCCCCCCCCCCCCCCCCCGCCGAGGGGATGGGCAGGTGGCTACTCACCCGATCTCCATCATCTCCCGGAGGTCCTGGTGGGCCAGAAGGACCAGGGTCACCCTAGGACATCAAGCAGTGTCAGCATTAGGCACTTGGAATAGTCACCCCCAGCCGTCTCAAATGCCCGTCCGTCTTTCTGCGATTCTGAGACCAGAAGCCCCGAGCCCGCTGAAGACTCCAGAGTGACAGGAGGTGGTTTTGGGGACTGGTGTCGGGAGGCAGGTTCGCTCGACCGGCTCCCACGGGCAGGCAGTGCCCCCGGACACTGCGGGCGGGGTGGGGGGGGGGGTCTGAGCGACCCCCTGCCAGCTTCTCCGTGGGAAGCGGGGCACCAGCCCCGGCCCCACAGGGTCCCCAAGGAAGGGCTGCCGCCCCCGACCGTGAGCATCCTGAGGGTCAGCACTGGTCCACCTCCCACCTCTCGCAGCTCTGGGCCTCGCGTGCAGTCGGTGCCTAATATGTGCTCATCCGTCAAACGGACGGGCCCGGCGGCTGCCCTCGACCCAGCCTCCACACCGTGGCTGGAGAACGTGGACAACGCGCCTTGATAACCACTACGTCATTCCTCAACGGGCCGCGGGGCGCGTCAGATAAACCCTCCCGACACCCTCCCCAAGCGCGTGTGCTGGTGTGTGTGCACACACGCGTGCCTGCGTGTGCCCTCGCTGTGCCGGAGCCCGAAAGAGACACGCTCTGCTTCAAAGAGAACAGGAGAGGCAGAAAACGTCGGAGGAACGGCAAAGAGCCGTCCCACGGAGGCGGCCCGCGCAGGAAGGAAGCAGGGGGCTCTGGGCCACAGCACGCGCCCTGGCCCCGCCCCAGGAGCTGCCACCAGCTCCTGGAATCTCCGCCTGAGTGGTGCAGAGGGTCCCGGGCAGCGAAACGGTGGCCAACCGGGCTTTCTGGAACCGCGGTGGGCCCCAGTGAGAGGGGATTTCTCTAAGGAAGGGCCCTCCCCTCCCCCTTCCACGTGCCTCGGGTACGGGGGGCCTGACGGGCTCTCTCACTGTAAGCGGCCCATGAGAAACCCACTCTCTCTGGGCTGACTTTCCACAAGGACATCGCGTTGGCACTGGTTTCTGGGAGTTTCTTTCATGACCACCCCAGAAAGGTGGGGTCCCAGCCCCACACGAGAGATCCCAGGCCTTCCGGAAGGGTCTCCCGAGAAACACCTCCACGCTCTGCACGGAAGCCATCGGGACCTCTGTGCCGGTGACGCGCACGCGGGGAACACTTACCCGGTGGCCCTTCTCCCCCGGCAGTCCAGCCAGGCCGTCGAAGCCGCGGTCGCCCTGCGAGGGACAGAGGGGCCTGCTCAGGGGCGCCACTGCACACAGCTTGGCCGCCCTTCCTCGGGCCGCGGTTCGGGCAGCATCCGCGCACCCCGGGCCCCAGAACCTCCGCGTGTGGCGGCCACCGGCCTGCGTTCGCCACAAATTCCGCTGTCGGCTCTGTGTTCCGGGGCCCTTTTCCCCCAAACACCAACAAAGGCTACAAACACAGAGCTGACTTTGGTCCTAGGGCCACAGGCTCCGAGCCTCGATGTCAAACGGGTGCCTGTCTCGCTCACCGCTACACCCTCAGCGCCCGGCACGGCCGGGCACACTCGTCACCGACGGGGGCCCCCTGGCGCCCCGGGCCACCCCGGGCTGCCTCCTGGAGTCGGGGCGCACAGCCCTGCCTCGCGGACGTTGCAAAGCACGTGGGGGAGGTCGAGAGTATGCTAGTTCAGGCTTAAGATGCCTCTGTTGTTGGAAGAAGTCCACTTTCTGCAGGGAGAGAGTCAAGAAGGCCCTTCTTCCCTCCTGCCTCTCGGGCGACTCGAGACCAAAGCCTCCTCCCCTGAGCTCGGGACGCGCGGGGAGCACCCGAGCTCATCCACACCAGCTACTAGGTGAACAGGCGTCTCGGCCGCCGGCGGGTGCGGTGACCCATTCTCCCCACCCCCTCCAGGTAACGTGGGAGAAAGGCGCCGCGCACGGCCCCGGATGGCGCTCCAGAGCTGGGAAAGGAAGGGCCGGCCGAGAACAGGGGAGGGGGCTCCACACCGACGTGGGGGGCGGAGGGGTGGCCCGGCTGCAGATTCCGTTCACGCGCACACGTGACCGACCCTGCGTCAGCTCACACACAACGTCTACTCGCTCCCTGCGACGCCGGGGAGCAGACGCCCCAAAACTGGTCAAGAAGGCTCCCCGTCTCGTGCACCTGGCATTCCTCGCGTCAGCCCCCACGTGCGTGCTCTTGCCGTCTGTCCGTTCACGGACGGCTGGCAGAGCCGAGATTCCACGCGCCCCCCTCCCCCAATGCTCGCCACCTGCTCAGAGGGACCCATCTGCCCCCTCAGCAAACTAGCTGCAGTTGCCATGCTGGCTTGTGACATTCACCCCGGCAGCCGTGGTCCTCGACCGCCTGGAACCCAGCTGAGACACGGACCCAAGCAGAACCTTCCCCACCCCCAAGGTCCCCCCGAGATGAGCACGAACGTCATGACTCGTTACTTGTCACCACAGTGACGTTCGTCGCACCGCCGCCATGTTGGCCGTGCCATCAACACGGTGACGGCGACCGCGGCCGCGTGCAGGACGCCAGGAGGCGGCGAGCGTAGCCTACCTTCGGGCCCGTTTGCCCCGGCATCCCTCTTGCTCCGTCACTCCCAGCTCGGCCCTGGAACACAGGAGGGAAACTGTCACCGGGGTCTGGGAGTCGTGGCCTCCTGCGATGCGAAGCAGAGTCACACGGCCCCGCGTGGCCAGGCTGGTCCGGAGGACCCCGACCGGGCTCCCGGGGCTGCTGCGTGCCTCTCACGTGACTCCAGTCTTTCTGAGCCTCGCCGTCTGAAATGCCAGATGGGGAAAATGCCAGTCGCCTGTGTCCGGGATGAGACCAGGCTGCGAGACCAGCAGCGGCCAGGCAGCTCTGTGAGTCTGCGGGACTGTGGGTCTCGGGCTCTGGAGAGAGTGTGCCCGGGCAGCAATCCACAGCCCGTTTCCCTTGCACCGTTCGGAAGCCAGATTATGGACAGGAGAGTCACAGAAAGGAGGCCCCTAGGGCCAGTCCAACTGGCTACCAAAGGAACCGAGCCCCACAGTGGTGGCTTGTCTCGCTAAAGCCACACGGCTGCCCACCGTTAGCAAGACACTCATCCGTGGAGGCCACTCCTGGGGCCATCACTTCCAGCTATTTCCAGGAAAGTGACAAGGACAAGCCCACGGTCCCCACCCGACTGGCCACGGGGCTGAAGGGTCGGGCCCACTACAAAGGCCCCACGGTCACCCTGGGAGAGCCAGGCTTGAGGCTTCCCGGACAGGGACAGGGCCAGATGCCGCCCTGCTAACGAGGAAATGCCAGCCCGCTGGGAATAAAGACCTGGCCCAGAAGAACGCCTTCTCTCCTCCCCTCGTCCCGCGTGCACCTGATCAAACGAGGCCCTCACCGCCGAGCACAGGGAACATTTGGAAAGCGACAGCTTTCGGCCTCAAAGTACAGGGGAGACAGGGCAGCAGCAGAGAAGAGAGAAGCCGGGGACCCGGGTGGACCCCAAAGGAGCTGGTCTGTCCCGCCCGGGGTTAAAGTTTACACGGAGCTGCGGGGATGAAAATTCTGTCAGGAAAGGCGCCCAAGCAACGCGGCTCCGGGGCAAAACGCCGAAGCCAGGCCAGGAGAACGGAGACACGGGTGGGGCCCCCGCCCTCCGCAGTTGTCCAAACCCCCCGGAGTCAAGGGAGATTGGTCAGAACGGTTCGCGTGACCTCCCGGCAGGACGGGCAGCGGCTCCCGACGACCAGCACCCCGGCTCCGGCCGGCAGCCCCCCCGCCCCCGAGCGGCGGCCAGGCCAGCACGGCCCCCGGGGGTCCCCGCTCGCGGCTAGCGCTGGCTCCACGGAGGCGTCCTGCCTGCCCCACACACTCTCCAAGCGGCCCGGGCGGCCCAGGGCTCAGCACGCCTCGGAGAGGCTCACACCCGCACCGGGTCAACCGCAAACAACCCCAAAGCTTCTGTTCGCCCGCGTAAGGCGTCTCTGGCTGAGTAGATCCACTCATCAGAGCGCAGCGTGGGTTCGCCGCGCTCTCCCTGGCTCGTCCGCATGGTGAGGCTTAAGTGATAGGAACCTGTGACGTACGCCCCGTTCAGCAGCCACGGCCGCAGGGAAACAAACGGGTCCCCCACACTAGAACACCCTCCCAGAGTCCCGGGGGGCCGGGAAAGCGGGCGAGCGACAGGACACTTCCTCCAAACCCGAGGCCGTCTCTGGAGACACGAGGCCGCCTGGAGGACATAAGGCCCGGCGAGCCTTTCGTGTTCTCCACGCTTGCGCCCAAGGGGCCGCGGAAGTTGCCTTAATTAAAAATGCTTGTTAGGGGCGCCTGGGGGGCTCAGTCGGTTAAGCGTCAGACTTCGGCTCGGGTCATGATCTCGCGGTTCGTGGGTTCAAGCCCCGCATCAGTCTCTCTGCTGACAGCTCGGAGCCTGGAGCCTGCTTCCGATTCTGTGTCTCCCTCTCTCTCTGCCCCTCCCTTGCTGTGCTCTCTCTGTCTCTCTCCGTCTCTCAAAAATGAATACATGTAAAAATTAAAAAAAAAATGTTTGTTAAACTACATCAAGGGGCACCTGGATGGCTCAGTCGGTTGAGCGGCCGACTTCGGCTCAGGTCATGATCTCGCGGTTCGTGGGTTCGAGCCCCGTGTCGGGCTCTGTGCTGACAGCTCGGAGCCTGGAGCCTGCTTCCGATTCTGTGTCTCCCTCTCTCTCTCTCTCTGCCCCCTGCCCCCCCCCCTCCACTCATGCTCTGTCTCTCTCTCTCTCTGTCAAAAATAAACATTAAAAAAAAAAATAAAATAAAAATAAAAAACCCACAACAGCAACAAGCTCAGGACGGAGGCCAGAGACCAGGTTGGCAGAGGCCCGCAAGGCACACCTGCCCCAGGACACACAGCGCCCTCCGGCTCAGCTCGCGACCCCAGGGAAGGGGATCCGGCTGTGAAAAGTTGCCCTTTGACGGAGGGGAACCACCAACCGGGTTTCCGGCCCCGAGCCTGGCAGTGGGGGCAGGGCAGACCCACCGCAGACTCCCACCCCCGTGGGGACCAGCTGCGGCCCACTGAGCCACAACGCTTACCCTTCTTCCAGGCTTCCCGGCCGGGCCAGGCGGGCCCTGCACTCCTCGGGGACCCTGTCCGCAATCAGAGAGGGCAGAGTGTCAGGGGGCATCCGTGCTTTTCAGAGGCAAAAGCAAAGCCCTGAACCCCTGCTCCTCAGCCCGGCCGGGGGCTCGCCGTCTCTCGAGCGGGCACCGCCGGGCAGGGCACAGGGTCTGCTGCCCCCCGAGTGAGGGCCGCCCAGGGCACAGCCAGCGAGTTCCCCTGAAGGCAGAGGCTGTTTCTGTCCCTCAAAGCTGCGCACAGAGCCACAGATCTCTGCCGCTTCCTTAAAGAAATGCAGCTCTGCCCCCTGACGTGCAGGACGCGCCCCTTCAAGCAGCAAGGGCGAGGTGCCCACGTACCTGAGGCCCCATGTCTCCCGGCTCGCCCTTCAGACCTCCGCTCCCCGGAGGGCCCTAGGGAGACACGGTCTGGGTTAGAAATGCTCATCAGATGCCAGCGAAGGGGGCGCCCCGTGGGGCAGGGCTCCCGCTGAGAACCAGCAAAGCTCACGGTCCACGGAGCCCAGCGTGCCTGCCCTGGACACAGCCTGGGGGCTGAGCAGGACCCTTCCAGTTGTTTGGATCTGCTCTGAGTTTTGAACCAAATTCTGGACAGTGGGACTTACGGCACGAGAGCCGGAAAGCCCAGCACAGAGTCTGCTTCTCTCTCCAGGATGAAGGTGACAGTGGTCTGGCACGTTCCGCAGCTCAGGCCAGCATGCGGGCACCCTCACGACGAGGCAGGAGCCCCAGACGGAGGGGAGCAGCCCGAGCCAGCATGGCCGAGGAAGGTGCTGAATGCAGACCGGGGGGCAGAGAGCCAAGGCGCCCCCTAGGGAACGGGGGTGGGGGGTTAAATCCTCCGTCTCCTTGCAAACTGCAAAGGCCGCAGGCACTCCCAAGGGCTCCTGTTTGCGGGCCCTGAGCGTGCCCGGGCACACACCACACACAGCTTGTGCGGCTGGGGAGGGGAGGGCTGGGGATCCCGGGTCTGTCCGTCCCCTCACCTCACCGAAGGGCTCTTGACTTTGGAAACAGAACCATCAAGAGTTGACGACAGCCCGGAAAGAAAGAGGCTCAGAGCTCCCTGGGTCATGAGGCAGAATCAGAGCAGAGCTGGTGGGGGAGGCTGCCCAGCCCCCAGGCCGCCACAGCCCCCCAAGCCCCTGCCGAAGGCCCCCAGTCCCGCTGGGGTGCCACTGACAACATGAGTGGTTGACGAGAGCTTAAAGTGTGCTCTCTCTGGGTGAGCTGGGAGCCCAAAGGGACCGACTGAGGATGTCCCCCACCCACCACGCTCCCCCTCCGTCCCCCACGTAGGACTCACCATGGGGCCGGGCCTCCCCGTCAGACCCATCGGGCCAGCTGGCCCCCTCAACGCCAGCTGCAAGGGAAAATGGGGCACACTGAGAAACGGCTAGGGTGCTGGTCCTAACAGGTGGGGCTCAGCCGGGCAGGAAAGGCCCGACGGGGCGCACCGAGGACGGGGGCCTCTGCAGGAGGGGTTTCTGACGGAGCTCCAGGAACCTGGCACCTCAGCTCCTCCGGGACCTGTGAGCCAACACGAACGGAACGGAGGCCGTGCAGGTGGAACCCGGGGGTGGCCTGCCCCACGGTGGGGATGGGCGTCCCACCCCCTCGGGTGCTGACCTCCTCCTTGTCCCCAGCCGGCCCTCGGCTCTGGAGGTCCCCCAGCCCCGCCCAGAGTGTGACCCCCCACCCCCACCCCCGCCACAGCCCAGCTCGGCCTCCTTTCCCCAAAGGACCTCTTCTGCTTCTATCCTGTGACTCAGTTCCCCCTCCCCCGCACGATGCCATTTTCATTTTGGAAAAGATTCGTTTCAGTTACAAAACCTTGTAAGCCCACGACCCACTCGGCTTCCATGAAAACGCACAGCCAGGCAAGGCCCCGTCAGTAACTCCAGCCGCAGGCGCTGGGGTTTTTCGCGCACCTCGTGGCATCACGTGGACAATTTGTCCCACGGCAACAGCTCGACGCTCAAGCTGTCCTCTAATTATCCTCGCATTGTGATCACTAACATCACCTCCACGGTGCCAGAGCCACATAAATACCGCCCAAACGAGGGCTTACTTAGTTTCCCGAGATGCCCCATTACAGGTGATGTTCCACCGAACGATCACCCACCCGCCCGGCCTCACGGAACCGGGGTTCACTCTTGTCACCGGCCATCAGCAATCTGGAGCGTCATCAATCAAAACCTCGGCTCACTAACCAGCCGATTAGCAGAGAGCAGAACCGTCAGGAAGCAAATGCTCCTCGGGACCCCCAGGCCAGGCGAGGGGCTTTGGGGCCCGCGGGTGCCGTCTCAGAGGCTCTATCTCGGTCCCACCCCATCACTGGGAGCCCTTCCAGGGGCACACGGGGTCTGTCTCTCCATCCCCCGTGCCCAGCGGAGGGCAGCAGACGGCCCCGCACGTCCGTATCCGGGGACTTGGACCCTCAGCATACACAGAGAAGCACTGAGACACCTCCCCGACCTTTCCCAGTGCTCGCCTGGGCCCCCAGACACTGGCGAGTGCACACTCACACCGTGTCCTGATCCCTCAGGAGGCGCGCCCCTCTCCCAGCCGTGTCCTGTCCCCTCCAGGTACCACGCATCACTTACCCGGGCCTGCTGCAGGATGGCCTGAGCCTGGGACTCCTGAGCCGACACCATGGGACCCTTGGAGCCAGCGTCACCGCCCCCTCCAAAGCGGAACTGCAGGTGTAAGACAGGGGGTCACCAAGGGTGCACCCGTCTGGGTGCCCACCCTGGACCCCGGGGCTTCCCAGATGACAGCGGAGCCTGGCGGGGGTGGGGAGGCCTCTGGTTGGACAGTGTCTGGCCCGAGCCCCCTCCCTGGACACGCTGCCCCAGCCCCGCCTGCCGGCTTCAGCCCTAGGGCCACCGGAAGACCCGCCCCGAGCCTGGAAAGACCTTTCTGACTTCCACGGCATCTCACTCTGAGACCCCACAGCCCCTATTTATTGCAAGAAAAAGCCAAGGGCCCAGTGCAAATGCCTGTGCTGAGGAGCCCTAGCTCCTGGCTGCACACAGGGTACCCTCAGCTGCACCTGGCCTCCCGGGTAGCACCGGGTCGCCAGCCAGAAGACTGACCTCTGGGCCAGCGGGCCCGGGCCTGGGCTCCCACGAGATCAAGGAGGGACCAGCTGGCAGCATGCCCGCTCGGGGTCCCCGCGGGGACGGTGGGAGTCTGACAAGAGGAGCAGGCTTTCAGAGCCAATGTCCCTGCACCTGAGGTGGGCCACTCGGGACGCTGGAAACACCCCAGGAGGGCCTATTGCTATGAGACAGTTGTCCCACACTGGAGTGGCCTGTGGCCAGGGGATGGTCCCCCTCAAACACAGAGCCTGGGGCCCCCTCTCCACCGAATTCTGAGCCCCAAACCCACCCACGCTGCCACCCACACACCCTGCCGTGCACCCCACCACCCACCCCCACAAATGATACTCACGGGCAACATGAGCATGGTTCCAGGAGGGCCGGGCAGCCCATCAGCCCCTGGAAGGCCTGGGCGTCCAGGGGGACCCTGTGGACAGAGGGCCCAAGACAGCTGGGTCAGGATGCAACAGGGACGGGGCAGGGCTGTGTCCAGAGAAGGAGGGCGGAGCCGCAGCCCACGAGGAAACCCACAAGGCAAGCACAGGACCAGCAAGACCCCCATGGCGCGGAATGTTCCAGAATCCAAGCACAGAGGAAAGAAGGGCCTGAGAGATGTGGGCTGAGGACGAGGAAAGGCTTCAGGGGGAGAGAAAGAGGAGGGAAGAGGTTCTGAGCCGGATCCACAGAGATGTGCAGGGAGAGGTGGGAGACCCAAGTGCAGGGGGCAGAGGGGCCACCCCGGGAGGCGGGCAGTCGGCCGAGCCAGGGCCCCCAGCAGCCAGGAGCGCCCCCTCCGGGCCTGCACACCGACTGGCGGGCAGCCCAGGAGACCCAGGCCCATTTCCCCCATTTCCTCCGCCTGCCAGTGACCCGGCCCCCACGACGCTGCGTGCGGTCGCTCAGACAGAAGGCGGTCGGGGTGACCGCTTCCCCTTGCTTGGACAGACACAAGGGACCCCAGTGAACGGGGGGACGTCCGTGGGACACAGACCCCTCTCGAGCAATCTCAAGAGCCCGTGTGTCCAGATGACACGGTGGCCCCCACACGTCCTATTAATCTGGTCCCCAAAGCAGGCCGCAGACAGACACCCCCCTACAGATTCTCTAGAATGACCCTGGCCGCTCCAGAACGCTACCAATGTGAAACGGACGAGATGGTTTATTTAAAAAAAACGTATTATCAGCCAGCCTCTTCACAAATCCTGGCAGATCCCCACCCAGCCTGAGGCAGAGGAGGTTTGCTTTGCAGACAGATGGGGGCGTGACTCCCTCCTCCCAGTGGAAAGGGACTCCCACCGGCCACACCCGGCATAACCGATGGGCGTCGGGTCCCCACGTTCGGCACCAAGGACAGCCTCCCTCCGGCAAGGTCACCACCACCACCGGAGCGCGATGCTCCAGGCAGGGAATGGAGATCACTTCCCCCGGTCCCGGCCCAGAAGCCGGGGGACGTTGGCTCTCTGGGAACCGTCCGCGCCCGAACTAACACGGGCTCCTCTCTTCTTCCGTGGTTGCTTTGACCACAGAAGTGGTCCCCGTCCTCGGGAGATGTCGTGGACCACGGAGTTGCACGAGACGGAAAGTGAAAGCCCCCGTCCCCGCCACAGAAGTCTCCAGGGCTAAACTGCCCGTGCGGGGCAGTGGGCCGCACGCACGGTGGCTGGTGATGGGACACGTGACTACGGGTCTACGCTCGGGAGACGCTTCTCCGTCCTGCGACACCGTCCTGCCGTGTGCTTGCTCTCCACGGCACACGGCGGCCCGTTGACGAGCTTGGCCTCGCTCTGTGTAACGGCCGTGGAGTTTCCCACGCACGATGAGCCCATCGTGGACCCACCCGCCCTCTACTGGTGCGCGTTTGGCCATTTCCAACCTCCGCCGTGACACGTGCTGTGGCCGTGGACCCGCGGGCGGCTTTTTAGGGAAGTCCCGCAAGCAAACCGTGGGGCCAAAGGGCTACGCTTTCTTCTACTGCTGATGGACACAGCCACGCTGCCCTTGCCCGCATCTCGGGGGAAAAAAAGAAAAAAAAAAACCCTTGCTTAAAAAAAAAAAAAAGCATGTTTAAAAGAGGAACATCTGGAACGGGTTTGGCCACCTGGGGTTTCTGCTTGGAAACTCGGTGCCGACATCGTTCGCTGCTGAGCCCTCCGCCTCGGAGTCGGTCCCAAATCAAACCCCAATTTAAGACGTAGGGTCCGTGCCTCCCCGGCACGAGACGCCAGCCACGTGGGGTCTCCGTGGTGCGCGTGGGCCTGTGTAGCACTGGAGGCCGGGGGCCCACTGGGGGCGGCCCCTCGTCCACTCTCCGCCTCCAGAGCCCCTCCTGCCATGCCCCCCACCCCTGCTCTTCCTGAGCCACGGGGCCGGGACTGCAGCCTTGGTGGGAAAGCCCTCACCCTCTCGACCGCAACCGGGACGATGCCAAGGAACGGGCAGAGAACGACCCGGGAACTGGCGGAAAGAGGGGCTTTGGAGGGAAAAGTGATGCCCCGCCCTCACGAATCCACCCAAAGCTTTAAAAACGTGAGTCTCACAGAGCAACTAACCCACGACTGCTTGAAAAACTGTCCGCGAACCTTTGCCCGGTGCCCAGGTCTGCAACCTCGTCCCCTGAGCTGGAAGGCGGGGCTACATCAGAGGCATCTTCCCATTTCTCAGGACACTGACCCCGGGCCCCCAGTGTGGCTCACTCGGTTCCACAGCCCGCGTGGGACATCGAGGGACGCTCCGGCAAGCGGGCGGGGAGGTCGCGGGGACCCTGCGCGGCTCCAGCCGCCGGATTAGAAGTGAAATAAGCAACATCACCTTTCCTGTGTCATTTGATCAGCTGGCCCCCAAATCAGTGCCCTAACTGGCTCGGAGGAGAGGGTTGCCAAGCGGTGACACGGCAGGGCTCTGGTCACACCTACACGTAGACACGAGGCGGCCACCTCCGTGTTAAGAAGTCGCTGCTGTTTCACGGGGTTTCTGGAGGCCGTTGCTGGCCCTGCGTTTGCTCAGAGATAAAGGCCAAGGGCACTCGGATCCTTGGCAAAGCCGCCGTCAGCCGCGGCCGCAGACCCAGACCCGAAGCTGGGCCCGTGAGCCCTCCACTCAGGGCCAGATGAGCCGCCCAGGGCCCGCCTCCGGGCTGCGGCGTGGGTGCACACAGCACGCGGCAGCCCGAGCCCTTTTTCCTGAAAAGGGCAGCAGGGTGTCGGGGAGAGGGGACCCCGAGGGCCAGAGAAGTCTTTACGCTGAGATATTTTTGCTTGGCTCTTAGACCTAGAAAAGGAGAGGACCGTGGCGTGAATTCTCTAGATTCTCAGTAAGTGTGCCCTTCCTTCCTCCTTTTTAGGCCAGCGCCTGGGCAACCGGAGCTCGGGAGTGGCTCCGGACGGCCCCTTCCCGCGGCACATCTGAAAACTGGGGTCGGGAGCTGTGCCCGCAGCTGGGGCCACAGCCTCGAGTGAAGCTGGCACATTTCTCCCTCACCCCGCTGATCCCACCTGCCCCAGCCAAGCCCGCCGCCCGGAGCGGGAGCGGGCACGGGGAGGAACGCCCGAGCTCTGCCCGTGGAGGCTTTCCGAGCCCCGGGAGGCTGGCAGAGGCTGGACGGAGGCACTGAGATGTGCCCAGGACTGTTTCTAATTCCAGCCTGCCCCCTCTCAGAAGGAGCGTCCCAGCATGCTCCCTGAGGTGAAAGTGGGTCCTTCTGGCCTCCAGGGGGCTCAAGGGATTAGCCACGTCTCACAGAGGGGGGATGTTCAAGCCACAGCAGGACAATGGCCCGCCACGCCCAGGGCAGGGCCGTGCCACCGTGGCTCGCGGCCCTCCGGCTTATGGGACACCTTCACGTCCAGAACGGAGGCCCTTTCCCACGGGAGCACCTCCCTCCCTGCAGAATCGGACACGCTCAGTGCCCTCCGGGGAGGGAGCGGCGAGGGAGGCCCACTCCCGTCTGTGACCGCGTCCTGTGTCCACGCGCAGGGACACCGGCCGTGGGGAATTTGCGAATAACCAGGTGTGGTGGGTTGAGTGGTGGCCCCATGGAAGACGCTTAGGAGCACTAGGAGAGAACAAATCTGCACGGCCGCCCCAGGAGGCGGGAGAGAACAGACCTGCCCTGCCAGCCTCACTCACTCACACAGCCTCACACAATCCGCAACGGAACCTGCCTGTCAGGTGCCAGGGACCCAGCCTGGGTCCATTCCCCCAGCGCTGGGCGTAAATCCTGCCACCCGGGGGTAAAGCGGTGGCACAGTGGGGTGCAGTCCCCAGGGTGGTACTGGGGACCCCACACGGCACCCGTGATGCACACTCTCTCGTGGGGGAGGCGGTACCGACCGCTGTTCCTTAGGTCAGGGCTTACGAACCTTGTAAGGCACAGAAAACACATCCAAGCAAATCCCACGGGAAAGCCCGACCCTTGAAAGATAAGGAAGGGTGGGGGTGGGGGGGGGGTGACCCTGCCGGGGGCACTGAGTGCATCAGATTCTGCAGGGAGGGAGGTGCCTCCGTGGGAAAGGGTCTCCGTTCTGGACGTGAAGGGTCCTGAGAGGAAACCTGCACGTGGGATCTGGGCTCCCTGGGAGTGCTCAGCCCCGTGGGGGACCCACAGGGCCCTCGGGACACCCGGCTTTCTTGTCCCTTGTTTCCCTCTGAGCCTGAGGATGAAGGAGGGACCGGGACAGCTGGCCCGGATCAAGCCCACCCCTGCCTTGCCTCCGCCTCGTGGCTCTCACAAGCTTTCCCTCGGCCCACCTGGGCCCGGCCGTCTGTCACTAAGGGGCGCTGGACGGGGTGATGGCTCAGGCCCCTTCTCACCTCTGACACCGCCCAAGCCCAACAGCAGCTCGGAGGAGCTGACAGCCACCCAGTTAGGAAGACAGGCTCAACTAGTCCAGGCCAGATACGAAGTAACCAATAATTAGTAACAGGAAAGGCTACAGAATCCCAGGACGGTGGAACTGGAGTGGGAGGGAGGGGCGGATCCTTCCAGATGACCCAGTGAAAACCTGTCACGTCCAGACAAGCAAATGGGGCCAAGCAGATAGGGGATCAGAACGTGCCACCCCAAAATGCGCCACTTTGCTCTGAGGACGATGTCGAGCTGACGGTAACCGAGCATCAGCAACAGCTCTCTGCCCTCCCCTCACCTGCCTTAAAGGAGCGCGTAAGTTTCCCTCTGGACAGATGGCACGAATTACCCACCACCCCCATCTGTACCAGGATGAGGACGCTCCTGATCACTGGAGACCGGGGACCAAGCGCAGGCACTGAGAAAAGGCTGCACAAGCAATCTTACCAAAACGACCCTTACCTTCCGTTCGTTTCCCTGTATGTTTCCTAGTCACTTTCCCACAATTTATCGCCCTTGGTTGAAATGGTACAGAAGCCCTCAGGTCCCTGTACATGTAAAACTTAAAACAGTAATAAAAGCGTGTGCCTGTTCTCCTATCGATGCCCTCTTTTCGTCCGTTTAATCGATAGGCCCCCATCACCCAACATAAGAGGATGGAGGGAAATTTTTTCATTCTACACAGGGATTCTGAGGTCCCCCTGCTGGCAGGTGGCAGGGTGGGATCCCGACTCTGCATCCAGTGTCCTTCGCCAGCTGATCAGCTGCGTATCCGGGAGACGTGGGCACAGAGAGGATGCTGAGCTTTGAGCGGGGACATCTCCTTAGACAATGACGGCTTGCGCAGGGCCCAGAGGGTGGGCAGCGCTCGGCTCCTGGAATCGGCTCCCCCTCCCCACTCGGAAAGGAACTGGGGAGGCCGAGTGGGCTGCAGATTTCTCTCTGACTCCAAGGACAGCATGCTTCAGAGGAGCGGGTCCCTCTGCCGACCCCATCCCCAGGCCCCGTGCTCCTGGATCCTGGCTTGAATTTAGAGACACCAGTTGCTTAAACCAACGACATAGAGGAGCGGCCTTGGCTCCTCTAACAGAGCACCAGTCACCAACGAGACCACCCACCCCTGGCACCGAGCCGGTTCAGCCCAAAGGCAGGGGCCAAGTGGGGAGGAGTCCTCAGTGCCAGACAGCGCGTGGAACTGGGTGATGGGCAGGTGGCGGGTGGAGGGATGGACACTCGCAGCAACACCGAGGCTGACCAAGGTCCATCGTACCCATGCACCCAGTGGATAGCGTCCCGTCCTGCATCTAACGGAGACGACAGCACCTGCCATGCCATGTGGTCCCCCCTCGCTGACGTCTGGGCTCAGGCACGCTTGTGGGGCTGTTATGAGACGGACCCATGGGGGCACTTGGTCATAAAGATCTTTGGGGAAAGGGCCCCCAGAGCGAGCTGGGGGAGGGACAGCAGAACCCTATGGTCTGGTCCCGCAGCCAGGGCAGAGCAGTGGCCCCGTGTCTGGAGTCGTGCCGTGTGGCAGAGAGGAGGGGCCGCACGCGGCGAGGCCGGGAGGCGTGGGAAGGCCACCAGCCGCCAGCGTGGCAGGCCATCTTGTTTGCTGCCCATGCGATCTGTCCTCAGAGGCCCCCCCGCCGCACAGAACGCGGCTAACCCCAACCCCCTCGGTCAGGGCTCACCTGCTCTGTCGGCGGGCACCCCCCCCCACGTGCCCGGCACCGCTCCAGAGCCTGACCGCCAGACCCCGACGGACTTCCTGCCGCGTGGCCTCGGAAGCAGACCCTAGCCGTCCCTCCACACGACCAGACGCGGCCACCGGGCCCCGTCCACGCGCCCTCCCTGCGCGTCAGGTCCACACTCTCTGGGCGGTGTGCCGGGCCCTGGGGACAGCCATCCATCAGGACACACACACGCTCCTGGTTTCTCCCGTCCACAACCTGGCCACCCGATAACTATCTGTGCCCACGTCGATATTCACAGGACCAGAAAGAAGAAAGGAGACAAGCGGGGCAAGAACCCCATGGCTGCAGTACCCCAAAACTCCACTAGGTGTCAGAAAGACATTGTGGCTCAGCCTTCACCTCAAGGGCAGCGACCTGGGGACACATCCTTTTGCTCTGGGGACCTCAGGATGCATCCCTTTGACGGAGGAGGGGGGAGAGCAGGGGGGAGGGACATGTCCCTTGGGCCGGGGGCGGGGGAGGGGGGACTCCTGGACGGGTCCCTGTGACTGGGGAGGATCCTGGGACATGTTCCTTTGACCGAGGGAGACCCCGGAACGAGTCCCTTTGACCCAGGGCAAGCCCTCCTATTCAGTGGCTTGATTTCCAACAAGGAAGACAGAGTGCGGGGAAATCAAGGCCCAAGAAGCTCACATACTAAGGAAGGACGGATGTAGGTCCCAATCCCAAGTGACGTGGACAACACGTGGACAGCCTGACATCGCAGGCCACAGGGCCCCCTGTGAGCTGGTCGCAGCAGCCTCAGCGGGACTCAGGCCTGGCACACTCTTGCCCTTGCAGGTGCCATCTGCCCCAGGCTCGGGGCTGGGCAGCACTCGAGCTCCCTAAATTTCCGAAGACGGACGCAATGAGGGGGTGGCGGGAGGGGTGAGGGGACCAGGGGCAGTTTGGAGAAGAAAGCCGATATACCCGTGCACATGCGAGGACAAGGCCAGCCACGGAGCGGAAAGGCACGCGGACAAGCCCACAGAGCGTGTGGTCCCAAAGAGCGGAGTCACCCCTTACCCTTTCTCCAGGGTCACCCACTTGGCCGGTGGGTCCCATCGTTCCCGGAGGTCCTGGGAGACCCTGGAATTAAAATCAGGACAGAATTCAGATACAGTAGCAAGGCAAAACCCCATTCCCGCCTTGCTTCAGGGGAGGGCGGGGGTGGGCCCCGGGGGGTCTGCAGAGATGGGTGCCCCCTCTTTTCCATCCAGGACCTTCAAGGGCTGTCACTGACCCCGCACCCCCAAGCACCCCCCACAGGCCCGGGAAATTAAACACAACACTCACTGCGGGGCCTTCGGGGCCTGGCGGCCCCTCCATAAGCATGCCCTGGAAAAGACAGGAGACAGCGTCTGAGACCCCAGGACCCCGTCTCTCCTGAGATCGCAGCACGGGTCCGGACCCCCGGCAGGGTGACCCTGTGAGGGTCACAGACCTGGGCCTTGGAGTGCATGCCCACCAGGGGCCCAGAGCAAGGAGGGGACGTGGCCAAGACCGTGGGACCCGCGGCCGCCTTCTTCCCAAGCCCCTCACCCTGCCACTAGGCCCCCTGCCTGATGGCCTTTATGGCCAAGTGGGGACAAGGCCTCCTGCCCCCCGCCCCCGTCAGCCTGGGCCCCAGAGAGGCCCGATGCGTAGTAGAGGGGGTCAGAAGACAGAGCTCCCTGGCCCGGGTCATGCCCCCCACTCCTGGGCATCGGCTTCCAGCCCCTTCCCAGGGCAGGACCTTCCTCCCGCAGGATGAGGGAGAGCTGTCAATGCCCGGGCCGGGCAGCCCCAACTCCCTCTGTGTCTCTTCCCACTCCAGGGGGCTCTGAGGCAGTGCACAGCCTTGTAGGAGGGAAGGGGTCTCCTGCCCCCTGCGGGGCCTCGCTCGCTGAGAACACAGCAGGCATAGTCTCTGGGGGTCCCGGGACCAGGAGGCTTCAGCCACCCGGGGCTGGCGACACAGCCACGCCCCCCGCCCCCGATTCTTGAGACTGCTGGGACAAGGGTCAGGGAGTCGGATGTCCCTGGCCCCCCGGGGCAGACCTTGCGCCCCTGCTCCCCCAGACCAAAGAGAGCGCAGACTGCTTCCCCACCCCCGGGGGTGGCGTGTGCCTCTGTGCCCGGACTCTGCTTCCACGGTGACCAGCGGCCTTGAGAGACCTGGGGGGGGGGGGGTCTTCCAGGGGGAGGATGGGGCACGCCCCGCCGAGACTCACAGACCCGCGCAGGCGAGGTCCTCCGACCCCCCAGCCTCCCCGCCGGGGCTCCCCGGTCACTGCCAACGCGTGTTTACACAGATGTGCGCTCAGAGGACCATTTGTGCTTGAGATACACACAGGCAGTTCATCCAAATAGCTTTCGAATTTCCTCCTCTGACAAAGGCAGCTGAGAAGGCTCAGAAACCGGGCTGGGGTCAAGCGAGAGACCTCTGGCCGCGGCGGGGCCCAGGGCCCACAGCCGTCTCCCAGACACGCCGGCCGTTGTTCTCGGGGAGCTGGGGTGCTGCTGGCCACAGATCTCACGGGAGCCTGGGCGGGGAAGGAGGCCGGAGGCCGGGGCGAAGGGGCCCAGCACAGGGAGCCCAGAGTGCCCACCAGGGAACGAGGAAGGCTTCGTGGACGGGGGAGAGCAGCGGCCTTCCCGCGGGGCCCTAGCCGGGTCCGCGCCCCGCCAGGGTGCAGGTGCCAGTCTCAGAATTCGGCGGGGAGAGTCCCCGCGAGTGACGGGCTCAGCGTCTGCCCAGCTCAGGACAACTCTGAGTGCGGGGGCGTCCCCCCCTTACACAGCACAGAACAGAGCCTCCGAGGGACGTCCACCGGGTAACACAGGACACGGAGTCTGGGGACTGGTCCCCGGAGGCCCAGGACAGCCAGGAGCCGATAGACTTGAGTCCCCTGAGCTGACAGGATTTCTGCCTTTCGAGGGGCCCCTGACCCCGCCGGAACATGTGGATCCGGGGAAACGGTGGCCGTGTCCCTGGCTTAGAGGGAGCCAGGGAGCTGGTACCAAGAGCCCCTGTGACATGAGTCCACCTCCCCAGAGGCAGGGCGCTGGGGCAGGGTGGGGAGAGCGGAAACAGGGGCCACCCCGCCCTCTGCGGTCAGCAGTCAGCTGTGAGACCCACGCTGGCCGGCTCCCAGGACTCGGCCATCTGTTTACAGAGCTAAGACTTTGAGAGCATCTCTGGGTTGAGAAACTGTGACTGTTTACACAGTGTCCCTGGGGGACCGGCGAGGGCCCTGTGGACACGTGGAACAGACTGGGGACTGGGAAGGACACAGCGCTGGGGCCAGAGGAGGGAGCCCTTCCCTAACTGCGCCCAGATGCCTCGGTTTCCCTCACTTTGTGTAGACACGCTGTCTGTGTGGGACCGTCTCTCCTCTGTCAGCCCCTCCTCCGCACCCCCCGCTCCCCAGCAGCTCACCTCCAGGCGACCCATCTGGCAGCTGCGAGCAGACAGGAAGCTCACCCAGAAGGTACCAGCCTGGCCTCTCCCCAGGCCTCCCTGGAGGCCAGGCACTTACCTGCCCTGGGGCCCCACGTTCTTCCCAGGCAGGACACCCTGCCTGCCTCTAAGGCCATGCAGACCCCACAAAAGGCACCCCAAGTCAAGAGCAGATGCACTCAGGGACCAGACTGTCTGGGCACACGTGCAGTCAGTGAGATCAGCTCAGCGACGCTGCTGGCTCACCTCTGGCCGGGGCGGCCCGTAGTGACCGCGGCAAACCCACTGTCCTCTTGGGGAGCCCCCACCCAGGCCACCCACGGCACCGCGCTCCGCCCCAGCCCACCTTTCCCCTGGGCCTGGTGTCGGGATCTTTCGTGTTGCTGAGCAGGAGGCCGCCTGGCACTGGCACCCGCTCAGCACCTCCGCACCTTCCCCTGCACCGCCACCCCCCACCCCCAGATAAGCCCTCCTTGGACCCGCAGGGGGTAGCGGGAGAGGGTGTTCTCAGCCTGAGAAAAGTATGTGCGTCCAGCGGCCACGGCCCAGTGGGACGGACAGGCCCCATCCCCGGGGCAGGCCCGGAGGGAAAACACACAGCCCCGGGGGACGGCCTTTGCCATCATCCAGCTGCTTCCGCAGGCCGGGCAGGGCGCCAAGCCGGAGGGCTCTGCCCAAATCGCCCGCTGGGGGCTCCACCCCAGAGACGGGCCACATCCCGCCTGCCCTAGCCACGGGGCTTCGGGTCCCTCTGGGGGAGACCAGTGGTTGAGGTCCTAAAAGCACCGGAGGAGAGAGGCCACAAAACTCCCCGTCCCAGGAATCCGAGGTCGTGAGGCCCTGGGAGCCCTGACGTCCCGGCCCAGGCCCAGCCACCGGGAGCCACGTTCTGGCGGCAGAAGCCTTAGCCCAGCTCCCCCTTGTGACCAGCCTCGGTGCAGGACATCGGCCTTCCCCTCCGGCACACGGACGACGTGGCAGGGTGGACCTCGGCCAGCCCCTCCCCGTTGTCGTGTCCACGGCCGCTGCCCGGCCCACACCGCCGTGGCCACCACACGCGGCCGCAGGGCCCGCCCCAGCAGGCTGACCACGTGGCGGCCCGTCCGCCCAGGGGTCAGGGCCTGAGCTCGGCAGCTCTCAGACCACCGGGGGGCCCCTGGTGCCCCCGGCAGAGGACCCGGCAGCAGGGAGCGGCCGCTGCGCCCCAGGGACCCCCCGCCCCCAGCCCCTCATTCCATCACAGCCCTGTACTTGCCGTGACCCCAGCCTGCTAAAGCAAAGTTCATCAAAGTCCCTGCACGCGGCTTCACCAGTTCCCGCAAGCTGACCCCAGGCGGTGGCAGTGCCGGCCTTGGAGCGGCAGAGTCCGTGGCTGAACCCCTGCACTGCCCGGCCCGGCCCGAGGGGCCCCGCCAATCCCCTGACCCCTCCAGCGGCTTCCCTCCTCCCCACGGGTTCCGAGTCCCTCTCCTCAAGGTGCTGGCGGCCAGCATGGAGTGAGGCGCTCAGACCGCACGTGCACAGCGCGGAGGTCTCGCCAGCTGGAATCCCAGGCTCCTCCGTCAAGGTCTAGAACATCCCCCCGCCTGAGGCCCTTTCCTCCAGCCTCCGCCCCAGGCACGTGAGGCGTCCATGAGGGGCCCCGTGGGTCGGGCCGCGTCCTGCATGATCCACACGACCCACCACCCCCACCGACTTCAGAGAGGGGACGAGAAAGCGTCCTTACTGGTTCAATGATGGCAGGCTCTCCCTTCTGGCCCTTCTCTCCTCGGGGTCCTTCGATCTGGGTTCACAGAACACAGGGGGGCAGAGAATGAGGCAGAGAAGGGAAAGGAGGGCCCGACCTCACCGGATCCCAATGGCTCGCGGCCGGCCGGCCCCAGCCCCGCAGCCCTCACCCCTTCGTAGATGGTGTCCTGGTTGGCGGGCATGCCCGGCCCTATCTCCGACGGGGACACCGTGGGGTCGTAGTAGGGGTCATAGTAGGTCTCGTCCAGGTTCCTGATGGTTTCTTCCGTAAACTCGCCTTCCAAGTCATCTTCCGGAGGCGGAGCAGGCTGGGAGGGAGGGGAAGCGGGGGTCACCGGAGGACGGCAGGGACGGGGGCCTCCCAGGAGCCCGGTCGAACGTGCTGGGGCAGGCAAGTCACACATCCTCCCCTCCCGCCACAGGGAGACGTCACCCCAAGCCCCACAGCACCCCATGGGAAGCTAAGGCCGCACCGGGATCGGCACGCCATGGGGAGGGGAGGCGGGTGGTGTCGGGGGCTGCGCCCCAGGGCCTCGCGGCCTGGGGGTAACATGCCTCCCATCCCATCCCACGGACGGTGGGTGGTTGGACCCCTCAGAACCCAGGCATCTGCTCAAGGCCGTCAAGACTCAGGCTCCATGCGATACCCTTACTGCGCACTGCACGAACATCCCCCCCGCACCGGCCCCCGACCCTACAACTCGCCTACAGCGCCTGGACCTGTCGTGCCACCTCCTGAATGAGGACAGGGATCAAGAGGCAGCGAAACCGCCCAGGGCCTCAAGCCCGGTCTGCCTGGCGGGAAAGCCCCCGGTGGCAGCCGGCACAACCTGCCCTCGTGCCTCCTCCTGGTCCACACCCCCAGCTTGCGCCCCTGCCCTGCCCGGCCCCCTCAGGCCCCAGACAGGGACGCTGCAAACACGCGCATCCCCATCCGTCCCCACGGGAACCCCAAGACACCAGGCAGACGGGGCTCATTCCGCCCATCTGCAGATAAAAAATAGACCACGGTGTCACAGGCTCGGCAAGTCAGGGGCCCCCAACCCGGGGGCCGGGGGCCGGGGAGCAGGGAGCCAGTCCGGGACCCCCGAGGTCAGAAGCGGAGGAAAGAGGGAGCCCCGGGCCCTCATCCAGCCCCCCCCTCCCTCCCCCCTGCTCGCAAGGGAAGCAATTACATTGGAGGCGTTGGCCGCGCTGGTCGTGCTGGTGGGAACCTCGGCCCCTGCGCCGTGATCGGGGGGCAGGTCGGGATTCTCGAAGCCCTCGTAGTTCAGGTCCTCATAAGGGGCGGGCGTGTAGTAGTCCTCGCTGGGCATGTAGTCGTAGACCCCGAGGCCGGGGTCGTCCTCCTTCCCGGCCCCCTCGCTGGTGTCGGGCACTGAGGGGGCTGCCGTGGGGGCTGCGGTCTGCTCCTGAGAGCGGGGAGCGGAGCGGGAGTCAGGGAGGCGGGGGCCCAGGGGAGCGCCGTCCGTGGCCTAAAACCCCTGATCCTGCACTTGAGAAGGGTGAACTGTATCTCCAGGTTTAAACGGTTTTTTTTTTAAGTTTATTTATTTTGAGAGAGAGAGAGAGAGAGAGAGAGACAGCAGGGGAGGGGCAGAGAGAGAGGGAGAGAATCCCAAGCAGGCTCCACGCTGTCAGCACGGAGCCCAATGCGGGGCTTGAACCCACGAAGCCCCGAGATCGTAACCTGAACCGAAACCAAGAGTCGGATGCCCACCCCACTGGCCACCCAGGTGCCCCTGTATCTCCGGGTTTAAAAGGAAGGCGCCAGACTGAAAGCAACGTGCCCCTTCACACCTCTGTCTGCTGTCCACACGCCGTGGTGGAAAGCCCTCCGCCCAACCTCCCCGGCAGCACAATGCACAGAAGGTCACTCAGTCACCCGGTCACCGGTCCCCTGCCGAGCGTCCACCCGCCACCTCCCGGCGGCCACGGTGCCCTCCCGCCCCCCAGGGCCCCGAGGCCTGCAGCGCCCAGACCTCGGCAATCTCTGTGGTCTCTCTAGCAGCTTCCACGGGCTTGTTGGTGGGGGCGGGCTCCTTGCCCGGGTCCTCTGTGTCCTCGTAGTAGGGGTACTCGTAGTAGTACGCGTCACCTTCCCCTTCTCCTTCTGGGTACTGAGAGCAAATTGGGGCCGTGTGAGGAAGGCGGCGCCCCACGAGGAGCCACGCTGCTCTCCTCGCCACCCAGGTTCAGCCAGGAACAGCGGGCACCGGAGAGTCGTGCCCCACTCCGGGTGCGAACCCGCCTGCGGCCCCGAACCAGCTTCCGCCCCCTCCAGCTCCTTGGACAGCGGAGTCAGCCCCGCGAGAAGCACAAGGGAGGACACGGGGGCCCCAGGTCCCCTTCAAAGAAAGTCGAGTCCTAAAAGGTACAGACGTGCTGATGCTTTAGGACCAAGGGCCTGGACAGCCGGCCAGACTGTGGCATCTTGTGACAACACTGCTGTCACTCAGGATCCCCTGCCCTCTGCTGAGGCCCAAACCATAGCGACAGGAAAGGTGTCACCCTCAAAACAGGGGCAGGAGTCCGGCCAGAAGGCCTCAAAGACCTGCCTGGGCCATGGGACCTCGGCCTCACGAGGGACACCCTTCCTCTTCTGACTGGTCGCCACAGAAGGAGGCCAGAGGACTAATGAGAGCAGGTTGAACACGACAGAAGACATGAGTCACCTGTGACCAGGAGGTGGGAGGATCTCCACTCGGAAAAGGTGGGGAGAACGCCAAGTGGGCTTAAGCAAGGTGCTGCCGACGCGGGGCGGGTGGGTGAGCAGGATTCCACAGACCACGAGCCTCTGACTCTCGCCCAGTGGGTTTATTTTGAACACTGGTCCCCCGGCTTTTGTGTCCCTCCACCCCTGCCGGCCTGCCTGCCCTGCCCCCCACCAAGGGGCCTGCCTACAGCCCTGCCATGAACCAACGGGGCCAACTCACATATTCATCCGGGTTGGGATCCTGTGACTGGGGTGTGTCGGGGACCGCGGTGTCACAGTCTGGGCTGTAGTGCTCACAGTGATCGTAAGCCGCCCGATGGTCCGAGACAAAGAGCAGCTGCTGGATGTCACCCTGGAAAAGGACAAAAGCCCTTGAATAAGTAGAGCACCGGGGACTCACATGGGGATACGGAAGGCCAGCCTGATGCCCTGAGGTGGTGAGCAGCCCAGACAAATCTTGGGAGGAGCTTGTCCTCAGGACCAGCCTTCCTTTCAGGGAGGTGCCGCCTCGAATCACCACCCAAGCTAGGATGGCCAGCCCATCCAACCATGGATCTAATCCATCCACCCACCCATCCATCCACCCATCTATCCATCCATCCACCCATCTAACCCATCCACCCACTCATTCTTCCATCCATCCATCCATCCATCCATCCATCCATCCACCCACCCATCCACCCACCCATCCATCCATCCATCCACCCACCCATCCATCTACCCATCCATCCATCCATCTATCCATCCATCCACCCATCCATCCACCCATCTTCCCTCTACCCATCTACCCACTCATCCATCCATCCATCCATCCATCCATCCACCCACCCACCTATCCATCCATCCATCCACCCATCTATCCAGCCAGACAGACAGACAGCCACCCTTCCATCCACCCACCCACCCATCTATCCATCCATCCATCCATCCACCCACCCACCCATCCATCCATCTACCCATCTACCCATCCACCCACCCATCTATCCATCCACCCATCTTCCCTCTACACATCTACCCACTCATCCAACCATCCACCCATCTGTCCATCCACCCATCTACACATATACCCATCCACCCACTCATCCATCCACCCACCCACCCATCTAGCCATCCATCCATCTATCCATCCACCCATCCACCCACTCATCCATCCATCCACCCATCCATCCACCCACCCATCCATCCATCTACCCATCCACCCACTCATTCCATCCATCCACCCACCCACCCATCCATCCATCTACCCATCTACCCATTCACCCACCCATCTATCCATCTACCCATCTACCCACTCATCCAACCATCCACCCATCTGTCCATCCACCCATCTACACATCTACCCATCCACCCACTCATCCATCCACCCACCCACCCACCCATCTATCCGTCCATCCATGTATCCATCCACCCATCCACCCACTCACCCACCCATCCACCCATCCATCCATGCACCCATCCATCCATCTACCCTTCCACCCACCCATCCATCCATCTACCCATCCACCCACTCATTCCATCCATCCACCCACCCACCCATCCATCCATCTACCCACTCATCCTGGTACCCTTGTACCCACCCACCCATTCACCCATCTAACCCATGCATCCAGCCACCCACCCACTTCCATTTATCAGACACCCATTGGGCACCTGCCAGGTACCAGCCATGTTCTCAGAGCTTTTGTGAACTGTGGGTGATAAATGCAAGCTGTAACTTCCACTCTAAATAGTGAGGGCTTGAGGATATGCTGCCTCCTTCCCTGTTACCCTTATGGTGGGGGAGTATTTTTAAAGAGGAAAATAACCTATGACCCAGAGATTCCAATCCTAGGAACTAAGGCAAGGCATGTAAACAATTCACCCATAAAGTATCGCAATAGGTATTCAAATAGGTCCACAGACACCCATGCTCACGGCAGCATTATTCACAATATCCAAGAGGTGGGAACCACCCAAAGGTCCATCAGCACGTGAATGGATAAACAAATTGTGGCCTGTCCATACACTGGGATATTATTCAGCTATGGAAGGGAATGAAGAACAGACCCATGCTACCACCTGGATAAGCCCACGCTGCCAACCACCATTTGGCATTCTGGCTCATTGCCATGGCAGCCAAGAGTCCCACCATGCGAGCTAGGAAAAGCATGCAGTTCTATTTTATGCTGATCTCATCAAGATGTATCAACAGCAGACAAACAAAAGGGAACAAGAACCATAGGTCTCATGAATGTTATCAAACATTTGATGTCCTCCTGGCAGAAGATCCTTGGGTCCCAACCAGATGGATATAAACTGATGTCATGATGATTTTATTAATGGCTAACGTACAGGTAATGTTTACTATAGGTCAGATACAAGACAAAGAAACTGCATGCTCTCACTCCTTTTGTGCCCACAAGAACCCTATGAATGATGTTCTATTAATTCCCATCTGAAGCTGAGAAACCCAAAGCCCTGAGGTCACCTGTCTGGCATCCACAGTCACACAGCAGGTGAGGTGGGGCCAGCTCAATGTAGCCTGCGCAATATCAATCACTTATACGACCTGCCTGGGCTCAAAAGGAGGAAAAGGAGTATGGACAAGCATGCCAAACGTTGGAACTATGTCATTAGAGATGGTGCCCAAGAAAGAATAATTAGGGGCTGTGCCAGGTGTTGAGTTCCTTGGCCCAGAGCCCATCCTGCCACATGCACATCTATCTATACACTATCCCAATCCATCAATCATTCATCAACTGTATACCCATCCATCACCCACCCACCATCCATCTGCCCTCCATCCATCATCCATCCATCCACCCATCCATCTATACACCTACCCTCCATCCATCATCTATCATCCATCCATCCATCATCCATTCAATAGCAATTATTGAGAACCTACTAAGTGCCAGCCCCTCCCTGCATCACACACAGGGATGAAGCCGTGGCCCAGAACCACTGCCTGGCAGTGTCCACACTCTACCTAACACTTTGCACTTGCCTTATGCCCATGGGTAAGATCACGTGTACACCCAGACCGCGTAGTCATCTGGTCGTCATTGATGCCTCTTATGTCCCACTGTCCCTTTCTAAAGACCTGAGACTAGTCCTGTTCCTGTACCCGCCCCCCCCCCCCCCACTCTCCCATGGTCCAACTAAAGGCATGTTCTGCTCCTGAAGACAGAGCCATGAGTGAAGCAATAGAACACATACCCATGAGCTTGACCCAAAGAGGTGGTGCTCGTTTGGCACATGTCAGAACCGTGGGCCCAAGCAAGGAAGCCACGCCCTCCTTGACCTTCATTTGATAAAGGTGTGTGAACCCCTCCTCTGTGTTGGATCCTGGACTATGCTGGACAATGGGAGGCTGGCAGGGTGTGCCGCTCAAAGTCACTAACCGTCCTCCCTGGCTCCCAGAAGGCTCTGTGGGAAAACTGGCCCAGATACGGGGCACAGGGGGAATGACTCAGTGGCAGAACTGGGTGACAGTCCTAGAGTCCGGAAGAGGCCCATCCTACCTGATGCCTGAGACACGGGTCCAACTATGTGACCACCCTCCCCCCCAGCTTCAGTTTGAAAAATCTAAGGACCAGCAAGGAGCTCAGAACTCCCCCAAGCTGACCTGTCTCCGTGCAGAGGGCTCCCCTCCCCAAGTTCAGTTGTCCCCCCTTTCACAGAGCTGCCCTCCTGCTCCTTCTCCCTCCCTCTCCCTCCTCTTCGTCCCTCTCTGCCTCTCCCTCTCCTTTTGGATGTCAGAGGCTCCTGGCCCACACTGTAAACTCTCCAACAGACGAGAACCACGTGACAGGAACAGTGAATCAAAACCACACACTTTTATTAAGCAACAGGACTTTGAGTTCGACTTTCATCCAATTCAAATAAAACATTTTCTTCCTTCAACTGGCAGCTTGACATCTGAATGTATGTTCTGCAAATGCAATCTTTGTAAGGAAGAGGGGGCTCGGGGGGCTCTGGGGGTGGCTGGGGCAGCTGGCATCGGTGCACCCCTTGCGTGCGCAGTGGCACACGGGGACAACAGCTGTCTGGTAAAGGGCCTGCCCCCCCAGGAAGCCCAAGTCCTCGGGCCATGGCCACATCCGGCACATCCGTGTCCCTGCACCCCAGGGCGCCCAGCCCAGAACCAGGCTTCACAGGCCCCGCACGGGGGTCCATGCAGCCCCCCGACACCAGGCAGGGAGCAAGGCTAAAGGCTAGGGCATGAATACCCACGCACAGACGCAGGGGCCAGGTGCTTCCTAGGGACTCACCCGGGGCTCTGGAATCCGAGCACACGGTTGGTGCCGACCTGGCCCTCAGCCAGCCCCGGTTCCCTGCCTGCCTCGCCCACTCCCCACATTGCAGCAGAGGGCCCCGCCGTAGGGTCCCTGCGAGCACGAAGGCCCCTTCGTTCCCAGGGCCCGCCCTCCTCTGCAGACACCTACACTTGGTTAAAACCAGTTTGCCCACAACCCCCCGAGTGGGTTTCCACACCAAAAAAAGGTGCCCCTCTGTGCTGTGGGTGCACGTCTCAAAGGGCAGGAATCTACCCATCCCCTGCCCCACTGTGAGAAGGGGACACTGAGGCACGGGTGTCAAGGCTCACACTCTGAGCCTCACGGGAGCTGGGTCAGATCTGGGCCCGGGTCCTCATCCAGAGCTCCTTCCAACCCGCTACGACCTCTTCCCTGCACACGTGACGGTTTGTTTCTCAGGTGGGGAGGGCGCCAATACCCGTGTGCCCTTTGCGGAGATCCCGGCCCCCAGTGAACTTACTCCTGCTGAGACCAGACACAACCTCAGACTCTTTCTCCACCCGGAGCTCCCAGCAGCCACCACCCAACGACTGGGCGCCGGCCTGCCCCTTGACTGGCCCTACTCCGGTCTGTAGTGTCTTTCAGATGTAACGCGAACGATCACGACTTTGTGACGGTTGTGAGAGCGTTTTCACGACACCTGCTGTGATGGGAAACCCTGAGATTCACTCCGTGTGCCCCCCTCTTCCTGGCAAAGCCTTTCTCGGCAGCTGCTGGTGGGAGATGCTGGGGGGCCTGGATCAGAGGCCCCTGCTGCCCACAGCCTCAGCCCCTCGGGGGCCAGGCTGGGCCTTTCGGAAGCTGACCGCCAGCTCCGTGAGGCCGGCCACAGGTCAGAGCTGCCGGTGGGTTCCCTGACCCTCCGGAAGCATGGAGGGCACCCCGGGATCTTTCCCATCCAGCTGCCCTCTCAGGTGGGGGAACCCTGACCAGGAACCCTCAACCAGCCTGGCCTTGACCTTGGAAGTCTGCCGCCCCCTTCCCCGGAGGCAGCCTAGCAACCCCCAAACTCAAAGATTCATGGCTCACTTGTAAGATCTGGAGTTGTGTGAGGGGGTGTGTGCGTGCATGTGCGTGTGCATGTGTGTGCACGGACACACGTGTGTACGTGAAGTGCAGAAGATGACCTCTGCGTGACCTTCTGGGCGGGGTGACAGGAACAGAGAGCTTCTGTCCTTAGGGACCCTTGGGAGAAAGTGAGGGGACATTACTGCCTGTGGCCAACGGGCGCCTTGAACATGTCGGGAGCTCTGGGGCGGCAGGGGCAGGGGTGTAGACGCCGGGCCTGGAGAGGGAGCCTCCCAAAGTGCTGACGGTCGGGGCTCACGTCCCGGCCCGGCCCCGCCACCCGGGGGCGCTCTCCTGCTGGCCCCCCAGGAGGGTCGAGCGGGGAAAGGACACCTGCCAGGCTGCAGGGCTCCCTCTGAGGCCCAGAGACTCACATTCCAATGACTCCGTGTTCCCCGTCAATAACCGATACTGTTGCTCAACTAAAACCGACGGCCGCGGCCTGTCTCTAAGGCACTGACTAGGTGTGCCGCGGTGCCTGCTCTTTGCCGGGCGCTCCTGGGAGCCCTGTGCGTCCTGCACCCGCGGCCTCCCTGCCCCTCACCGCCCCCTCAGGACGGGGACCTGGGAGCTCAGCCCAGCTGGGGCTTCTCCAAAGGGGTTCCGTGGAGAAGCCGGACACGCCAGGCTGCCCCCCCGGATGTTTGTTAAGAAAGGGTTTACGGGGTTGTTTCAAAAAGGTCCAAACTCCCAATGTAGTAAAACCGTCTCATTCTACAGACGAGGAGCGCGAGGTCAGCCCTCTCCCTCCACGGAGCCTTGCCTGACTTTGCCCCCGGGGAACCCACAAAGTCCTGCACAGTGGGTAAACCCCCGGCCCCGATTCCGCCCGACGGCTCGGTCCGCGGGGCCCAGCGAGGGGGCAGCCCCTCCAGCCGCCCCCAGCCCCCCTCTGGGAGCACGAGGCACACGCCCCTGGACTCACGGCCTGACAGTGGGTGACATGCCCCCCACCCTCACTGGGTTCCTACGGGGTCACGTGTGGCCCAGCCCCAGCCAGGCAGCTGACCTACCAGGGGGCCCAAGCCCCGGTCCCCTCCCTCAGCCAACAGCCACCCAGTCCCTGGGCTCTGGTGACCCTGACCCCCTCCCCATGACAGCTTCCCCACTGTGGCTCCTCTGTGCTCACGTGGGTGCGCTCGCCCTGTGTCTCCTGTCTCCCCCCCCCATTTCGCAGACGCACACACTGAGGCTCAGAGAGGCGGGGTCCCTCTTGCACGGGCAGAGCGGGGGCTCCGGAGTCGCTGTCCTGCAGCTGCCACCCGAGAGCAGCCCGGCCTCCGCGGAGTTCACGTGGAACGTCCGGCTCGTACAACAACCGTGGCTCTGCCCCGGCCTCAGGACCGCCCGCTGCCCCCGAGTCCCCATCTGGGCCCCCGGCCCACAAGTGCCCACCCTGCCGTGCACTCCCGCTCAGGTGCGGACCAGTCTTCCGCCCTCACACGCCTCGCTTCTGCACCCCCTCCCCTGCCAGGTCAGCAAAGCCAGGCCGAGCCCCGAGAAGCTCCGGCCGCGGTGCCCGACGGTCGCTACGGCCGCTGGGCTCCGCTGCGCATCCTCGACCCTGAGGCGACAATCAGAGGCCCCGCTTCCTGGCGACGACGGGCCGGCGGCAGCCACTGGGACGCAGCGGGGTGCCCGTTGCCCTTGGCCGCGGCCGAGCCAGGAGCGTTTTGCTGAGGGAGCCAGTTCTGCTCTTGCGATAATGAGGTCTTATCCGGGCTGTGTTTCTGCTTAGGAGCTGAGGAAACTGCAGAGTTTTCGTTGGAGAGCTTTGCGGTCTTGGGGGCCGCGGAGCCGGAAGCCGGAGTCTGCCCAAACGGGGGTACGTCCCCGCCTGGCACATCCGTGCAGCTAAATCGGCTAAATGTTTCCCTCCGGTCCCGCGCCGGCTTCTTTCCCCTCCTGTCAACAAAACCGCCTGAGCCACGGCCCTCCTCGTCCAACCCAAACAGGCCCCGCGGGGGCCCCGCCACGCGCTCGGCTCTCCCCGCGGGTCGCGTAGTCGAATTTCAGCCAGAGCCCTTCATGTTCGGAAGCGGAGACACACAGATAATTTGAGAAGGCCGGCAAAACGCTCGGCGAGCGGGCTGTCCCTGGAGCCAAATCGGGAGGGAAGCTTCGACCTCCCGGCTGCCGGCCGCGGGCTCTGGCCACAGACTGGCACCGCCCCACACGGGCCACGGGGTGCAGCCACCCGCCGCGTGGACGGCCACGGGGATCCCAGCGCGGCTCTCCAGGCACGGGCAGGGGGAGAGGCCGGCATCCCGGGGTTTCCATCCTGACCCACGAGGCGCCGAGCCATGGTCTGCTCGCCTCAGGGGAAGCGGTGCTGGGCCTGGGGGGCCCCGGGAGAGCGGGGGCCACCCCGGCCTCTGTGAACAGGAGGGGGGTAGCACGTACTGGGACCAGGCACACGCACACAGCGAGCACCAGGCATGCGTGCAGGCGTCAGCCATGATCATCTACCCTGGCCCGGCGCTCCTCCCCCGGGGACCCTGGCCAACTCCGACCGCCCCGACCCGAGCACAGGGGCCGGGGGACCCTGGGGGGCCCTCCTCACAAGCCACTTCCTCGGTGCCCCAGGAGGCACCACACGTGAAAGACCACTGTATGCCCCTGTTCGAGCCCCTGTGGCCCCAACAAGTCACATTTAAAACCCTGTGCGACACTGCTGACCCGTGACTCACACGATGGAAAAGGCAGGCCCCGAGCCGAAGGAGGTCGAGATAATTTTTTCCATGATTTTCAGAGGACCCGTGGAGCCTGAGAGCGAGTTTAACACTATCTGGGCAGGTGTTAAAGAAATATTTCCCTGTGCTGCCCCCCAGGTGCCGCCTGGCCCGTGGCCCATCCGTGACCATCCCCGCTATGTGGCCACCTCCGGTCCCGATCCAATGGTCACCTCTGCCACCAGCAGGTACTGCTCCAGGGTGTCTAGGGTCCCATCTGCACACACACACGTCTCCGTGACAGGCCAGGGCACGGTGGCCCGGGGTGGGGGGTCAGGTCTCAGCCTCGTCAGACGCCGAAACTGGCCGAAGTGACCATAGGGTCAGATTGGTGACCTCAGAGAGGGCACAACTCGTCCCCAGACTGACAGGCCGGCAGAACCAGAGGCAGGGGCCAGGACGACAGCCCATGACCTCTGTATCCCACCACTCTCTGTAGGGCGTGGCTCTCACACCCTCGCCCACCAGCCATGTGGCCCAGGACACCTCGCTCTGGGCATCTGGCCCCCAGCACAGCCATTCGCCACCTGGGCGGCCCACGAGGGAGGCTGTCCCATCCTCCCCCCTCCGGACCCTCGGGAGCAGCAAGCCCGCCACCACTGCGCCAACCACGGGGCATGGGGGACCTCCGAGCCCGGCGGACGGCGCCCTGTGACAACCTGCACAGAAGGAGCGTGGACCCCGGGCACCGCGGCAGAGAGGCGCAGGGCGCTGGCCGTGGTGGCCGGGGCGCTGGGTCCTTCCTTCCCCGGCCGCGGGGCCTGAAGCACGATCGCTTCATCCCTCCGGGCCTCCGCGTGTTTATCTGTGAGCCCCACCGGGCAGGAGCGTGCTCGGGACGAAGTGTGATGGCCTGTGTGGGACACTCGGCGGGCCTGGAACCCAGTGAGGCCGGGACAGGTGAACGAGGGCCACCGCCGTCACCACCACTCGCTGCTCTCACTCGTTCAAACGGCACCCCCGTCCTGAGGCTTACGGACCCAAAGATGAGGGGGTGGGCGTCTCCAGCCTCCACCCTCAGGCTTTAATGCTGCCTCGGGGGGCAGCCCAGGTGACGTCATCATGAGCTACCACCGAGAGCTCAAGGAACGCACCCCGGAAGGAGCGGCCTCAGAGCTGGGCCCGGGCAGACGAGGTCCAGAGCCTATTCGGGTCCTAGCTCGCCCACCAGCTCATCCCCACGCCCCGGAGGAGACTCCCCACCCTCGGGCACCAGCTCTCTCCCTCCCCTGCCTCGCCAACCCTAGGCTCAGACCCCAGGTCGTTACCTCAGCCTCCACCGGGCACGGCCCGCACCCGCGACCACCCCGCCCTCTGTCCCGAATGTACTAAGGTGGCACATCACACCGTGGCCCCTAATGGACACGCACACACACGTACCCCTCCGCGCCCTCCGTAGGAAATGCCTCGCCACCACTCCTCTCCACCCCGTGCTGGTGCAGCGGGTTGTTTTGAACCCAAATACAGAAACACTCATCCCCAATGAACTTCATTTCCTCGGTTCCAGAGCATGGTCCCAGCCCCAAAGACCTTTCTGAGTCACACGCTGTCAACCGAGAGTCACCTGGGGTCATGTGTGGCAGTCAGGCCTAACCGGGGTCCCTCGGCACATCCACAGCCGTCAGGTTCTCACTTGCACCCAGAGCACGCACATCCCTGCTGCGAAGGTTCGGGGGGGCGGGAGGGGGGCTCAGGGGCCGGGCGCTCCCGCACTTGAGAAAACTCCGCACCCGATGCACCCTCACCCCCGGCTGCCGGCTGGTCACTCCCAGACCTTGCTCAAGGGCGTGCTTAAGGGCACGGACTGTGGGGTTGGCCGTCGCTGCACAGATGCCGCCTGGAGAGGTCGGGAAGATCCGGGGCCTGAGACGGCCGGGGCAGGAAGGAGGAGGGTCACTCTGAGTGGGGCACTCAGGGCCTTGGGGCCACGAAGGCCGGCTGGAGGGTCCCCGCCAGAGGAAAGTTAGCAGGCAGCGGTGCCGCCTAAAGGGACCTAAGGGACAGGGACGGAAGCCTGACGTCAGAGGCCCAACGTCATCTGAGAATCAGGATGCCCTTCGGATCCAGGAAAAGGGTCCGGACTTGGGCCCAAAGTCTGGCCCCGCACTTCCCGGCTGTGCGACCTGGGGAAGGTGGCTTTACTTCTCTGGACTCTAGGTACCCCGCGAGCGCTGAGGAGCCAACGCCACGTGTGTCCTGGGCTGCTACGAAGGATCGTCAGGAAATTATCAGGATGAGACCACCAGCAGCTAGGGCAGGAGGCACCTTCCGGAACGCCGGGAGGGACGTCACTGTTATCTGCTTTTCCAAGCGGAACAGAGGAAGCACGTTCGGAGGCACAGCCCCTGCCCCATCTCGGGGCCTCGGGTTTTCTGAACAAGCCTCCTCGCTCGGCCTGGTGCCTGGGCTCTTCCGATGCAGAGACCCCAGCGCCTGTCCCTCCCGGAGCCGAGAGCTTCCAGACGAGTCCGGGGTGACTCGGGCAGGAAATGCGTCTGCGACGGGCTTTCCACGTTCTCGGAGACGCAGACTCGGAGGCCAATCAGCACCGCCCTCCAACAAACACTCCTCACGGCTCTCAGAGCCCAGGGGTCCCCCCAAGGCTGGGACACGCGCTCAGGAAGGGGGCACCCCACAAGCGCACGCGTGGACCCGCCGGCACCGGAGGCTCTTTCTCCGAAGGCATGGTCCGGATACAAGCAGCTCACCCCCCGCCGCCGAGGTCGGGGGAGTCCGACAAGTCACGGCCACACGTGTGCCCGCATCCGGGGCCCTCGGACAACACCCTGGAGGTGGACTGATGCCCGGCGCTGGGGGCTTCGTCAGGCATTACCTTCACCACTCACGAGCCTCACGGCTCCATCTTCCGCCCTGGGGTCCCAGGCCCACCCGAGTCCATGTGCGGGGTCCATGGGGGCCAGGGCGAGGCTGAAGCTTCCCCACGCCCCCCGACAGCTGGCGGCGGCCAAGAAAAAGACCCCCCCGCACACAGCGGGACCCCTTTGCCCTTCAGCTGCCCACACGGGTGGCTCCCCAGCTTGGGCAAGGGGGCCCTCCTGGGCCACTGCCCCCCACGACCTGCGTCCAGAAGCATCGGCCGCGATGCCCCGCGCCTCCAGGAGAGCCACCGGTGCGCCTCCCCCCTCCCCTGATGTGACCTAGCCCGTACGCGCGGCAGCACCGCAGGCGACCGCGAAATGACATTCGCTCCCTGGAACCCTGGTGCCGGCCCTCCCCAGGGACCCACACACCAGAAGGTCATCCCACAGGCCGGGCTCCCAACACTGCATCAGCCCCCTGGGCCCGGACGGGGTCCTGCGCTCACGGTTTCCACAGAACAAACTGAAGGCCTCTCCGGCCAGGCCGCAGCAAATGCCAGGTCCCACAACGCGGGACAGAAGCGAGCCCCGTCCGACCCCGCGGGGTCTCTCTGACCCCTCCTAGCTCGCCCCCCACCCCCCACCCCCGGGTAGAGACACTTGCCCCAGCTGCTTGGCTCGACAGGGACCGTGAGAGCAGCCGGCATGACCCAGGCCAGCTTCAGGGGCACATCCCCAGAGCCCGGTCCCCACCCCGAACACCCCTGACCCCTCGACGCGCAATCCCACATGAGAGCCCCTTGGCGTGGCCATCAGCCTGAGACCCACTGCCCCCTTGCTCCTGCCAGCCTCCGCTAGGCAGCCACCCCACCCGCTGCCCAGCTGGTCTCGGGCCCCCAGCCTGCAGGCTGCTGGCCACCAGGCGAGAATCCAGGCCCGCACCTGCCCGCTGCCCAGCCCCTCCTGGACCTGAACTGGACACAGAAATGTACCCCAAACTCCCTGCACATTGTCCTCATTGGCCAGTCAGGCACCCAGACAAGCCAGGAGCCACGCACAGGACTGCCCCTGACCACCCGCTCCAGCCGGGAAAACCTTAGCATCCTGCCGCCTTGGCCAGACCCGACTCAACGGCCCAAGAAAGCCTCAGTGTAAAACCACGCCCAGGGACTAGCTTGTCATTACCCACACGTGTCCTACGGGAATTGATGGGCGAACCCCCTTCCGTACTGGTCTGGGTAACGGGCTAAATAGCGACTCCAAAAGACAGCTCCAAGTGTTAATCCTAACCCCCAGAACCAACGGGGTCTTACTTGGAAACAGGGACTTGGCAGATGTAACAAGGTTAAGGCTCTCGAGATGAGACCATCCTGGATTAGGGTGGCCCTGAATCCAGTAAGTGTCCTTAGAAGGAGCAGACAGACAAGAAGAGGGGAAGGGGTATACGCATGGAAGCAGAGACTGTAAGGGCGTGGCCAGAAGCCAAGGAACCCCAGGGCCACCAGGAGCTGGGAGAGGCAGGGGGACCCCCACCAAGCTCCTCTGGAGGGACCACAGCCCTACCGACACCTTGAGGCCAGACTTCTGGCCTCCAGAACCGGGCGAGAATAAGTTTCTGTATTTTTAAGCCACCGAACTGTGGAGACTCGTGGGGACACCAACATCACTGCCCTTCCGGGAATTAGGGAAGGTCCCTGGGAAGTGGGGGGAGCTGAAGACCCAGTCAAGAGGCCCTGACCTTGCTCGTTCATGTCCCCCCACATCCCGTGGGGTCAGCCCGAGAACCGCCTCCGGGGGCGCAGGGCTGTCCCCTCACACAGCCGGACGGCAGGGGGACGCTCCCAGGAAGAGCCCAGAGGGGCCCGAAGGAGCAGGCGGGAACGGGAGCGGACGTGCTGGAGGGTCCGGGCCCTTCCAGGCTCCACCTGCTGGGCGCCCGTCCAGGACATGCGATCTGCGGTCAGAAAGCCCGGGTTTGAGCTGCCCTCTCCCCCAGGCCCTCGACCTAGCCCTGGGGTCTAGCCCGCCGGGGGTCATGACGGGCTAAGTCAGAGCGTCCCGCACGGTTGCACAGCTCGGGCTCCGTGCAGAGGCCAGGGGGCCGTGTCTGGGGCGGCCCGGACCTTGCTCTGGCAGCAGGGGGACAGAGCCGCGGTCCCCGCCGGGCCTGACACTGCGGACAGGGGTGGGGGGCAGGGGCACTGGCCCCTCAACACCGTCAACCAGTGGGGACGTGGATGGGAGACACCGGCAACCGCCAGCAGAGCCGGGAGCCTCGGGCGGGTCCCCTCCCACCGCGTGCGCGTCTGTCCACCTGGCGTCTGAAACCCAACGCGGACTTGGCCCCGCCAGCCCCACAAGTGCGCCCCTCTCGGCCACCTTCCAAGGACAGGAAAAGCACACCCTAGGACGTGTCCGCGGTTCCGCTCTGCAGAGACATCTGGGTCGAGACGACGACGCCACGGGGAGGCTGACAGAAGCGGAATGACCGAAAGCGCCGGTCAGGGGGGGGCTTCGGATCCAGCAGGGCCAGGCGGCCTGCAAACGGTCGCCGGGGTCACAGGGCACGGGGGCCACCTGCCGGTTCCAGCAGTCCCAGGCTACGCGAATGGCTCACCCCGCCGTCCCTGTGGCATTTCTTCACTCTCTGACTCCCCCCTTGCTGCCCCATGACGAGTCTGGCGGCTCCAGAGGCCCCCAGACTGCGGTTTCCCCAGCCCTGGGTCCCTCGCCTGCGCCCCTGTGGCAGGTGACGGGACGGCTGCAGAGCTCACGGCTGGGACAGCGAGAGCCAGCACGTGGACCCGGGCCTCAGACGCCAAGCCCGGCGAGATCCCGAGGCCAGCACCCGCGCGCATCGTGCGAGGGTGGCTCCGTGCTCCCCGGAGGAATCCCAGGCCACCCTGGGCATCGCTGGGGAAGCCCTGTTCCGCGGAGGCCCCGCTCCTGCCCCAGAAAAGCTGAATTCCAGGAAAGAACATGTCAGTGGAAAAGCCAGGCCTCTGGAAAATGGGCATCAGGGATGAGGTAAATCGCTGGTCTTTCCAAACGAGCGGCAGGCAGACAGACGGCAGGACCGTCACCCGGGTCTGATGCCGTCTTCCTCCCGTCGGCCCCCGGAGCTTTGCAGAGAAAGCCCCAGTTGACAGCCTGTTTGGTCTCGCTTCCCCTTGAAACATTCAGCAGCTTTAAAAGCAGACTTGGCTCCTGGCCCAGAGCTCACTGGCTCCCCGTCCCCTGGGGCGGGCCTCCCTCCTGGAGACGAGGGTCCTCCTACCACAGAGGCCCTCCCCCGACCCCCGCTGAGCCCCACCCCTTGACCCCTCCTTCTGGAACAGCAGCTGAGCTGAGGGTGGGGAGGGCCATGCCGGGCCCTCCGCACGGTTCAGAGACGGGGCCGGGAGGGTGCCGGGCAGGTGGGGCAGCCTGCGAACCCAGTTTGCGTTGGCCCTTCCTGGAAGGTTCCGGGGTTTCACAGACCCCACAGGTCAGGGGACTCCGACGTCCTCGGGCCCGTGTGGGGCCAAGGGAACAAGCACCCACCAGCATCGTCTGGGCCACCGGGGGTTCACCCTGGCTGGGGAAGGTCGTGACCCAGTTTCTGAGGACCCAGTTCTGTTGGTCGGGTCGCTGAAGACATGCAGGGGCTGCTGGGAGTGTGGCACCTGCTGTGCATTGCGACAGCATCCTGTCACATACTCTGGGCGACAACAGATCTGGGGGCCGGCCCTGCTCCGCTGTAGCTTTGCTGGGTGACCTTCTCCAGGTTATGCAGCCTCTCTGGTGCCGGTGTCCCCGGAGTGGCCGGGCTGGATGGGAGGGCAGAGCAGGCCGGCGGGTGATGTCGCGGGGCCCTGCTGGCCAGTGCCGACCTGGCCGGCCTCCCTCCCAGCTCTACCACTGAAGGAAACAACCACTCCTACCTCCTGCCAGACGCACTCGCTCCCCCTGGCACCCTTGTGCGTGTTTCCAAACACACAAAGCTCGTTCCTGAGCCCCGGACGAAAACAAGACTTTTCTCTGCATGGGGAGGCCGCAGCACCACTCCTCTGAAAGAACAGCTCCCCAGCCCCTCCCCACAGTGGGCCCTCGGCCTGCCCAGCACCCACTCCACCTCGGGGGACAGGAGCAATGCCCCGGGACCCCGGCTGCCTGCTGGTCCCAGGACACAGGCACATCCCGGGGAAGGAAGAGGACACGGGACACGGAACTTCCCAGGAATCCCCTGGTGGACGGTGCCCCTGAGCAGCCCCGTGGGCTCACTCTCCTCCTGAGAACGTGCGGGCAGGGACCTACTAGGTGGGTGGAAGGCAGTGGCCAGGCCAGCCCGCCCCTGACCCTTCCCTAGGGCCGGCCTGGCCAGAGGACTCTGCCCGAGAGGCGAGGACAGCAGCCGGCAGCTCACGCCCCCAGGGCGCCGAGACAGCGGTGTGCAGGCAGGGGCCAGCGCAGGGCCCGGGGCTCAGGCCTGCACGCCCTCGGCCGGCCCTGCCCAGCTGGAGGCCCTGGTCTCTAAGGCAGGAGTCCCGGCACTGAACTTGCAAGGGGAGTCTGGGAAAGCGGAGGCAAGGGACAGCTCTCGACCCCGAGCCGCCACATGGGGAGCACACTGGCTGGTCAGTGTTGACAAAGGGCCAGAGGGCCTCGGCACGGCCTGGCCTCCGACGGCCCAGGGTCCGGGTCAGTGTGGTCCGCCGTGGCCTGGCGGGTGAAGGCATTTCACACAGATTCCGCCCCAGCGTGGCACCACTGCGCCCCACAGTCCTCACTGCAGAAGACAGGTCACGTTTTCCAACGTGAGCAAGTCTCCCAGCCAGGAAGGTCCGGGGGACCAACTCCCACAGAGCCCGGACGCCTCGTGCGTGGCCCACGAGCCCTCGCGACCCCGGCAGCCCCTCCCGCTCAGAACGAGTGCCACGGCAAGGGTTCCTGAGCTGCCGTTGCCACTGAACGTGGCCCGTCCTCAGCCGCGCCGCGAGCCCCGCACTGCCTCACGCACACGCGTGACAACGGGGTCGACCGCGGTGCCGATGGGGACCCCGAGTCTCGGAGGGGCCGGGCAACTCCCCCGGCGTCCCCCAGCTGGTGAGCGGTACAGCTGGGACTCTGCCCCCGCCCTGGCGCCGCCCGGCCCTTCCCGACGGCCGCGGAGTCTCAGTATTTCGTGTTCCTGAGCGCCTCTGGGCTCGGTCGGGATATCAAGGAAGCAATATTGGTTTTAGGATCATTTTTTTTTTTTTAAAGAGAAATAAAGCCTGTTCCCGAATCTTTACGCCGTGAACGCACAAAGGGCACTAGAAATCACCAAGAATTTGCCCGGCACAGAAAAGCCGCCGCACGACGAATGAACTCAAACGCGCGCGGTCACTGCCCTCCCTCAGCACACCTTCCCGCCTCCGGTTATCCAGAACTTCCTAACCAACGGAGAAATGGGTAGTCCCAGCGCCCTGGCTCCCCGTCGCCCAGCGGGCACCCACAGCCAGGGCTCCGATAGGTGAGCCCAGGGAAGCCCCCCCGCCCCGACACCTCCCAGGTGCCGCTACCGAGACCCCATTACACAAACGAGCTCCTGTGGCTCATCTGCTTTACCCGGGTCCTGCCACCAGCAGGCGACCTGAACCAGCGACAGCTCAACCCAGTCTGTGTGGCCCCCGTGCCTTTGACACCAGCTCCCCAGGGGACCCCACAGCCGCCTCCCGCCTGGCTCACGGCCCCGGCTGTCTCACAGTTCATCCCGGGTTTCTGGGCAAGTCTGGTCAGAAATGCGCCCAGAGGGTGTATCTCTGTAACTTGCAGAATCTGGCGGTTCCAGCAGGCTCCGGGCTCCACCCCGCCCCGCCGTCCCGGGACGCACCCCGCAGGGCCCCCGGCCCCGCCTGCACGCACTGGCTCCCCGGCCTTCCCTCGGCGGACCCTCCCGCCCCACCCTCCCGTAGAGGCCGCCGTTCTGGTCTTTCCTTGCTGGTGCATCGCGTCCGATGCCCCTGGGCTCTGTCCCCCCTCCGCACCTGCCTTGGCGCTGAACTAAAATCGAGAACAAGCAGCTAACACTCGTCGAGCGCTTACTCCGAGGGACACAGCGTGACACGCGCTATCACGTGCGACCTCAGGCCACTTCTGCCGCGGCTGCATTCACGATCCGTGACCCCATTGCACAGATGGGGAAGCCGAGGCCGGGAAATGTGAGAGCCACTTGCCTGAGGCCCCAGATCCAGCGTGCGCGTGAGGAGGGGGCGTGGCCCCAGGGAGCCAGCAGCGGACCGGCCGCCGTCCATCCCCGAATGTTTTGCGGTGATGCCACACGCCCCGTTATGACTTTACGGAAGGATGACACTTTCAGAAAGTCATTCTTCGCCTGCTGCAGTGTGACCACCCTCCCCGCTGGAAGAGCCTGGAATCGGCAGCAGACGGCCCTGCCGTTGGCACAGAAACGGAAGTGTGTTCTCTCGCCCTCCGGGGGCCCCCGCAGAGCCCCGGATCTGGTCAACACCCGTCCAGCCCTGGGCGAGGGGGGGGGGGGTCTCCAAGTCACGGGGCAGATGCACCGACCCGGAGACCCCACCTCAGGGGGGAGCACAGGAGCGGTGGGCACAGAGCCGACCTCTCAGTCGCGGCCAAGTGTGTGAGCAGGGAGCTCACGCTGGCGCTGGGGAGTTCCGCCAGGAGATGCTGCCTCATCCTCCCGTCTCTGGGGGCCCCATGGGCGAACCCCGAGAGCTGGCAAAGCCCTCAGAGACCATCCAGCACAGCTGTTTCCAAACACGCTCCAGCCACGGGGCCCTGGTGGCAGCTGAACCTCCTCCCTCCGCAAAAAGCCCAAGCAAAACATAAAAGAAAAGACGTCCAGCGGAGGGGTCCTGGCTGTCACGTCACCCAAGCCGGAGGGGCCACCGGTCTCCTGAGGGCCTTCTAGAAGACAGATCCCAGGCCTGCTGCCCCAGCACCTCAGGAGGCAAAGCCCGAGCGTCTGTGCTTTAAAAGGTCCCCAGGTGATGCCACCGCGCTCCCCCGGGGCATCCGGAAACCGCTGGTCACCTGCCCCTGGTCACCAGCGGGACAGAGTGCTTTAACACCCTGACGCTGAACCCCCATCTGGGAGGACAGAGACGCAGAACTCCATGGGATGCTCCGCTCAGCCCCTTCCCCATCCCTGAGGCGCTCTCCCGGAAAGCTGGGCTCCAGGCCACAGGTGGCACGGTTCGTGCCTTCCGGCAGCTCCTATGCACTGGCCCGGCTCTGGCTCCCAGTCCACCTGGTCACAGCCGCCCCCTCCCCAGAACGGCCGAAGATACCAGAAGGCAGGGCCGTGCACGCGTCCACAAGCCTTGGGCCCCGCTCACCGAAGTCCGTGTCCTTCCCAAGCCTGTCCCTGGACCCCCTGGATGGGGCTAGGGACTGCTGTCCTCAAGGGGCCTCTCCGCTCCCACAGGCCACAACCCCATCTGGGACAGTAGAGGCTTCGGCCGATGGAAGCATGGCCGTGTTGGGATGCCAGCGTCCCCGAGGAGGAGCCAGGCAGCCGCGGTGGCCATATCTAGCAGTGACGACCCGCCAGCGCTGGGCCCAGGGGGCGCGTGGGCCGGCCTCCCCTCCCCCCGTCTCACCTCAAACACTTCCTCATCCAGGATCCGGGTTCCGAACACGATGATGCCGTTGACGTCGATTACGGGGTGGTCGCTGCGGTCGAGGGGCTTGGTGGTCTTCTTTTTACAATCCAGGATCAAGGTGACGTTCTTCTTGTGGATGCTGAGAGCGATCCTGTGCCACCTGCAGAGAAACAGACAGCCCAGCGGGTGAAGGGGGCCCATGTCGCGGAAGGCCAGCACAGGCGGCCCTGCGGCAAACGGCCATTTCCCGCACCGTCAGGGCGGGGCCGGGCAGCTCCGAGCTGAGCCCCTGCCATCAGACCAGGTTGGGTGCAGATGTCGGCCACACGGCGTGGCCCTGGGAGGTCCGCTCGGGCCGTGGAGGTCTCCGCGTCTCTCACCTCTCACCAGGTCAGCTGTCTGCCCCCGTGAGCTCCCTGGGAAGCCCCGGGCACGGGCTCTGGAACCTTCCGCGGGCTCTCCAGCGGGTCAAGGGCAGGCAGACACAGTGGCCCTGCCTCGCGAGAGCCCCCCGAACCCTCCGGCAGACTGCGGGCTGCTGGAGAAGACGGCGCTTGCAGGGGAGGGGGAGGATGGGTGGGCCTGTGTGAAGTTCTCAGCGACAAGCACAGGGACCACATCCTGAGGCTCTATGAAGATCACGCACAGGGCCTCAGACGTGTCAGCCACGGACGAGCTGACTTTCAAACTACCAGGGTGGAGGTATGCCCCCAGCAGAGAATTCTGGAAAGACCTGCCTTTTTTGTTTTGTTTTTTTTTTTAAATCGTGTGCTCCCGCCTCTGATGTGTCTGTGTCCTTAAGGGTATCTTACATCTTTTCTGGAAGGAGTCGGGTATAACCACACAATTTTTTACGTCCCTGCTGAGACCAGGAGCCTGGCATTTGAGATACTTCAGCGCATTTTACACAGGGGAAGCAGAGAGGCCCAGGGAGAAGAAAGCGTTCCCCAAAGGCACGCAGGGCGACCCGAGACCAGGACCCAGGCCTCCAGACTCGAGCCCCGTCCTCCCTCTGCCTGGCGCCCGCCTGTGCGCATCTGGCCCTACCCTGCTTTTTATAAAGCGTGTCCTGCCGTGAGGTCCCTTAGCAGCCAGCAGGTTTTCGGCGGCCTGCCCTGACCCTCCAGCGGGGGCAGGACTGGGCTGCCGAGCGGTGCCCACTTACTTGCCATCCGACAGGTTGATGCCCCTGAAGAGGGGATAGTCCTCTGGCCCTGGTTTCCCTGTGTGGTCCTCATAGAGGAAAACCGGAGAGCGGCCCATTTCCAGGCCGATCTGCTGGATGCCCTGCTCATTGTAGATGGAGACCAGGAAGGCCTGGCTGCCTTTCTTGGCTTTCACAGTGGTTAGAATGGAGAAGTCCTCGGGAAATGAAGACGCTGTAACAGAAAACAGAGGGGAGAGGGCAGTCAGGAAGCCCTCAGCTGCACGCAGCCGCAGCTCTGCAAACAGACCAGCTCGGGACCTGGCAACTTCGGACGCATATGGTGGTGCACAGCCATCTGCTACACATCTGCCCCTTGATCAAACCGTTCCTGTAGCCCTTCCCTATCACCACGTGACCGAGCCCATCCTCTTTGAAGCTCAGTAAAGGCAAACTTGATTGCTCCTTCCAGCTGTGAGCCTTCAATGTCATCTCCTGAGTTCCTCAACACATACTGCGTATAAATCCTAATTAGAACCTCCTAGAATGTCAGCTTCCTCTGAGCAGGGGCTGTTCCAGATGCATCACTGCTCCTAAAGCTGGACCTGGCAGATTGTGTCTCATTTGGTGCCTGCAGGAGGGAGGGAGGGGGAGAGAGGGCAGGGGAAAGGAAGGCGAGAAGCAGGGACCATACTTTTTGCAATTTCCCGGTTGACGTGCAAACCAGAAGAAAGGGAGAAAGAAATCAAAGGACTTCAACCCAAACTTTTAAAAAAGAAAGGAAAAAACCAACCCTGTATGTTAATGGCAGAAAACACACTTTACACCTCAGGACGGAAACAACACAAGGTCACTGACAGTCAGACCCATGCGGCCCGCTGAGTGCGCGCAGGCCCGCTCCGTGTGTTCCCGACCTCCCCACTCGCACGCGCCATTCTCTGGCCGCGACAGTGGCACAGCCCGCAATTCTGCACGGGGCCCGGAGCGTGGAGAGAGCGTGGCTGGTCCTGACACAGGGGAGCCACGCAGAAATGCTCTGCGGAACCGGCCGGCAGGAGCGGCACCCGGAGAGGTGTGGGGCACCCGCACCCTGACTGACGGGGGCGAGAAGCGTCACGCGGGGCTGTGGACCCGGCTCACGGACCTGGACGCGGAGGGACTCTGTTATCAGACCCACCGCTCCTTGGGATGGCAACCCGGTCAAGCAGCCGCCCCAAGGTCCGAGGGGCGGCAGGGCTGGGGTGGGGGGCCGCGTCCAGCCCAGAAGCTATCCGTGAGCGCCCTCTGCTGACGGAAGAGCTGCACAGCCAGGCCACCGCCCCTGCTTCTGCTCACTGGAGCAGAGAGCTAGCTGCAGGGTAACATGCTGGGGACAAGGGGACCTCCAGGGCACCAGGCCAAGGGGGGAGGGGCGGGCCGGAAAACTGCATGCTGCAGCCTCTGTGACCTTTGCAGGACCCAGGGTGCGGAGATCTTGCCAGGGCGAGCCAACAGGAAGGTGCTGTGGCTGCTTCAACCGGTGAAACCAACCAGCCCCCAAAGGCCAACTCAGGGAGGTGGGGGGGGGGGGGGGTCCCAAGGTGGAGACAGAGGGCAAACGAATGACTTCCTTAAGGGATGACTTCCTTGAGTCATTTCCTGTCTACTTTGCTGAGGCCCAAAGGCACTGGGGCAGTCTGAGTATACAGTAGGAGTTTAATAAGGGCATCACTATTAAACTGAATCCTCATTCGCCAACAGCTCCCGGACAGGACGTTCTGCTGGACAGAGGCTGATCCGGAGCCCCAGGCCCACCAGGAGGGAAGGTCTGGGGGGGGGGGGCGGCAAAAGGGGGTGGGGGCACATTGTGACACCCCGCCCCTGCTTCGGATCCGGAACATGAAGGGAGTCTCAGGGGCCCCGAGGGTACCAGGTGGAGGACAAAATGGAGAGGGGACCCCAATCCAAGGCACAAGAACAGAGGAGGGGGCCCGTGATCATGAGGAAGCGTGCCATGTTCCGGAAGCCTTCAGAGGGCACAGTGTGGATGTGGCCGAGCTGGTTCTATGGACAAAGGAGCTCCTGTCACTGGGGCCCCAGGGCAGACGCCCGTCCAGGAAGTGGGGGCAGCCTGATGGGACACACTGGTCTCCTGCGTTCACGGGGATCCATGATGGTATCTTCTAGGGTCTCGGGCCTGTCTTCCTTGACACGGTGTCCCTCCTGCAAGCAGAGAGTGGCGAGGCCCGGGGACCCCCAGGCAAGCAGCGCCACCCTCTCCGGCTTGCCCCCCAAAGCGTCACAGCTCTGGGCTCTGCCTTAATCCCTATAGACTGCTTACACGGCATCAGGGCCACCCAGGGCCAACTGCCGGGACAGGTCCCCGCTTGCCGTCCCGGGTCCACTGACCTCAGGACCCAGACCCCTGGGCCCAAGGAGACAAGGAAGACCTCTGAGGGTCAGGGAGGGGTCTCTGTCCGGCTAGCGGGTGCACACAGCACCAGGCTGCCCGCCTGCGGTCCCCCCCGACGGTACCCGGGCTCCCCAGAGAAGCCTGTGCTGCGGAAGCTCGTACGTAGCCGCAGAATAAATGAGCGGGCGAGGCGGGCACCTGGGTTAACCCGTGTCTGGCCCACGCTGGGGGAAGAGTCCCCACAAGGGCTCCCAAATACCCGCGAGCCTTGGCCACCGGCTTGTGAAGGGGCCACTGCTCCCCAGAGGATCCAGGTGGCCCGCTGCAGACAAGTCCGGGGCCTTCTCTTCATGGAAGCAATCACCTGGACGTCGACCTCCCTCTGCTCTAAGACACGTTTAAAACCGTGCACGTGGCCACCGGACCACACGGCCGGCCCAGCTGACCCAGGCGTCTCCGAGCAGCCACACTGTCCCCCGACCCGGGAGGCGGGCGTCACAGCGCAAAGGACGTCCGGCGTCTGGCTCGCTCAGAGGTTCCGCGAGAAGGGACAGAAGCCGTGTGCTTCCTCACATCCAAGGCCACGGTCACAGGACACGGACCCGGAAGAACGTCCTTGGGCCGCTCTGGCTGACGGGGGTCAGCAAACCGCAGCGGCTCCACACTCAGAGAAGGGACCCCACAGAAACCCCTGCTCCAATCAGCCCGAGGCAAGTCCCCAGCTTTGTCTGGCTCTGTTAGGCCCCTTCGACTCCACAGGCTAATCGCAACCAGAGCACCCCGTCGGAGCGTTCAAACGCTAACTGTGTAATCAAGTTACTAATTGGAGAGCTTAGGGAAAACAAGGGCTTGAAAACCGTGCCGTGCCTTACTCCTGACTTCAGACCAGACCTCCGATAATTAGTCTCTATTCCGAGGTCCATGCAATCTCTCTGACATGACGTAAGGAGGCCGGGAAGACAGAAGGAAAGAAACCCCAGGAGTCTGTCGTGACAGAGACCCCCCCGAGCCGGGCGTCCAGCAGGCTACCTCCCAGGCGGCCCACCTGGCTTCCCCAGGAGGCCTTACGCGGGGACAGCATCACACACGCTCCGCGCGGCCGCCGGGGCCTGGGGAAGCCCCCCACCGCTCCGCCTCGAGCCCTTCTCTGGTCCCAGCCCCCCAAGTCTCTCTAGGGCAGGGGATGTGGGGCAGGATGTAGGCAGCTTCTGGGAGAAGACGAGAACGAGGGCGATCCTAAGACGCGTGTCTAGGCTCAGCCCCAAAGGTGAGGAAGTGCTCCCGGGATGCTGGGCACGGAGGCCCCTGCGGCCGTCTGCCGGGAGCACGAGGGGGCCCTGACCCAGAGGTGGGCTCCTGACGGTTCCGCAGGGGACGCGGTGTCCCTGGCTGACCTCATCTACCCAGAGTGACCTTCTTGTAAAGGGCCGACCCGGGCCCTCTCAGGGACAGCCTCCTAAGGGCCCACGGATTAAAGGCCGGCTGAATCCAAGGGGTCCAGGGAGCGGACAGCAGCCCCCGGAAGAATGTGTCCCTCGGGACCCGGGGAGGGGGGGGGACGCGGGAGCAGAGACACCGCCATTTGTCAAAGGGCCGCCCAAGGTCGGGGTCACAGCCAGGTCACCAAACAGATGACGCCCAGTCTTCTAATAATTACAGAGCATCTCCTAAGGTGAATGGATCCGCCTGGCGCCCCGGCCCCTTTCGGACCCGAAGCGAAAAGGGCTCCTTTAAGGCAGGGGGAGAGCTTATCGACCGACCGTCGGCTGTCTCCCCGCGGCCAGATAAGCCCAGAGGGTTGAACTCACTCTGGCGCGTGGGGAGGGGGCGCCACACTGGTCCGCAGCCGGGGGACCGGGACGACTCGGATGCCACGTCTTAGCAGCCAACGGCGCTCCCTGTGCCAGGCGCGTCATTAAAAGCAGAGGCCTGGCGCTTGGCAATCACCTCTCATTAAAAGCCTGCACCCTCTTGCTGCGAGCCGTGATGCTCGATTCACGCGTCTCTCAATGTCACTGCCCCCAATTAAGCCTCTGTGTGCGAGGGCTTCTTTTCCCATGACCCTGGGTCTCTCTCCACCTCACCGGAGAACCGTCCATCACCTTTCTGCACCTGGGGTCCTGGCAGTCTGTCTACAGCTGGAGATACACCTGCTTGGAACAGCGAGGCGGACGGACAAGGCCTCACGCCCCCACCTTCGGTGGTGAGGGCTCATGTGATGGCTGCTGGGTTTTTTCACTATAACGAGCTCACACCGGCCTCCTCAGAAGAGCTTCCTGGGAAATCAAGGGTGCTTCTCCCACCACATGGGGTTCCAGCTCTGCGCCCGGGCGGGAGGCAGGAGGGGAGAGCCGTGCCCTCCACCAGAACACACATCCCCTCACCACCACCCACCAGCGAGGACACACACGCCCGTCTCTTACCAGGATACAGCTGCTTGGTAGGTGCGCTGAGCTGAGCATCTTTCGTGACTCTGTAAGCGACATCTGGGCCTTTGGAAGATCTCCGCGTTGCACAAAAACCTGTTGTCTTTGTTATTCCGTCAGGCAAGTTGTGAAAATCTAGAACCTTCAGGAGATCTGCTGGCTGAGCTGAAATGGCAAAGGAAGGGAGGTGTGGGGTTAGACAGGCAGGGAAGGAGCGGCACAGGGCACCCCCACCTTCCCAGGAGCGCCCGGAGGGCTCAGGGGAGTTGGAGGCGGCTCAGAACCAGCTCAGACGCCGGGTGTTGGGGGGACGTGCGCTGCGGCCCCCAGAGCCGTGCTCCCGGCCCAGCTCCCGTCGCAGGAACGAACCCTCGCCTGCCCGGCTCCCTCGTCCACCGGCAGCTGCGGGGCCGGTGGGACCCCCCTGGTGGCGGAACACAGACTGACCGTGCACGGATTCTGCTGGAGCCCGCACACCCCACGCGCCCTGAGCACGTGTTATCCCCCTTGTCACCCGATTAACACACGATTGTCCCATAACTGTTTACAGCAAAGATGCAATTCTCGCTTGCCCCCAGAAGACCTCTGCCTACAAGACAGAGCAGAACCAAGAACGAGCGAGGAGCAGGGCCCTGCCTCCCTTCCGGAAAGTTCCTGGCCTTCCGTCGGGGGCTCCTCCGAGAAGGGCAGCGGTGCCCCAGGGCCTTCGGGCCCGAACGTGGCCTCCCTCCTTCACATCAGAAAGAGCAGGGACCTCCAGGCTGTGAGGACCACGGGCTTGTCCACACACCTGCCCCAAACAAAGGCGGCTCCCTACGGAAAGCTCAGCTCACGTTACTGCAAGAGGCCCCGGGAGTCCCCGCGGAGAAAACAAACTCCAACTTAGAGTCAGAAGGAAAACCTTAAATTTCCTCACTGCGTCCAGCCCCTGGACAAGTCCCTGGGACAGGCAGAGTCACCGCCCTCTGGGAGCCCAGCTGCCTCGATGATGACACTTCGCTAAGGGCAAACGGCGATCTTAGCTTGACCTCATCCCGACCTCCGGGATCCTGTAAGTGTCCTTTATCGCATAAAAATCCCTTCGGAAACTTCCTTCACCTCTACCCCCCAAGACACAAGGTAGCAAATCAGACTCCAAGCGTATGGTCCCCTGATACGCATCTGAAAGGTCTCATGACTGACGGTTTGCTAAACGGTAATACGTGACCTTTTCCCAACAATAGTGAGCCCTCTCGGGGCCCTGGAAACCTTGCTCCCAAATCCCTTGGAGGCCTGTGCTGTCCCCAGCCCCCTCCCGACTTGGCGGTGGGTAAGCAGTCGCTTCTCACAGCTCTTCCTACCCCCGGACCTGTCCGCGTGCTTTAATAAAGCCACCTTTTCACACTGAAGACGTCTCGAGAATTCTTTCTCGTCCACAGGCTCCGAACCCCAACGTTTTCCACATCACAGTGGGCGATGCCCAGGCTAGGGGAGCCCAGCCCCAGCACCTCCCTGTGGGGATGGGGGTGGGGGTAGGGAGTAGGGGGTTGGCCCCGCCCCTGCCACCAGGCCAATGAGGCCACAGCACCAGCTGGTGCCAGATGGTCAGTGCCCTGGTGGACCAGACACTGGCCCAGGCCAACCGAGCTCCATCCTGGGGCTTTTCCTTTGGGAAGGAGGAACCCTCTCCTCTCTGCTGGCCCCACACACGGGACCATGAAGCAGGAGCTTCAGGCAGCCCTCTGCCAGGGCTGAGGGGAGTGTCAGCGAGCAGAGACAGACTCCTGCCACACGGCTTTTGCTCCTGGATCAAGCTGTGCCTGAAGCCATCACCCACATGAGCCAATACATCCGTCCTTATGTTCGTAACAACTTGGATTAGACTCTGACACCTGCTACTAAAAACTCAGCCCCCACTGAGTGGACTCACGCAGGCTTGTCCCGGATCCTGGGCCCTCCTCAACTACTCAGTTCATCAGCTCCCCAGCCTCCCTCCCCAGAGGCCTCACCACAGGCCCGAGGCTCGCTCTGCAGGCAAGTCCCACTTTCCTAACAGGGGTGGAGGATGTGGAGGTGAGAAAGGACCCCCAGCATCGGTTCCCCTTCCTGCATCCCAGGAATCCTGCAGCCAGCTGCCTCACTGGGAGCTCAGCATAACCGCCGGAGAGCGTCGGGGCCCCAGAGGCTGGGCAGCCTCAGTGCGTGCCCAGCGAGGCCCTGACAGAGACCCCGTGCCCGAGAGGGCAGGCCCGGAGGGGAGCGTCCAGGGCAGCGGCAGGTGCAGAGGGCATCCCGTGGGCTACCCTCCCCACACGGCGACGGGCTGGGATGGGGGAGGCGGCAGCCCGGGCCAGGCTCCGAGAACACCGGGGCCACAAGGAGAAGAAGCTGCTTTTCTCCAGCATGAAGCACGCCCCCGCCCTCAGTTCCCTGCAAGGCGCCGCGTCACCTCGATCCCAGACTTCTGCCGCCAGCGGCCGTTTGCACAACTCAGCTTTGCCACAGACCCCTGTCGCTGTAACCAAGGAGATGCAGGGGTGGGCGGGGGAAGGGACAGCGTGGGGACCCAGGACACTCTCGGTCCAGACTGACCTCCGCTCGTGGACGGGATCACTGCCTCTTGTGGCCTCTGTGATTTCCCTGGGTGGCTCTCGGCTCCTGCCAGGACCCAGCCCCCCACACGGCACGGTCACCCCTCACACGGCGGGGGCAGCGCCTCTGAAGCTCGCGGCCCTGGCGACCGTCCTACAGGCTGCCCACAACCCTTGCCGGACGTCTGTCCACTTGACATCGGGCTCAGGCGCTGGCAGAGCCCAGACCTGGACTCGGGCCGTGGGAAGGGACGGCCGGTGCCAGCCGCCCATTCACCTGCCACAGTGATGGCACGCAGTTCTGGCTCATCTCTGAGACTCGGTTCCAGCACGGGCGGTGGCCAGGGGAGGGACCAGAGATCCCGGCTGTGCTTTCGGGGCCCCCATCCCGATAGCTGGCCGTGTTCTTCCCAGATGGGCAGCTCGCAAACCTGTTTTCTCCATCGCTGGCGGGGGAGAGCTGTTTTCCAGAAGCCTCCGGGACATGTTCACAGGCCTCTGCTAAACAAGTTGAAAAGGCCACCAGACCATCCAGGCCCAACGCCACCCCTCCTGCCGGCCAGGGGCTCCCTGTGCCAGAGCTAAAAAAAAAATAATACTTTGAAGTTTTATAAAAGGTGTGGGAAGGGCCTGGGAGGCATCTGGCAGGACAGAGCTTCCGTGGACTTTCCCTCCCGTTGACATAGCCTCCCTGTCAAAAGGCAGTTTCTTAAGAAACCAAGGTCCTCGGTGCCTCCATAAGGATGAGAACGCCCCCAGGAAACGGTGCTCTGGGGACAGGTGCCCTTTGGTTTGAGACCAGCATCACCCCCCCCCCCCCACCACCGTCCCCAGGGAGAAGGTCTTGAGGTCACCACCTCGCTGAGGCCAATGAGAGGACTTCTGCCAGCAAAGGCTGCCCGGGGCACATTCCCCGGACAGTCCGCGAGCCCTCCCTCCTCCTCCCTCCACAACAGCTGGGCGGGCCTCCCCCCTGCGCGTCTCAGCACCCCGTGGAGACACAGAGGGAACTGGCCGCGTCTCGGCACCCGCCCAGCGCCCGCTCAGGCGCCTGAGGCCGCCAGTGTGAAAACCAGGCCACCGCCACCACGGTGAGACGGCGCCACCCTCGCCGCACGCGGGCCACCGTGCGCTGGGAGCAGCGGGCACCCGCGTCCCACTCAGGCTCTGCGGAGCCCAGGGAGCCGAAAACCGCGTTCGGCAGACTCCTGGGCGGTCTTGGGGTCTCGGGGAGCAAACCAGGTCCTGGCACCCGGGGGGCGGAGCCACAGGTGCTTTGTGCCCAAAAGGCGGCACCAGGAGCCTGGAAAGGAACACGGGACCGAGTGGCCTACCGAGGAGCCGAAGCAGAAATGAACGGCCCGGATCGGGGCCCGGAGGCGCCACGGACACGGTTCACAACCGGCTGGCTAACGGGTCAACCGGCGCGGCCACCAACCACACGGGGCGGCCTCTGCACCTTCCACAGCCACTCCGAAAGCCATCTGCCCAGAGCCCCTGGGGACTCAGAGCCAGGGTGCCCCACGCCACCGGGGCTCCTGCCCCCGCCCCCCGGCACACTGCAGGGCGCGAGACCCCAAAGCGCCCCCGGGAGTGACCCCACAGCCCGGCACGCCCGGGGCACGTGCGGCCCCACCGCCAGCGGGCCACACGGACACCAAGCTGGCCAGCCGTCGGGGGGGTGGGGGGCGCACAGCCCCCAAGTCTGCCCAGAAGGCACGAGCGCGGGGCCCCGACAGTCAGACCCCCTGCACAGGGCACCTGTGTCCGGCTCGGCTCAAACTGCACCCCTTCTGTTTCGCTTTTCGCTTTGCCCTAAATAGGCCACACATGTTCTCAGACACTTGCTGAGGGTGGAGACGGCCTCTGAAGCCCCAGCTCTGCCCATCCCGGCCGGACGGCGCGGCGGCTGATTGTTGACCCCGTCCTACGGGCTCGGGGAGGAGCTCGTGGGCTGTCCGAACCTTCTCCCTGGACCTGGAACCATCAGGGGCCTTTGGTCACAGAGGCCCCGTGGGAGAGGACCTGTTCCTCAGTCCTCCGAGTCCCGGGGCCCGAAGCCAGAGCAGTGCCCTCCGTGACTCTATCACCAGGGAGTGTGCACCTGTGCCGTCCCGTCCACCTGCCACGTCTCCGGGACCCCGGGTCCCCTTCTCGGGTGACGGGCTCCCACCAGACCCCAGGCGCCGGGCGGCAGGGGCGGGGGCATCGCAGCACCTTTACCTCATCGAAAGGTGACCATCAGCGCCGTCCCCCACGGTGACCGGCTCCATCGGCCCCTGGGCTCGGGGATCTCTGAGGACGGGCGCTGATCTGGGAGGCTCTGTCCCTGCCCTGCGCTCACCTGCGCAGCCCCTGTCCGCCCCCCTGCCTTCACTGGTGGCCCTCCTGTGACACACGCATGGAGCGCTGAAGGCCCCAGGTTCCAGACAGTGCTGCTGGGAGAAGCGGGGCACGCAGCCTGCGCCCTCGGCACCCCGGTGGGGACGATACAGTCCTTCCTGTAGGGACTCCATCCGCGTGCTGGGACTCCCTCCCCCCCCCCCCCCCCGCGGCACCCCCCCCACCCCCGCCACCGGCCCCAGAACGCCACGGCTCACCCTCCAAGGCCCACAGCCCACCGTTTCCTCTCAACGGAGACCAGGGCCAAATCCTGCCAGGTGTCTGCGGGCTGCCGGACAAACCCGATGGGACGAGCCAAGTGGCGGGCGCTCTGCACCCTTGAGTCAACACCGTTACCGCCAAAATAAAACGTGAAGAGTTCTCTAAACAACCACCAAGGTTTACATCTTCAAAATTCTCAGAACCGTCCAATTTTAGAGCTAGAAGGAGTCATAAATAACCTGGGTGCCGGCGCCCTTGATTCCGAGAGCGAGGACGGGCGGACACGGGGAGTGACCACCCTGAGTGGCCCCAGCAGGCTGGGACCCGGCTGGGGCCACGACAGAGCCATCCACAGCTTCTGATCCATGCCAGCCCCGAACCCGCGTCCACTCGGCACAGGCAGGGGCCACACGGAGCTCAAGGACGCGGTCCCCGAATCACGGCGCGTCCGCCTCCCGCGTGCGGTAACCTCGCTGCTCTCAGAGATGCGCCCTTCCGTGAGTTCAGGTACCTCAGGCCCGTGTGCGGTCTGCTCCCCTGGGCTGCAAACCTCAGGAGGATCCCCGCACCCCTGGTCCCGGCAGACACGGCCACTGCCCCCCAGGGCTCCACTTGTCCCGTGTCAGCAGAGCGCCACACGGTCACCCGCGGAAGCACCAGCCCTTGCCCTGTCCGTACTAGTTCCCTCCTACGCTTCGGGGAAGCAAGAAGGACGAGGGACACCAGCGAGGGAGGGGGGGCAGAGCCCCCCACCCCCCCCCCGACCCAGGGCCGAGGCTCCTCCCACCAGCCCTCCGTGGCCCCATCAGGAAGGTCAGCCCAGCAGGTCGGAAAACAAACAGGCCTTCGGAGGCTCCGACAGAAATTCCTCTTCAGTGACCAAACTGTGGGAACAAAGCAAACAGGCAGGGGTGGAAAATGCGCTCAGACCGCCTCCAAGTCCTTCCCCCTCCGGCACCCCGGGGCTGCCACAGGGCAGAGCCCTGGAGCTCACATCAACTGGGGGCAGGCCAGGCTCGCTGCCACACGGGGAAGACGGGCTCCTTGTGCCTGAAGCCGCCCCGTGACCCCCTTCGGTGGCTCCCATCACTCCTCTGCGGACATCAGGGCCCGGTCCCGTCCAGGAGGCCCCGGCTCTCACCGGCCGCCACCGCACCGATGCCACGGCGTTGCGGGGACCACTCCGCCACGGTCCCTGAGGAGAGAGTCCTGGGGTTGTGCGGCGGGCAGCACGACCGCCCTGCTCGAGGCCCCAGGGACCTGCCGCGGGGCCTTAGCACCCCTGGACCCCAACTCAGGCAGTTTTGAGGCTAGAGGGGGCTGGATTGGAGCCTGGCTCTGCCCACCCTGCCCTATGGGCAGTGGAGGGTGCCATGCGGGAACAGACGTGAGGGCGCACCCGGCGGGGGCTCGCTGTCATCGTCCCTCCCCCACCGAGAGACCCCACTAGCCTCCCCTACGACATCCCTGACCCCCTGCCAGTCTGTCTTCCCTGGGGGTGAGCCCAGCACGGAGCCCGTCGTGCCCAGTGACACCGTCTGTCAGGTGTTTCTGGCCCCTTTTCCGGTTTCTAAGCGAGAGCTCGGGACGCTGACACGGCCTCAGCTTCGTGGCATGTGACTATTTGTGCAGCATCTGTGTCCTCCACCGGACGGCCAGGACGGGCCTCCTCGAGCCGCCTCCCCCGGGGGGCCTCCGAAGGCCCCGGGATTAGGGCTCGGCAAATGTGGCTCCGGTCCCAGCTCCCCCCCGCCACAAGCCCCACGGCCCTGGGGAAAGTGGGTTCCATCCGGAGGCTCCCCGTCACCATCGGCAAAAGGGAAGGGACACCGCAAGGGGTGGCCGGCACCGGGATGCCGGCCGGCAGGGGCCACGGCCACGGCGCAAGCAGCATTGACTCCCTTCACCCGGCCTGAGATCGGACTGCTGGACGACACGGGGCACCTGCCCCGTGCCCCCCCCAACCGCCCCCACCGTGTGCGGGGAGGAGGGCAGGGACTGTGGGGCGCAGGACGGGCTCCCTGGGAGCACTCCTTCCGTGAGCCGACACGAGGGCCGGGAGACGGGGAGCGGGAAGGCCGCATCTTGCTCCTCACTCTGACCTCATGGTGTCACGCTAAGGGTGAAGTGCAGTCGTGGCGGGGGGGCAGGGTGAGCTAAGAACCCGTCAGAACCGAAAGCCGGACGGCGTTGCAGACAGCAGAGGGCACAGGGGACCCGGAGCCCACCCCAGGGCCAGGGCCAGGGCCAGGGCCACCGCGCGGGGCGCCCCCCAGCCTGACCTCGCTCGGCCGGCGCACACAAACGGCCGGGTCCTCGCTCATAAGCGGGACGCCCTCGGCCCACAGGCCGCACCCGTCCCGCTGGCGGGGGACCCTGACCTCCCTCGTTCCTGCTCCGTCCTCCGGGGGCCCAGAAACCCCCCAGGCTGCAGCTCAGCCTTGGGAAAAGCGGGCGCTTCTGGGCCATCCAGTTAGGACCACACTTGGTGCCGGTCCCTTCGCAGTGGCCTGGCCGGTCCTTTCCCTCCAGCAGATGCCCGTGGCATTCCGTCCACGCAGCAACTGTGGTCCTGGGGGCGGCGGGGGGGGGGGGGAGGGGGGGGGCGGGACGTGAGTCCTCAGCACACGGGGATTCCACGAGCGGGTGACGCAGCCAGGACGCAAACAGGTTCTGGAAGCCCACGGAGGGCAGCAGGTAGAGAGGCAGGCACAGCCTCCCTGAGCTGGCACCAGCTCATGCCCCTTCCTCAAAGGGCCTCCCAACAGGGGGCACACTGGGGCTGTGAGTGCAGTGGTCCCGGTCCAGGAGGGGGGCAGCTGAGGCCCTCAACACCCACCGTGCACCTCCACGGCCGGGGGAGGGCGGCAGCTGAGTCTCTGGGCACCCACCGCGTGCCCACAAACCCTGGGGAGGGAGGCAGCTGAGGCCCCGAACACCCACCGTGCACCTACGTCGCTTCCTCCCTAGGAACACAGTGTGGCTAAGGAGGGCCCCAGGGGGGAGGTAACTCCTGGCCTGCCCCGGACCGTGACCCCCATCTTCCACCCGTCACCGCGGCTGACCCGAGGGTCTGGACACCTGCCCCCCGCACGTCACCCCACACTGTGGCCAAATGCTGGCCAGGTGCCCTCATGGAGCCCAGACACACATAACGTGCCATCACCTGGGCCGAGGGCACCTACGTACGGTCCAGCCTGGTGCCCCTCCCCACCAGGAGGTAACTCTCAACACACACATACTCACTCACGTACATTCACACTCACTCCCTCTCACACACATACACACTCATACGCACACTCTCAGTCACACCCTCACGCTCCTGGGAGGGAGTCCTGCTGTCTGCCAGGACTCCCACGAGGACCGGCTGGCAGGTCAGAGCCCGTGGGAAGGAGTCCCACGGGAGGAGTGGACGGGAAGGCGACGTCGCGTGGAGGCCGGCAGAAGCCCCCGCCCGGGCTTGCCAGGGCCACACGGGAGGGCCACACGGGGAGGGCCCCACGGGGCACCACCGAGGGACGAGAGGAATCTTCCCGCCGACCGAAGCACCGGGGGGCGTGCCTGCTCCGCTCCGCCCCCCCTGCTCTCCATCTGGCTTTCCAGAAACAGAGGGACGTATGTCCGTCTCTCCCGTCGTCCCACAAAGGGCTGGGAACAGAGCAGAGCTGGACGCGAACCCCCGGCCCACTGCAGGGATGGCGCGGGGCAGAGGGGTGGGCTGGGCCGCATCCGGCCCACGCTGCCGGCAGGAGCCAGCCCAGGAGCGGAGCCCGCGGGCGTGAGGGGGAACCAGATGATTAATCTGAGTTTCCCCGGAGGTAATTTATCTCCTCTTTCTGGAGGGAAGGGGCGGGGGAGGGATGGCACCAAGCGCCAGACTTCACGGCCCGGGCCGGCCGTGTTTGTGGCAAGAGGCTCTCCGCACCGCCCCACCTGCTTCCACGAGGCCCGGAGGGCGGGCTGGCTGCCATCGGGCCAGCCGGGGTCACACTGGCAGGGGGCCCTCTGCATCCACGGCCTCGCCCAGGCCCGGCACCCCGGGAGTGGGGCCCAGGGCGCCGAGCTGAGGAGGGAGGGCGGGCGCAGGACAGATCGGCACCGGGTCCAGACCGGATTCGCCAACGGCTCGGTGATGGACGAGCAACACCCGTCACTGGAGCGGGCCCGGGGGGCTACGGGCGCCCCATTCGTTCAGCGACGCTCTCCGAGGCCTACCGGGCATCCAGCACCTATGGGGGGCCTGCACCATTTCTGCACTGACCGTCCCGACATTCCGGAATCCGCAGGCTGCACTGGCCCGAGCATTTCTGACCCTGAGCCTCAGTCCTCCTGCTACGAAGGGACTGTAATAACAGGGCCAGGAACAGTAGCTGGAGTCCCCAGCACAGACACCGGATCCAGGCTCCTTCCCTCCCTCAAGAGCGACTGTGACGAGTCAACGCGGTGTCCAGAAGAGACCCCTTGGCTTAAGGAAACTCCAGGAGAACAAGAGGCCCCAGCCCGCACACACCACGCCCTCCCCCCACTGGCCTGGCAGCAGGTGCCCCGGGGGGCCTGCCGTCTCCTGGACTGTGAGATCCCGGTCAGAAAGGTGTCGCCCGTAATCGCGGCGGGAGGGGAGCGCTTGGCCCAGAGCGTATGCGCAGTATGGTGAACAGAACCAACCAACGTACGAGTGGAGGGGAGACGTGCTCTAGGGATCCAAGATAAATCCGGAGCGGGAGGGAACCCTTCGGTGGGGGCGGCGGTCCAGCAGCAACAACCAGGATGTGCAGGCACAGTGACCCGCCATCGCCCCCTCAGGGCTGAGTTCTGCAGGGAGCTCGCAAAGGCGGAGGCGTCTGCGACGGCAAAGAATGGAAAGCAGGTAAGTGCCCACCGGCCGGGGCCCGTCACGTAAAGTGCGTGTAGGAAACCCGTCGCAGAGGCTGGACAGGAAGGGGCTGGTCCAGCCGGCCTGACCCGGGAAGACCGCGGAGACAGGTCACTGAGGGAAAAGAGCAAATCACACAGCAAGAGTCCCATCCCTTCTCCTGTTAAATAAAAGCCGTCTACGCAATCGCAAACCACATCGTATAAATGCACACACAGAAAGGCCCAGAGCAATTCCAGCCGGATAGTGAGGGGCTTCTGTCCGGGCAGGGGCGAGCGCTGGTAGCGGGTGAAGGGCGACGTCTGCCCATCTCTCTCTCTCCACCTCCCCTTCTGAAAAATGCTCGAAGTCCACAGCCTCATAGAACCCGCGTAATTTTATGAACCCCCACAAAATACCAAAATGTGTTTTTTAAGTGTGGCAGTTTTAAAATGGCCACAAATTCTTTACCACGAGTGCCCATTAAGAGGCGGGGTCTACGTCCCCTCCCTTGAATCAAGGTGGGTTCTGGGACCGCGTGACCAGGGGAGGCGGTGGAGGTGCTGGGTGCGAACTTGTGGGTCTGGATTTTGAGCGGCTTGCGATACGCCGAGAACCAGACTCCATGCTTGGAGGAAGCCCAAGCGGCCCCCAGACGGGCCCATGTGCAGAGAAACCCAGGCCCCCGGCCAACACCCAGGGCTGCCCTCCAGCCGTGTGGGAAACCACCCTGGGAACGGCTCATTCGGCTCCAATAAAGCAGCTCGACGGGACACCAGTGGCAGACGCGTGGTCCCCGCCGGCCGCTCCCCCTCGCGGACTCCCAAGCCCACTAAGGTTGCTCGAGCAGAAGACTGCTATCTTTCGCAGAGCTAGTACTAAGTCCCGGGTGGTTTTAAGGCGGCAAAGCATAACCACACCAAGCGAGCAACAAAGGGGAAATTTGTTAACAGCAATACTCATGACAGACGTATGTGAAACTCTCACAGCTACAAAGGAGGGAAACAAACAAATACATTATGTCTGATGTCGCTAGGAGTTCAATAAACCCAAGTTAAAGCAAGACTCTTGTTTCCCACCAAACTGGCAAATATAGATATATTTTTTTAACGTACCAAACTGCAGCTTTCTAGGAGACAGTGCGATGCTCGGGGCTGAGATTGCGTGAAGCATTCACTCCCTTCACCCAGTGGGAACTTACCTCCAACACCGAGTAAGGGAGAAGTATAAATACTTAGAGACGCTTGCCGTGAAATCAGGCACAACACCAAGAACGTTGAAAGAAAGTAAATGTTGCAACCGGGGGGGGGGGGGGTGTCAAAAATATTACTGTGCATCCAAATAACATTAACATCACACACTCATGAGTTTCATTTGTTGTCACATTAATGTTAGCTGATGTTACTAACGTTTGATTAAGTGATATTTCTTTGATTGAGGGATATTTAATTGTATGGGGAAATGCTCCTGGGTTTTGTTGTTTATTTTAAGTGAGGGTTTTGGAGGTATAATCCGCACGTAGTAAAATTCATTCTTCTTAAGCGTTCGGTCCAGGGAGTCTGACTAATGTGTGGTCCAGGAACCACCCACCGTCACGATACAGAATATTGTCATCACCTCAGAAGGGCCCCTCGTGTCCCTCTTCCCACCCCCCGCCCCTTGCAACCAGTGATCTTTTTTCTACAATTTTGCCTTTCCTCAAATGCCACGCGAATAGAATCGGATCGCATACAATCTTTAGCGTCTGTGTGTTCCACTTGACGAAACGCGTCTGCACCCGCACTGTTGCACGTGCGCACCCTGGCTACCGCCGTGCGGGATCCCCCCCGCTCGGGTGAACCACAATTTGTTCAGCCATCCCCCTGCTGACGGGTGCTTGGGTTGTTCCCAGTTTTGGGGGGTAACGAGGCAGCATGTGAACATTCACACGTGTCTTTCCACGGACGTTATACGTTCACGTCTCTTGGGTAAACACGTCCCAGTGGAATTGCCGGGTCCCCTGCTAAGTATGATGGGCTTTAAAAAAACCTGCCGAACCGTCTTCCCGAGTGGATGGCCCCAGCTGGTAGTCCCGCCGACCCCGGACGGCACTTTCCCCACGTCATCGCCGATGCTCGTGTGCGCCCTGGTACCTGCTTTTGGCTTTAGTTTGCAGCTCCCCGACGCCCGCAGCTGTTAAGCATCTTTCCATTTGCAAATGGGCCATTCTTACATCTTTTCTGATGAGATGTCTGCGCCCGCCTTCTGCCCAGTTTCAAACGGGGCCGTCTATCTTCTCGCCGTTGAGCTACAACATTCCTTTCTCTCCTCTAGATGTAAGTGTGTTTTTTGCAGGCATTTTGCTCCAATCTGTGGCTTTACCTTCCCAGTTTCGTAACAGGTTCTTTTAAGAGCAGAAGCTTTAATCTGATCCAGTCCAACCTGTCGATTTTTTTATAGATCGTACTTTGTGTGTGCTTTCTGAGACATTTTTGCCTAATCAAGATTTAAACAGAGGGTTTTCTTTCTCGTTGATTCTTTACAGTTTTAAATCTTACGTGTATGCCTACGATCCATCCGAAGTTTTATATATGATTTGAAATAAGGGTCCAAGTTTGTTTGTTTGCTTGCAAACAGATGTCTAGCTGTTCCCAGCACCACTTGCTGATAAAGACTACCCTCTTGCCAGTGAAATACCTTAGCATCGTTGTCAAAAATTAACTGATCACATATGAGCAAGACTATTTATTGACTCTCTTCCATTCCCTTGGTCTACATGTCTTTATGTCAACACCAGAATGCTTTGATCGTGGTAGCTTTAGAGTAAGTCCTAAAATCATACAGAAGGAGCCCTCTGCATTCTTCTTTTTCAACATTCTCTTTCTTTCAGGTCCTTTGCCCTTGCACACAAATTTCAGGATCGTGTTATCAATGTCTATTTTTGAAAATGTCTGCTGGGATTTTAACTGACATTGCACTGAATCTGGAGGTCAGTTTTGGGTGAAAATGACACCTTCAAAATATTACAGCCTCTTGTCCATGAGCATGGTATACCTCTCCAATTCTTGAGACCTCCTTTAAGACCTCTAAGCAATGCTTTGCAATGTTCAGTGCACAAGTATCTTGTCAAATATGTCTCTAAACATTTCATATCGTTGATGCTACTGCAATGGCTGCTTAAATTTCTATTTCCAATTGTCCACCTCTACTCTCTAGAAATACAAGTGACTTTTTGAATTGACTTTGACTCCCGTGGCCATGCTAAACTCATTTATTACTTCTAGAAGCTTTTTTGTGAAGTCCTCAGAATTTTTAACACCAATAATCATGTGGTCTGGAAATCAGACAATTTCACTTCTTCCTTTCCAGTTCACATGCTTTATTCCCTTTTCTCGCCTTCTTCCTCTGTCTAAGGCTCGCCATGCAATGCTGACTAGGCATGGTGGGAGCAGATGTCCTTGCCTTGTCCCTGATCCCAGGGGGGGAAAGAACTCAGAAGTAGATTTTACATCGATGTCCTGTATCAGATTGAGGGAATTTCCTTTTACTCCTCATTTATTGAGATTCACTCATATTTTAAGACTATTACAAAGTAGCCTGTAATCCCAATTTTGTAAATGTAGGCATGGAACAAATACTGGAAAATAAACACATCAAAATGTTCAGCTGGTAATTTATTTGGCTTCACTGAATAGAAACTATCACCAGGATCATGGTTTAAACAAGGAAGGGATTAAGGTTCATTTTTATTTTCTTCTTCGTACTGCTCAGTAGCTTTTAATGTTTCTGTGATGGGTGTGTATTGTTTTCATAACAAATCAACAGAATAATAAATGCCAATTAATGTCCAACAGGAAATGGCATTATGATCAAGTAACTGTCCTCTCTCCATGTCCAGCTAAAAGTAAACCCGCAGGTCAGTCACAGATCTTTTCACCTTTGCCTTCATGGTGGACAATTTTTTTTATGTAAAGACAACAGTATAGGAGGATATATGAGCTAAGATACTTCTTTTTTATTTTTTTCAATGTTTATTTACTTTTGAGAGAGAAAGAGAGAAGGGGGAGGGGGGAGGCAGAGAGAGAGGGAGACACAGAATCCAAAGCAGACTCCAGGCTCCGAGCTGTCAGCACAGAGCCCGACACGGGGCTCGAAGCCATGAACCACAAGATCATGACCTGAGCCAAAGTCGGACGCTTAATCAACTGAACCACCCAGGCATCCCAGTGGTGGGTAATTTTTAACTTTATAAAGCAAAACTGTGTTTGCACTTCTCAGGAACATTCCCCAGAGTCTGCATTTGGAATGAGCCACCCGACGCCACGCATCCTCACGGGCCCCCCCTTTGCTAAGGCCCGAGTCCAGCTTACCCCTGCCCTTCCGGACTGAAATGTGGACAAAAGGCAAATGTATCTGCTGGCTCACCGGTTTTCTACACTGACATCAGCTGGCGTTTGCCCTGAAATCCTTGTCGGAAGAGACAACTTTAGAAATGGAAGAAAATGAGCCCTTGGAGGTGGTGTAACACCTATTAAATGTCACAAAGCAAACAACGTGATAAACGAAGGTAAGAGAAATATTTCCTGTTACAAATCGAAGTCACCGTCTGTGCGAGCGAGCCCTGCACACCCGCCCGAATGCTCCTCACGCGGCCCTGATGGAACGGCTCTCGGAGCGCGGGCCGCGGAAGGATCCTGGTGGAGTTCTGTTGCTAGTCGATCTTTCTCGGCGCTGAAATCATGCTGTTGGCTTGTGCGATCCAAGGAAAAGAGTATTGCACTGGGTCACTCTGACCTTTGGAGGGATACGTTACGTGACTTCCCTCAGGACCAGAAGGCATTTTTCAATTACTAGAGCCAAGCAAGTCTTTAGAACACTCTGACGATGACTCAAAACCAGACACGGGGACGCAAAATGAGCACTTAACGGTGCAAAACTGTATCAACTCCCTCGAAGGAGGCACCACAAAGTGGCGGCAGAACTCAGAACTGGTCTGCACCACGGTCACGCCCCAGTCTGGCCACCAGTCCCACGGAACACCCTGGGCCCACGCTCCGTGTGCTGATGAACTGGGGTTCCGAGCCACCCCTCCGCCAGGGATGAGAGTTGCACTCCGGGTCCCCAGGCTCGGTCGGCACCTCCAGACCCTGGTGCAGAGCGGGCAGGGCTACGTGGAGCCACCTGCATGGCTGGACGGATCATTGGCAAGAACTCATCCCGCAGCCCCACACCAGGCTGCTGTCCCTTCCTTTCATGCCTCGGCCCTTCCCCGCCCAGGCCAGCCCGGGACGCCCCAGACACCAGCTCCAGCCCGCCCCCCTCCCCAGTGCCCCAGCGCACGCCCCGACCACGCTCATCCCATGTGACCGCCTGGTGGGGAGAAGATCCTTCCAGCAGCAGGACCTGGTATCACCGTCTACTCCGCGGGCCACAGCAGGGACACAGCACAGACGACCCAAGAGAGGAAGGGGGAGCAGAGGGGTGACAGTGAGCAACTACTGACTGCCCATTCGGTTCCAGAAGATTCCCTGACGTTTTCTGACTCAATGGGAGGAGCTCTGGATGCATGTGAGTCATAACTGTTATCAATAACCCACTTTTGACGGTAACACCGTGGGGTAGGAAGTACCACTCTGTTCTCCAGATGAGGAAACTGAAGCCCCAATGCCCAGGCAGCCCAGCCAGGTCCCGAGCATTACACGACAGCCCCCCACTGCCTCCCAGGGGTAGCAAGGAGGCAGTGACCGGCCTCCAGCAGGTGGGTAGCCCAGGTCTATCCCACGGGCCCCCCAGGGGGTCGGTACCCGGGGATAATGCTGCCCAGGGTGCAGTGGCTCAGGCGACAGATGCCTGCTGTTGGCTGGAATGTCATCTGCAACAAAAGGGCTTTAAAACGTTCCTGTGCTCTGATGCAGTGAGTCAGCGTCTAGGAATCCACCCCAAGGAAATAATAAGAGAGGCAGAAAGGATTTACCAGAAAGATGTTCATCCAGGTGTTATGTATAAAGCGAACAATTGGAAGTGACCCAAGTCCAGCACTAGAGCAACAGAGACATGAACCCCAGTGCGGGCGTATACAGTCCGTGACCAGCAACCATGGCGGTGTTTACAGTGTAACGACCAAGGCAGGCGCCATACTGTTTCTGCCCGAGCTCAGCCAGGAAAAGGGGAAAGCGTGAGGACAGGGCTACTGAATGCCTGTGTCCCCCCAGGACTCATATAGTGAAATCGTCAGCCCCAAAGACGGTGGCTCCAAAGAGCTTCCTCACCCCTGCCAGTGCGCGAGGACACAGTGGAAGAAGGGTCCTCCCCCAATCACACCGACTCTTGACCTTAGACCTTCCCACCCTCCAGAACGGGAGGGAATAAACTCCTGTGGTTTATAAGCCACCCAGTTGGTGGTGTCCTGTTATAGCAATCCGCACACACCAAGACAGAATGGAAAAGTAAAAGCAGGTTGCGTATTTTCCCAATTTGCTGTAGTAAGTATGCTATGCTTCATAGCCAAGAACAGTTAACGACTATTTGCGGAATTAGTAGAATCTCTGAATCTATAACCAAAGATCCTGAAACACTGACTCGCCACTTCCCTGTTCCGTAGATGATGTTTTTCTGACGTTTTACTGTCAATTACACGGCTTTCCTTCCTTCTCGCCCCCCGTCCACGTCCCGCCTCTGCTGAGAGCCCCTATTCCTCCCACATCCCCAGCTACTCCAGAGCCAGCCCCTGCCCCCACTAACTCCTAAGACACAGTCAGCCCCTCATCACTATCCTGGCTGTTCTGCCAGCTGCTGTTACAGCCAGAAGCATCCTGTGTCTCAATTCAAGTCAACGCACACAGCCTGAGACTCCAGTTGTGCCTGGTACCGTGCTAAGTAAGCACTCAGAAGCTCAAGTGAGTCAGTCTTTCCTCGCCCTCAGGGAGCCTCAAAGTGGACGTCTGCGTGGTCATACCACCCTGACACTAGAGCGGGCCGTGGTGTGGTGGGCGGGGCAGCGCAGTGCCAGGACAGAAGACGGGATGGAGGTCAGGGGTGGATTCATGGTCCAGATTCATGGGTGGGTGGATGGATTTATGGTCTGGATGGATGATGGGTGGTGGAATGGGATGATGGGCTGGGTAGATGGGTTGATGGGCTGGGTAGATGGATACATGGAAGGCTGGAATGGGTTGATGGTCTAGATGCACAGTGGGTAGTGAAATGGGTTGATGGTCTGGATGGATGGATGGATGGATGGATGGATGGAATGGGTTGATGGTCTGGATAGATGGTCAGTGGTGGAATAGGTTGATGGTCTGGATGGATGGTGGGTGGTGGAATGGGTTGCTGGTCTGGATACACGGATGGATGAGCAGGTGGGTTAACGGTACGGATAAGCAATGGACAGACGGGTGGGTGGGTACACTGGGTAGGTGGATGGATGGATCAGTCGATAAAGACGGCAATATGCCCTTGCCAACAAAAACCCAATTAAAGGCACGAAAGCCTCATCTCTCGACATTCTTCTCTGCCACTCCACTCACTATGCTTCAGTCACACCAACTCCGAATTCAAAGGCCAAGGTCACACAGCATCAAGGGGTTTGCACATCCTGTTCCCTATAGTTGGAATCTTCCTGCTGCCCCAACTGCCACTCGTGGCGAACCCCCACTCATCTTGTGGACCTCACCTTAGAGGTGTCACCTCTGGAAAGGTATCCCTAGGCCCCACGTGGGGGAACCGGTGGCCCTCCTCTGTGCTCAATCTTCGAGTATTAGATTAAACCAATGAAATGGACGCCGAACCATTTCAGCCCCCAAGATGGCACTTCCCCATGGTTCGACCGAACAGACCGGTCGCACATTCCTGTGAGTTGCCAGTGAGCCTGGCATGCCCATAACACTCTCACGATGGGCAAGCAAATGAAGGGGTCTCAGCTCCTTCCCCCACAGTTCTGTGCTCTGCCAGGACAGACCACCTCCCCGGTGGGAATAAGAGTGGCTAAGGTTTGGGGGCCAAAGTTTACCTCCCAGCAGTGACCTTGTGGGAACAGGACACAAAGGGCCCTAAGGGACAAGTGGGGATGTCAGCTCTTCTAGGGCAGAGGGGACTCCGTTGTCATTTGACGTCACAGTGCCCCTCCCCCAACTCACCAGATGAAGGACCTTCAAAGCCTCATGTCCCGGCTGGTTTTTGGAGGGTGGGGCAGGTGCCATTCACAGCCTGAACGCTGCCACCCACACAGAAGGCAAGATGCGCGAGCCTTCAGTCCCCAGGCGGGTGTGCGGCCCTCCACGTGCTGTGCGGTTCCCACAGGAACGGGGCCACATCTCAGACCCCGCTCTCAGCCACGCGGTGCTGGCACTTTTTCACGTTTGTGAAGCGAACACACTGTCAGCACCTACTTCCGAGGATTAAACCAGACGATGCCTCTGGAGCTCTGCCCCCAACCCGCTGTGGGACTCCAGGTGAGGTACGGGCCAGCCTCAGTTTCCCCACCTGCACAATGAGTGAGGACAGTTTCGGTTCCACAGATCTATGCGTGTGTGCTCCTCTCGTCAAAAGATCACCGACTGTCACATGCACAGCCATCTAGTAAGAGTCCCTTCCCGAACTGCTCATTTCTGTCTCTTTTTCACTCCCCCCCACCGTTTTTCAATTTATTTTTGAGAGAGAGAGAGAGACAGAGCGCAAGCAGGGGAGGAGCAGAGACAGAGGGAGACACAGAATCGGAGCAGGCTCCGGGCTCCGAGCTGTCAGCACAGGGCCCGACGCGGGGCTCGAACTCATGAGCTGTGAGATCATGGCCTGAGCCGAAGTCCGGATGCTCAACCGACTGAGCCCCCCGGGCCCCTCCCCTTCTTTTCAACCACAACTTTTTCAATTGACTAAGGCATTGGGGCCCAAAGCAGCCACCTGCCAGCAGGAAAGGCCCGCGGCTCCTCCCGGAGCGGCCAGCCCACACCTCCTTGTCCCCCGTCTCCATTAGCCACACACCTGCCCACCTTGCCGCCACCCACGTGCTCCAATGAGCCCTCACCCGACTCACGAGATGCTGACAGGGCTGCACCCAGCCCTCCACTCCAGCGAAAAACCACGGGTCCCCACGTCTGTGCCTCCGTCCTCGTCACCCACGCGCACACAAGCCCACGGATGTGTTTTTCCCTTTAATGGTGACGGACTCAGACCCGGGAGACCAATGGGTTGCAGGAAATAGGAAGGCAGGGAAGCCCGGCCCTCCTCCTTGCCGCGCTGTGTTCCGTGCTGTGGCTGCAGAACGTTCCGGTCTACGCGGCTCTGGCGACGGGAAGGGGCCACCTCGGTCCCCTGCCCTGCCAGCCCGTGCCACCCCGCCGGCCCACTACAGGTGTCTGCGTACATTCGCGTATCAATGGGGAAAAAGCCAAGACCCGCGGAAGTTGCCAGGCGGCTTTCGTGTTCTGACAGATACCGCAACCGCCTGGCGTGGACGGACAGCGTGCGCGGGCACCCGCTTCGCCTCCCTCCCTGCAGCCGAAGCGTGTGCTGTCTGTGTTGGGTCCTCGTCCGCCTGCCCAGGGGGGAGCGTGTCCCCCGGGGTCTCGCCTGCGTTCCTTGCCAGGGAGCCAGCATCCGCTCGTGCGTTTAAAGCCTATCCGTATCTTCCTTCCTAAGAACTCCTTTTCTGGAGGAGGGAGGGGTGGTTCTGGCCTTTTCTTATTGACTTAGAGGAGTTGTAAGTGTTACAGCAGATCAACCCCTTCTCTGTGACACACGCTCACGTTCCATTTTCTTTTTCCGGCTTCCTTCCTTCCTTTCTTTCTTTCTTCTTCTTTCTTCCTTCCTATCGAACTCTTTCTTTCCTCCTCCCTTTTTCTTTCTGTCCTCCTTCCTTCTTCTTTCTTTGTCTTCCTTCCTTCTTCTTTCTTTCTTTCTGTCTTCCTTTCTTCCTTTTCTTTCTTCCTTCCTTCTTCTATCTTTCTTTTTGTCTTCCTTCCTTTGTTCCTTTTTCTTTGTCTTTCTTCCTTCCTTCCTTCCTCTTTCTTTCTTTCTTTCTTTCTTTCTTTCGTTCTGTCTTTCTTTCTGTCTTTCTTTCTTCCTTCCTTCCTTTCCTTTCTCTCTTTCTTTCTTTCTTTCTTTCTTTCTTTCTGATTGGTTGTTTTGGGTTTTGTTTTGGAACTCTTGACGCTTATGGAATAAAACTTTTATTTTCTTTTACAACTTCTGGGGTTTCTGTCGTACTGGGAATGGCGTTCCCACCCCCAGATTGTAACACCCAGTCTCCCACGATTCCTTCTGGGAGAGAGCTCTGCGATTTCGTTTGCACAGTTCCCATCTCTGATCCATCTGGAACGCGTTTAGATGCAAGAGGAAGGCAGGGTCCAGATGGTGTGTTCGCTCTTCCAGCCCATTTCAGTGACTAATCCTTTCGCTCCCGGCCAACGGCCAACGTGAAGGCCACCTTTATCAAGCCCTGAATTCCTGCGGGGGCTGTGCCTTAACACCCACAGAGCAAAGGCCACCCAGAGCCCCCCTTCATGCCCACGTGGGGCGGGGGGGAGTCTGCTGCTCACCTAGCCCCCAGCACACTCTCCTCCCCACCAGAGACTAGCCTGAGGGAGGAAGCATGAGCCACCGGGGTAGATGCAGCTCGGGTCAAGTCCAAGGCAGCGTGCCCCACGAACACAGCCCCTTACAGTATCAGGAGATGGAAACGACCCACGTCCAACCACAGGAGACACTGTTAGGGAATCGGGCTTTTTACGGCGGCCGTGACGGAGGACGGAATGCTGTCCTTATAGAGTGAGGGGAGAACGTCCAAATCAGGACTTGTGTTGGGACTCCTCAGCCTTCTCCTTGCGGGGGAGGGCGCTGGGCGGGGCCGGGGCTGCGCCCTGATTTCCAGGCCAGCCGCCACGCCTCTCCCTCAGTCCCCTCCTCTCTGTGCTCAGACCCAGTAGAGTCTGAGTGTGGGGATTACCAGTGAGTTTTATTTTCTCTATACTTTTCTTTTTCCACAAGGACTGTTACAAAAATGCATCCTCCTTCATCAAAAAACATACACCATTAAAGGAGGAGGAGGAGGGGAAGGCATCTAAGGAGAGGGTGCGCCCCTCCCTCCCGGACATGGCCTCAACGGGACACAGCTGGCGTCTCTGCAGAGCCCCCCCCCACAACACCCGGCCTGGTGGGAGCTCCCCCGCCCCTCCCGGCCCCGCCCCTCCTCTGAGCGTCCACACCGCATCCCCCGGACGCCCTGGGCGGCACATCTCACCCCCAAGTCCCAAGTCCCAAGTCCAGGCACACCAGCAGCCTGGCCACAACATGCCCTCGGAGCCACCGTGCACACAGCCGGGAGGTCTCGGGAAGGACGTGGATGGGGACGCAGAAACAGGCCGGGGGCCGGCCCGGTCCTGGCCCAGCCCATGCCGTCAGCGGGGGTCTTCGACCGGCTTCTGACCCCCGGTCTCCCCAGCACTCAACAGGCACTGCTCTTCCTCTCTCGGGGCGGCAGGGGGCTGGGGGGTCGGGACGGGGCAGCACGAGGGAGGTGAGCCTTGCTTAGACTGAGGCACGCCAGGGCCTGCCACGCACTGACCACAGCAGCCCGGGTCTCCCCCTCGCCCCGGGGCCAGGCGGCGTGTCCCTGCATCCAACTGAGCCCCACAGCCGTGTGCAGGCTCTGGTGCTCGGTAAGTGCCCAGCTGCCTTCAACCAGCCCCTGGGCAAAGCTGCGCACGGCGCCCGCCCAGCGGGCAAGCGCACAGAGCAGGCGAGCTCCACGCTCGCCCACAGCCCCGGAGTCCAGTTACAGACTCGGACGCGGAGTCTGCGGCCCAGCAGAGACGCCACGGACGCCAGGTCCAGGGCGCCGTTTCCGGGCCAGAGTGCTCCGGGAGAGTCAGCTCCCTCCCATCCCGACGGGGCAGCTGCCACACTGCCCCCTCCTTCCAGAGCAGTGACGGCTGAGGCCGGGCCCGGGTCGGAAGAGGCAGGAGGGCCCAGGGGCCGTGGGACGTGGGGGCGGAGAAGGACCCCGGAAGCCCTTCCCTCGGGCCTGCTGTCCGTCTCCGTGCTCACCCCCGCCCCACGGCCTCCCCGCGGGCCCTGGGCCCTGAGCTGTGCGCTGGGCAAGGTCAGGAGCACTCAGGGAGGGAGCTCACCCCGTGCAGCTGGGCCCTGCTGGGCCAACCCTCCAGCTCAGAGTTTCCCAAGGGGCCGAGAAGAGAAGTCACAGTGGGGAGGAAGGGGCAGCAGGACAGAGAGCAAGCATGAGTCGTCAGAGAAAAATGTGCGAGAGCCTGGTGCCTGACATACCCCAGAGACGGGCCGCTGCTCTGAACAGCACGGGCCTCAGGGCCCTGCTCGGGTGCAGTCGTTCACGGGCTGTTTATACTACCGCCGAAATCAGATCAGGAAATATTTTAACAAGTGACTGGAAAAAGACCAGACTACCCCTCTTCGGAGGGTTTTCATCTTTATTTTCTTGCCGAGATATTGACCAGGCACCAGTGTTTATGGAGAAAGGCACAAGCCTGGAGGCCGGGGCTTTCGCTGGGGCTCAAATTCAGCACAGGGAGGACTGGGTCATGGGAACCAAGAGGTGGACAGAGGAGTGAGCCTGGGCTCTGCAAAAGCAGCCGCCCCGGGGAGACGGCTCGGAGCGTCGCGCTTGCGATCCTGGGGTCCGCGTGCGGGAGGCAGCGTCCCGGAGGCAACAGGACGGACCCCGTCACCCCCCTGGACATCCCGCAGAACCGAAGTGGTTCAAGGTAAGGGCTCAGGAAAGAAACAGAGGCCTGGAGAAGGGCAGGCAGAGCCTATTTAAGGAATTCCGAAACGGGGCGGAGCGAGATTCTGGAAGTGATTTACGGGGTAAGATGATTGATCCCAGAATTAAAGGAGGCCTGGAGAGGGTCATCTGGAGAGCTGGCAGCTAAGGAGCTGGGTGACGACTGGGAAATTTTCCAGAAGACCAAGTGGGAAGGGGTTGGCCAGAGGAGGCGGCCTGGGGTACTCAAAGCCACGTTCCAATCTCAGGTCTGTTCCTCGTTAGCTGAGTCACTGGACGGATCCCCACCATACGGACCTGGTGGGAGCAAGCGATCCCGGGTAGAAAGCCCCCAGCACAGAGGAGGCGCTCGGCACGCCAGCCAGCTACGAGTCCCCGGGACCAGAGACACCAGAAGAACAGTGCTCACACCTGCTTAAGGGCACACGTACACACAGGCGCACACCGTGCACAAGCTGGTCACTTGCTGAGGGACCCCTCGAGAGACCTGGGATGGTCCGACTGCCGTGTGAAGCGTCACCAAGTGCAGATTCACGTCAGGGCAGGACAACCCAGGGGAGCCCTGAGCCCAGACTCCGATCCGCCAAACCACGGGCCCCGTTCCCCAGGCTGGGCACCCAGACGAGATGTTCTTCCACACCTGCGCGGCCAAATCCCAACCCCTCTGCCTCCTCTCTCCCTGGGCCCCTCCAGGGGTACCACACCCGGGACGGCCGTCTCTGCCAGCAGCATGGCACTCTCCTCCTCCCCCAGGATAGCCCCGGGCCCCCTCTCGCCTGCCCATCCTTCCCTCAGGGTCTGGGAAGCCCTCTGGGTTCAAGCCCACACGACTACCTACAGAGCCCCCCACCCCCACCCCCACCCCCGACACCGCGTGTGGCGAATCGTGCCCCTTGACGGGACCCACGCCTAGGGGTGCCTAGAACCGTGCCCCCTTGGTCTCAAATAAATTGAAACCCCTGACTCTTCCAAGTAGAGGGGACTGGCCCGTGCGGTGGGGCAGCTGTGTTACCCAAGCAGCAAAGTTCCCGAGGCAGCAGAACGGTGCTCGAGGAGGCATGATCCGTTTTAAGAGCAAACCAAGAGGAGAACTCTCTTGATCCCCGGTCCCTGGCAAGCCCGCAGACCCTCCCTGGCTACTGGGACCCCTCACAGGCATTTTGCCAATAAGATGAAGTCTGGGCCCAGAAATCAGGGCTCAGGGCATCTGTTTCCTCGGGGCTTTTTAGTTTCCTTTCCTGGAATGTTGACAGTTTATAAAGATGTAGATGAGGTGCTGGTCCAGCCTCCCTGACCTAGGAGAGGTTACGGCTGGGCCACAGTGCCTTGCCTCTTGGGACACCCGATCGACCGCTCGACCCCCACGCTGCCCACAGAGGGCAAGGCTGCTTAAAGCGACCCCACCCTGATCTTTCGCAACATCGGGCTGTGGCTGGCACAGATAGACCCCCACGTGCCCCTTTCATCGGGTGTCAACTGACACTAAACAGGCAAGACCTACCTGGCTAGGATCCTCTCCCTCTCTCTTTCCTTCCCAGTTAAATGGAAAGAGTGAGTCAGACCAGGGCAGCTCACCCCTCGTACAAACACTGGCCTCGCAGCCGAACGCAGGGCGCAAGACCTAATCCCACAGACCTCATCTAAGAAGTAAGAGAAGGGTGCCGTGGGGCCCAGGACCCAGGCTGGCTTCGTCCTGCCCTCGGGCCCGGCACCCGCCACCAACCAGGACCTGGGGAGGCACACGGCGGGCAGAGAGGGCACCCGCCACCAACCAGGACCTGGGGAGGCACACGGCGGGCAGAGAGGGCACCCGCCACCAACCAGGACCTGGGGAGGCACACGGCGGGCAGAGAGGGCACCCGCCACCAACCAGGACCTGGGGAGGCACACGGCGGGCAGAGAGGGCACCCGCCACCAACCAGGACCTGGGGAGGCACACGGCGGGCAGAGAGGGCACCTGCCACCAACCAGGACCTGGGGAGGCACACGGCGGGCAGAGAGGGCACCCGCCACCAACCAGGACCTGGGGAGGCACACGGCGGGCAGAGAGGGCACCCGCCACCAACCAGGACCTGGGGAGGCACACGGCGGGCAGAGAGGGCACCCGCCACCAACCAGGACCTGGGGAGGCACACGGCGGGCAGAGAGGGCACCCGCCACCAACCAGGACCTGGGGAGGCACACGGCGGGCAGAGAGGGCACCCGCCACCAACCAGGACCTGGGGAGGCACACGGCGGGCAGAGAGGGCACCCGCCACCAACCAGGACCTGGGGAGGCACACGGCGGGCAGAGAGGGCACCCGCCACCAACCAGGACCTGGGGAGGCACACGGCGGGCAGAGAGGGCACCCGCCACCAACCAGGACCTGGGGAGGCACACGGCGGGCAGAGAGATCACCCACGGTGGTCCCCAGGCTTCACCAACCTCCCCCGTCAGCCGCCTGTTGCCTAGATGGAGACCCCAGAGAAGAAGGCGGCGATCATGCCTCCGATGGGGCCGAAAGCCCCTCCCCTGGCTGTGAGGTCTACCCTCTGGACTCCGACTCCCCAAACAGGGCCTGGATACATGGGAGTTCCATAACGGAAACGCTATCGAGGGCCCCAACTCTGCCACTTACTAGCGCTGGGGTTTCTGTGGGCCTCAGTCTCCGGGCCTGGGGAATAGAGATGACACCTTTTCCCTTGGAAGGATGCCATCAGGATAAAACGATGCACAGAAGCCCTCAGGAGACGGGAAACGGAAGGAAGAAAAGTCCTAGAGACTCTCACCCTTGGCCTTCAGAGAAACTTCTCAAGCAAGCACACCTCCCACCTGGGTCACATCTGGGCCACATGCTGTTCCCGCCTCTGTTCCCAAGGAGAGGCCTGTGGAGCCCAGGGTCTGACTGTCCCTCAGCTGCCCTCCGGCTGATCAGAATGGCGGGTGGGCCCCACAGCCTGCAGGACAGTCAGGCCAGACGGCCTGTCCCCACGTCCCCAGCCCTCTCGGGGTGGGGGGGGGGGTGGTAAGAACCCGCCAGCATGTGCCCTCCAGCCCCCGCACAGCAGCCCCCCCAGCACCTGTCCACAGGGACAGGCCCGCGGCGCTGCAGGGAGGGAACCCACCTCGGGCCTGGCCTGCGCTGCCCCCAGCGTGCTCCCCCTCCCCATGCCGGTCCTCGTGTCACTGACACAATCAGAAGGCAACGAAATGAGGGAAACGGAGAGGGTCTCCACCATGAAGTGACTTTCACTTATTTCCGGTGAGCAAGGAAGCGTTCGGAAGCTCGAAGGCCCTGCAGTTTGTGGCATAAGGGTGAAACCCACAGGCTCTGGAGGCTGGGTTCCAGCACTTTCCACCGTGGGTGCTGCCGTGAGGCGTCTGGCAGATGGCAGCCACCAAACCCGCCCTGGGCAGACCTGAGATGCTCCAGCCCCGCGGGCCCCAGGACGAATCTGTGAGGTTCAATGCCATGCCCTCACGGTGCACACCCAAGACCGCTGGGCTCCCCTCCCAGCCGTGGGACATGGGGCCTGGATGCCAGGGCACCACTTCTCAGCAGCCTTCGACCCCAGGAACCCCCAAGCCCTCTAGTTCTGAGTTGATTCATCTGCAAAACAACCCCGAGGGCAGAGGCCAGACCACCGACTCCCAGTAAGACATCCCATTCCTTCCCCAGGAGCCCGGGCATGTCCGCCGTCCCGGCCTCGCCCTGCTGGGCCAAGGAAATGGGCCCCCGGTAGTTCCCTGGTATTCAGTGCCGTAGTAGGGTGGACGGCCTGAAGCCGCTGTCCTAGGCCCTGTGTGCTGGCTCATCGGTGTCTCCCACACTCATCCCCTGAACTTCCCTTTCAAAGCCAGAGACGTGGCAGACTTCGGGAGGGACGGGAAGAGCGGGGGCCGGGGGAGGTGCAGACCCGGGCTCCGTCGTCTGCTCTCGTCCTCGGGGATCCCCGGTGGAGCCCACTCAAAGCCCCACCTCGCAGGAAACCAGACCTGTTCGCCCGCCTCCTTGGCTCCCGGTCAGTCCCAGAAAGCACCAGGCAAGCCAGGGCCCCAGACCCGGAGAACTCCAACCCTCTGCAAAACGCCAGCAAAGCTGCAGCCTTGGGACCAGCCCTTGGGGCGAGGACATTCCTGAGGGTTGGGGGAAGCCGTGCTACAGCTGAGTGACAGCCGCACAGGCGCTGGGGCGGCCGGGAGGGGACCCCACCCACAGCCTGCAGACCAAGCCTCGCCTGCCTGCGCACCCTGCTCTGCTGTTTGGCCCCAGCCAGCTCTGGGCGGCAGCCGGCGCACCCCGGGGACGCGGAGCCACGCAGGAACAGCACTGCCGGTGTCCTCCTGTCTCGGGAGTGTCCCACCCAGGGCCTGGAACAGGTGGGCAGTCCAGAGCCCAGGAGCCCAGCCCACGTCTTCCTTGGGCCTAAGGAGCACCAAGAAGGGTGAGGTCTGAGTTCTCTCCCGCGGCACCTTCACGAGCCCCTGTGGCCCAGCTCCGCGGCCCGAATGAGCTCCCCTGCATCTACCCACATACACTGACGACCTGCACTTACCACCGAGCAATAATAATTGTGAGAGCCGGCAATGTGACGGTGCAATTCCTGTGTGACATCTCCCCGCCCTTCCAACAGTCTTCTGAGACAGGTGCTGCTTCTATGCCCATTTCACAGATGGGGAAACTGAGGCACAAAGAGGTGCTCAGAGGTGCCTCGGCACCCGTGCTGAGCCCAGGCACTCGGGATAGGTAAGACGCGAGCACCCTGCCCTCCCAGCTCCCGAGGGAACCGAGAGCGTGGCCATCGGCCGCACGACCCGCCTCTCCAGGCCCCTGAATTCTGAACTCATCCGTGCATCCGCCCTCCCGCACGGACATGTCACAGAGGGAAGTACTCATGCTGAACGTGCTGGGCAGAGTCTCCAGCTGAGCGTGACGTGACGTCAGGGGCCAGCGCCACGGTCACCGGGGTTGGGGAGGGGGCTGGATGGCACGAGGTTAGCCGCCGCTGACACCACTCGACCCCGTGTGGATTATGGGGAGTTGTGTTACCTTTGACGTTTCCCCCAGTCGCTGCTTCTGGAAGGTGGGGCCACCCGGAAGAATGCGGGGCAGACACAGGGAGGGGGGAGCCTCTGCCCCCTCCTCATCCGTCCCGGCCCTGCTCCCCTTGTAGGCGTCCCCCACCATTTATGCGGAAGCCTACAGCCTACCTGTTCAGGTGAGGGAGGCCGACCCTGAGAGAGCGCTGGCCTGTCCCGCCCTCTCCAGCTCGGGCTGACCCCAGGGCCTCCCCTGGAGCCCCCTGCCCGCCTCATCAGCAGTGCCCACCCCCCAAGCCGGCCCCGCCACACTGGGTGCCCAAGGAGGACCCACACACTCCCTGCGGTCAGTGAAACCTAGCCACTCTCCCAGCAGAACTGAGTGCAACGGGCCTTATTTAAACTATAAATCTGAACAACAAAATAAGTCCCTGGAAAATAACCCCGTTTGGAAATCCTGTTCCCACACCTCCATCCTAGAAAGCGCCAGCCACCCCGGCCCTCTGGTGCGCGAGCGCTCTCTGGCCCAGGAGGCACGGGGGACGCCGTCCCTTCCTCCCCTGCATGAAACCGGCTGAGGCTGGGCCACACTGTCCTCAGGAGGACGCGGCGTCCACAAGGGAGCTGGCTCGCAGAAGCAGCCCCCGGAGGAAGCCGGGGCTCCCCTAAGCATCTCACGCTGTGTCCAGGAAACACAGAACTGGGAAAAGCAAAGAAGAAACCGAACAGGAAAGAGATCTCAGTCACTGCAGCCTGGGCACACCCTGAGAACGTGAGAAAACACCTTCCCCAGAGGCACAAACATTGCTCTGGCTTCCCTGAACCACACACTGAGGTCCAGGCGGCCCTTCCTTGTCCCTCAGCTCCCTGCACTGCCCGCCCCTGCGCAGGGCTCAGGGCTCTGGGCTCCCGGCTGTCCCCGCACCCGGGTTCCGGGAACCGACCCAAGCTGGCCAGGGCACCAAGGGCCCACTGGACGCACAGCCACCCCCTGTCCTCCCCAGGAAGGTCTTGGCCTTCAGCCAGGCGCAGTGCCCTGGGAACAGAGCAGCCCAGGATCAGTAAGGAGGAGACCCGAGGCAGAGGCTCCCAGGCTACCCACCTGGGACCGTGGGCGGGGGGCGCAGACCTCGCTTTCAAGCACAAGGCCAGAAACAAAAGCCAGAAGCTGCCGAGACCCCCTCGCCTGGATCTGAGAATGGCATCTCACCAGCACCCGTGAGGGTCCTACACCAGCAGGAGGGCAAACTCACCCAGGGCCCGACCCCAACAACCACCGGGGCCTGACAAAGCAGGCTGGCCTCTGATTGGCCAGCGCCCGGTAGAGCTGGTAGGTACCTCCCTCTGATTGGCCAGCGCCCCAATGGGGCCGGCTAGTTCCTCTCTCTGATTGGTCGATAGCACTCGCTCCCTGCTGGCCAATGTTTCACTACCTCCCACTTCGCACTTCCTGGACACAATCACCTGTTCTGGAGTCCGATTTGCGCACCGCGCCGGAAGTTCCTGTGCTGCAGGGACGCTCGCCTGCACCTGCCGCCCGTGCCCGGCCCAGACCTAGGTCGCGTTAGAGGTCTGCAAACACTTCCGGCCTAAGCGCGGCCACTCCCGGCAAGGGCCAGCCTCTCCTGCGGTTCCCTGGGACCCCTCTCCCGGGCAGCGCCGCCCCCGGAGCTGCCCGCTGCGCCTCTCAGTCACCCTCGGCAGGATGCAAGACGATTACTTCCCACCTTCCAGTTGGGTTGAAACGCCCTCTTTCTGTCATTGAGAGATCGCTCTTTTTACAACGCAGGCTGGGAGGTTGAACATGGAAGTCACTCCTGGTGCAGGCACACATTTGTGGCGTTCGGTAAAACGACATAAGACATGAGGATCCCTATTGCCAAAGTGCTGGCAGGGAAGACCAGGCCAGAAGGGTGACAGTCCCAGGCATGAAACACAGGTCCTGGCATCAGAAAACAAAGGGACCCTCCGAGTCCTGCACGCAGACGTCGCAGCGCCCCCTGGAGCTCCGCAGAAGGAGATTTGGGAGAAACTGGGTCAGACTGGGTCCATCTCTTGGGTCTGAGTCACCGAAGAATGGCGACATTCGCTTCTAATGTGGGGTTATTACTTAGGATGGGAATCGGCCAGAAAAACTACTGGGTGAGTCAAAGCTGATGGGGTGATGCGTCAGACCGTGTGACCCCCACGACCACACGTCCACGCACATCCACTCACGTCCGACCGGGCGTTCATTCATTCCATAAATGGCTCTCCAGCCACCTCCGCGGGGCTGGCGCAAAAACAGCGTCTGGGTCTGCAAAGCCGCCACCTGCACCCACCGCAGAAAAAACCCTCCCGGTGCGCCAGCCATCACGGTCAGTCACACAGGCTCGTGAGCTGGTCTCGTTCACTCACCGGGGGACATTTCCCGTGTCACCTGTTCTCCTGTTTCTCCGGGGAGGGGGACACGGGCGCCACTGCCCACAGGAGAGACAGGGAGCCACTCACACAGCCAGCCGGTGAGCAGGGCCAGGCGCCCGGCACCAGACCCCATAACACGGCTTCGTGTCGCCTCAGGGCCCGGGAAACACAAAGTGGATACTGAGCTCACTCTGCGCTCTGCACGTGTTATGCATCGAGCCCTCACCAAAACTCCTGCAGGACACGTGATCATCACCCCCTTCTAAAAAAAAAAAAAAAAAGGGAAACTGAGGCACGGGGAGGCTAAATGCACGGTTGGTAGGAGGGGGGCCGCAGGGAAGCAAACCCAGGCTGGCCGGCTCCAGCCGCCCGCCCCGCGCATCACCCACACCCCAGTCCTCACGCTGTGCCCACAGCAAGGGCACGTCTGCCCGCGAGAAGGGCCAAAGCAGGCTCCGCCTTCAGGACCTCAGGCTCCCCTCCCGCCGAGCCAGGCCAGAAAGTGCGGACACCCACCGGAGGAGTGGCTCATCGGGGGAACAAAAATTAGGAGGAAAAGAGAAACCCTGGTGTCACGCGCCCCCCCCCCCCCCCCCCCCCGTGAGGAAAAACATGTCATCAAATGATCAGGCCCAGCAGGACCCCGCTGGCCCCGCCGCAGGACCCGCAGCCCTGGCGTTCCCCTCCCCCCCCACCCCCCCCAACCCCCCACCCCCCACCCCCCCCCACCCCCCCCCGCAGGCTCCACGGCCACGGTTCATCTCAGCACCACCCATCGGGCGGGCGTGGCTCACGGCAAGGAGAGAAATGTCACCTGGCCCCCGGCTCCCCACACACACCAGGCCCGGCACACAGGACAGCCTCAGGAAACCGCGCAGACACAGGCACCCGCAGGCGCACCGACACTCGCACGGACACGTGGGTCCCCGCGCGTGGGCACATCACACACACGCACCTGCTCCCACACGCACGCACAGACACGCACACGGGTGTACCGCCCTCAGAGGGGCTCGTAGCACATTTCCGCACATGTGGCCACACGTGGCCTGGCCACATGAGCCCAGGAGGCGACGCGGGTGGGAAAGCGTCCCCACCACGCAGACGGGGTCCCACCCTGACTCAGTGGGATGACCGAGCCTCCTTCCGCTGCGCTTCTTCGGGAGCAGTCACATTTAAAGCCCATCGTGGCAACTGTGCTCTGTCCCTTCTGCAGAAATACCACCCAGAAGAGCTCGCGGAATAACGTCCTACGTAACTCAGGGGCTCACTGTGCATCAGGCACATTCCACACAAGCAACCGTCAAAGTGGGGAGCAAATTCTCCCCACTTTCCAGAGGGGAAAGCTGAGGCAAATGCTCAGTTGGCACTGACCTCCCAGCTGCCCACACTGCTCCTGGGGCTCATCTCCCCTCACATCTAACTGCCCATCCCCCGCACAGGAACCCAAAGTCGTGGCCAGAGGCGCCCCACCCGAGCCGAGACTGTCAGTTGGCACACGGGCCCCCGCGCACAGGCAGAGAGGGTTAGGGCAGCCCCCCAGGTCTCCACTCGTCCCCCAAGAGACCCCCTCTTTTGTCACTGCAGCCACTTCTGCTGGCACCGCCTCCCTGGACAAGCGGTGCTGGGGGCGCCCTGCCAACCAAGCTAATGAGGGGCTTTCCAGCCAAGGGAAGCAGCCCCAGAGAACACGGAACACCAGAGCAGAGTTTGGGATGTCCTGCCAAGAAGGAGGGGCAGACAGGAGTAAAGCCAGAGGTGGATGAAGGCACCTGCTAAGGGAGGGGAAGAAGAAGAAGGAAAAGGCCAAGTTTAGTGTCACCTCCTCCAGGAAGCTTCCCCAGGTCTCCCCAATGGGACCAACCCTCCCAGATGATTTAAAGTGACACTTGGCACCAAAATGAACAGTGAAACAAACACACGTGCTGCCCAGAGGACTTGGGGGCTCCTGCACCGAGAAGCCCGCCCCCACTCACCTCCGTCCTCCCATAACCCTCCAGGCCAGGGTGCAAAGGCCTTCCGGGTCCAGGTAGGTCATGCAGATGAGCGAAAGGCCAACTAAAGAGAAGGAACAGGACAGTGTAGACTGCTTGCAATCTGGTTCCTCTTGAAGGCATTCCAGTGAAAAAGGAGGGAGGGAGGGAGGGAGGGAGGAAGGGAGGGAGGGATAAGGGATGGAGGAAGTTGGGACCTAAACACTGTTGGCCAAAGGCAACTCATCCTTCGCCCCAGGGTTGGGGGGGGGCGCACATGTGGCAGGACCGCCCCCTCCCCCCGCATCTGCTGCTCTGGGCACCAGGCGTCCCCCAGGGAGAGCTGATAAATGGATGTGAAGTGAAAAGGTATCCCCCCCCGCCCCCCCTTAAGTCAAAGGCGCTAAGGTGCGGCCATGCTAAGCAGAAAGGAGACCCTCGCTCAGCGCCCAGATGCAGAGGTCACACAGACCCAGAACCTGGGCTCCCGCATCTTGCAGGCCTGTGGGAGGGTCCGGTGACATGATGCGGGCCCAGGGCCAGGCAGATGCCAGCACATCCGTTGTGATGTGCAGTTAACACGTGCAGTGGTCTGGAGCGGGGCGGGGGGGGGGGGGGGGGGGGGGACCCTGCTTTGCTCCTTAAATGCAAACCCAGGGCGCCCCAGGGTGTAGGTGATCATCGCTAGTCTGCCCTCTAACTGTTCTGTTATTAAGTGGGGGGAGGGAGGGGGGGGACAGTCTGCTCCCCACCCCCTCAGCTCCAGCCAACAGTGTCTGTGATCCAGGGAGGAGGCAGGGCCAGACGGCCAGAAGGCAGGGGCGGGGCAGGCGGGCATCAGCTGTGCTGGGCTAGGGCGTGGCCGCGGTGCTTGTCCAGAAATATCTGAAGGGTGGGGTAACGGGGCAGGCTCTGGCCGGCACCCCAGGAACAGCCCTGGAGCAACATCACAGGAGAAGGGACCTCGTGCCCCGCACCCGAAGAAACTCCTGCCTGGGGCCCCCGCTGGGTGGTCAAAGCCACTGGGCAGTGACCACAGCTCTGGCCCCTCCGGCCACTGAGATCTGGACCAGATGAGGGACAGGGCTCCAGGGAGCCAGCCTGGCCTCTGAACTCCTCCCACTGACTGCTCGCTTCTGGGGAGGAGGGAAAGGGGGAAGGATGGAAAAGGATGTCTTTCCAGCCAACTTGATTGAGTCAGAGGAAATTTAACCGTTTCGTATCTGTCAAGTCCCACAAAGCTTGGACGACTCTTCCCACAAAATTATTGCAAGAAGCAGGCACGTGACTGGACTCAACCAATGACGGGCCGAGGAGATGACCTCAATTTCCAAATATTGGGGTCACGTTTCATTTCACATACTCCCCTCCACCCGTTACAATGTTAAAGGGCCCCAAATGCAATCTTAACTTTTCGTTCCTTCACACACTTGGCCAAGGAGAAGGTAGGAAAAAGAGCCATGTTCAGAGAAAACTCGGAAAACATCTGGCTCATCCCACAACGGAGAAAAGGACAGGCGCCTGGGAGGACCGCTCCCGCCTGCCCGCATCTGCGGTGGACAGCCGCCCTCCTTGGCCACGCACTGCCCATGACTTCGAGACGGGTCCCGCCCTGGGAGGTGGGACGGGTCTGGGAAACCCGCTCAGGAAAGCGGCTTCTTCACATGCTTCTAACGGTCTTTCTGACCAAAAGCCAAATGAGCAACTCCCGGGCCAGGGGCCAGGCTGCTGCCCCATCCCCTCTGCCACGTTTCTGCTTCCAAGGGGCCGCCCTCGGGAAAGAGGGGGTCGGAGAGGGGGCAGGGACTGCAGGCGCAGAGCCCGGGAATGGAGCTGGGGGCCCACTGCAAAACCGCCAAAGGCATGAGCCCCAGCCTGCACCCGGCCCCGGCTTTTGGGGGTGACGACTCCCCTGAAGGGTTCCGTCCTGTGTTCCTGGGGAAAGCCCATCTGAGGAGCAGGACGGGGCTAAGGCCCTCGGCCACCATGGGGCCCCCACCGACTCCAGATCACTTTCCCAGAGGCCACAGTTGTCCCCCCCACCCTGCCTTCAACTGATCCCCGGGGGGGGGGGGGGGGAGTCATTTAGCCCAGGACCTTGGCACGTTGGTGGCAGCCCAGGGATGAGACAGCAGGTCCCCAGAGCTGGGCTAGGCACCCCTCGGCTCCCACAGGCCAGTGCTGGCTGGACACCCCGACTCTTGCTCATTCTCTTTGGCCCACCACACACCCATCGCGCCAGGAAAAAGGGAAAGGGTATCTCAACCGGGAAGTGTAGCATGGAAAGTGATTCTTCCCACATGGCTTCAAATTACAAAGTGGCGGGGACAAGGGGGGCGGGCGGTGGAGCGGCTGGCCAGCTGTGCCCCCCAATTCCCCTGACCTCGCACCAGCAACTCTGAGCCTCGTCTCCAGGCTTGTTAGTGGGGACTTGGGACATTCTGAGACCTCCGATGTCTGAGGCTGTGCAAAGACCCATCCCACAGGTAACCACCAAGGTGATGCTTAGAAGCCACGGTCCCATCAGGAAGCTGAGTGGGAGGGAGTCAGAGCTACAAGAGTCCAGGCAGGCGCCCAGGGGAGGGGGCTCCTTCCAAGTCAGACCTCTGGCAGGCAAGGGCCCCATCTGTGGACCATCTGAGCCTCTCTGCCCAGACGCCACCACCACCTCCCAGCTCTGCCCCGCAAACCCCATCTCTGGGAGGCATACCCAAGAACAACTGCCTCCCCGGGGGACAGGAGGTGGGGGGGGGGGGATTCGGAGCAGGGCTGGAGGGGCTGGGGCTTCTGGGATTCCCAGGCCGGGGGCCAGTGTCTCCCCCCCACCCCGCCCCAGGAGCCCGGCCGGAATTGACGGGCTGCGACTCTAGGGGGCGACCCTTCCCAGTTTTCGGGAGAGGAAGTTCTGCCGGCGCGAGTGATGTGGGACGGAGATACTAAGTTTCGGGACAAAGTTTGCCGGCCTCGCGGACAGACCCTCTCGCCGATCCAGCGCCAGGCCCTTCCTCCGCGCGCGCCGCGGCCCCACCCGGCCGGCCCTCTGGCGCGCAGGGGTACCGGGCTGGCGCGTCTCCCTCCCCGGGCCCCAAGGCTGGCATTCGGAGAGGCGGCCCGCGCGTTCCCCGAGCTCGCGGGTGGCGGGGGGGTGGGGGGGGAGAGGGGGGAGAGCGCCCGGGAGGCCGGCGGGGGCCGGGGATGACAGCCGCCCCCGCGCCCCAGCGCCTTACCTGCGCGGCTCAGAGGCGGCGCCCACAGCAGCAGCAGCAGCAGCAGCAGCAGCGGTGGGGACAGCAGCGGGGCGCCCGGGCGCGGCGGGCTGCGCGCTTTCCAGCGGGTGTGGACGTCCATGCCGGCGGGGCGCGGGTCGGGGCGCGCGGGGACGCACGGGGGCGCGGGGCGCGGCCCGGGAGGGAGCGGACTCGGCGGGGACCGCGCGCTCTAGGAAGTCATGGGGAGCAGCCGCCGGCGTTGTCTTTGTGGCGGTGGCCCTCGCGCGGGGGCCGGCTGGCGCGCTCGCCCACGCGCGGGGGGTCGACCTTGGCCCGCGGGGCGGCCGGGACCCCTATCGGCTCGCCGCCCTCGCCTCCTCGCCCCCTCCGACTCCTTCTCGCCGCCTCCTCGCCGCCGCCGCCCCGCGACCCGCTCCCCGTGCGCGCTCCGCTCGAGCGAGGTCCTGCGCCAGCCGCGGGGACGGGGAGTGCCGACCTCGCCTTGGGCGCCGTGCTCTTTTCCCCCCTAGTCCTCCCTCCCTCCCCCCTGGAAGGCACCCGCCGCGGCTGTCGATCCCCCGCGCCCGCAGCAAATCAGAGCCCGGCGCCGCGCTCGGCCGGGCCGGCCCCCGCCTCCCACTGGGCGCCGCGGGCGAGGGGGCGGGGCCGGCGGGCGAGTCGCGGCGAGGAAGGGGCGGGCCCGGGGCGGGCGCGGGCGCGGGGCGGGGGCGGCGGCCGGCTCTCGGCGAGCGCGCGCGGACGCGCCCCGCGCCGCTCCCCCGGGCCCCCCGCTCTCCCCGCCCAGGTGCCCGCACCTGGCCCACCCGGGGAGCCAGCGTGGAGGGGCCCCGGGTTTGCTCACTCTGGGATGGGAAAAAAAAAAAAAAAAAAAGTTGCTGCTCAGCCCAACTTTTTCTTTTACGTGGACGAGCTCCGAGCTCCTCTTCTGGGTGGAGACTGAACTTCCCATTCAGCCAGATCGGGGCGCCCAAGACTGAGGCCGACTTGTCAACCCGCCCGGAGGACCCGCCCTCCACCTTCCCCCTCACTGAGGATTGGGCGTGGGAGCCCAAGTTAGGGTCTGACCTCCCAAGGGTCCCAGAAGGAGCCTGGAGGTTGCACATCTGGGATCTTAATCAGGCGAGGTCGGCCGGCAACCCACCACCACCACCACCACCACCACGCCCCTCCTCGCTCCCTCCCGCGCCCTCCCCCCTCCCCCGTGACCCCTCTGCAACAAAAGGAAACCAGAGGGAAGGTGCCCCTCGGGGAGGTGACAGCGGGCAAAGGGGTGAGGGGTCGGGACCCACTGCCCTGGGGACTCCCGCCGGGCGCCCGCCTTCACTTCTTTAAGCCTTGGGGAGGGCCCGCTGGACTGGACGGCAGGCTGCCCCTTCTACGAGGCTCCTCAGCCCAGAAAGCCTCCCGTCAGGGACAACTGCAGGGCCCTTCTTACAAAGAGAAGGGGCGAAGGCGTTTTCAGGGGCTTGCCATTCCTGAGTCGTCCAATCCGGACCCCCTAGAGCACACAGTTCCCCCAGGGGTGCTGCGCCAGGGCCGGGGCCGCTCCCTGTTACATCTCCAGACTGGTGCGAGATTCCCCAAACGCCCTGTCCTGCCCACCATTCCAGAAACGGGGACTTGGGGTGGGGGTGGGGCGTACTTAGCTTTGCTGGGACGGATGGCCACGTGCGGCTTCTTGCGTGGGTGGCAGGTGGCAGTTGACCGCTGAGCAGCTCGGCTCGGTATCTGCCGCATGTGCCCTTCCTGGTGCCACTAATGCGCGGGGAGGGCCGCACAGACAGACGAGACGGGGAGATGTTTGGGGGGCATTAAGTAAAGCAAATTGTTCTTTCCGGTTTTTATATTTCTTTGCTGTTGTTTTTTTCTGTGTGAGTCGTATGTATGATGGGAATTGTGTGAGTGGTGTGCATGCTCGTGTTTATGCATGAGGGGCGTGTGTGTGTGTGTGTGTGTGTGTGTGTGTGTGTGTGTGCAAGCTAGAGCTGGTCCTTTACTTGTATGCCCCTTAATGAGATTCTACCTGACGCTTCTCAGCCCCCAGCCCCAGCCCTGTCAGGCCCCGAGAGTGCCCCCCACCAGTGGGAAGGCCAGCCTCTCTCCATGACTTGGGGTGCTGACACAGGTCAGTGGCCTGGCTACCAGGAAATAGTACAAACTTTCGGGGTTCTAGCTTTTCCCCAAGGACATATGGCACCTCTCAGTCACGTGCGCCTCCATCAGGCAGCCACCCGGAGTCCCTCTCAGTGATGCGCAGAAAGCTTGCCCCTCGTGGCCCTGAGCAGACAGGACAGATGTTATCCTATCCCTGGAGAGCAAGGGGTGTGATGTCTTGGCCAAGCTGATGAAGGTGCGTCTCCATTCCATCCAAGCCCGGAGCTGGGTGGGGAGGCCAGTTTCCATGCCGCCAGGAAACGCAGAGAAAAGTCCCTAAACTGAGCGGCCTGACCTGCCAGGCCAGGACTTAGAACAACTTGACTGTCTGAGTCACGATTTGAATTCCAGTGAGCACAGTGAAAAGGTCAGCCACCCCACAGGGGACCCAACAGGGTACGGGGACTTACCCAAGGTACCAGCTCATGTGTGCCGCAGCCAGAGTTTGCACCCAGATGTCCCTTTTGGGTGTGAAACATGCTGATCACCTCGCCCGGGTTCACGCAACAGTGACTGGTGGTGGTTGACCCCAAGCCCAGCATCCCCCGGACCCTCCCGTAACGGATTAAAACAGACGGCCTTTGAGAACTGTTTAATTTGCTCTGGGCCCTAGAGAGTCTGCAGTGAGCAACACACCCTTGGGTCCCTTTGGCGTGGGCCTGACAGCTGCACAGAGACTCGGTCATCACCTGTGTGGGGAGTGGCCGCCTGTCAGCCCACATCTTCTGTCATTCGTGCCAGGTTCCAGTTTGGCCCATCCCGGTGCCTGTACCTCCAGTCGTGGCACTTGGCCATGGGAGGGACTCACCAAGATCCGGGGCTCTGTGCACCCCGGCCACGGTCGCAGTATACTTCCCTCGGTGCCCGGTGAAGAACGGGACAGGCCAGATGTGCCCCGAGCTCTGCACCTGCGATCCGACCACCCGACGCGCCCCCCGCTGCCGTAAGTTCTTCTACTGACTATCTACGCAGCGGAGTTGTGGTTCTCCACAGAGCGTCCACGCGAGCACCAGGTATCATCGCCCTCCCCTGGGCTGTTGCGGCCGCCAGCCTCCCATCTTAAGGGGCCACTCAGCCTCCCAGAGTCATTGCCTGGCTGGGAAAGGGCCGGCCCGTTCCCGAGAAGCCTTCCAAGGCAGCCGGGTTCCCACCCTCCTTTCCCCGCTGCGGGTGGAAGCTCAGGGCCCCACGGACAGGTGGGAGGGACCCGGGTGTCTGCTTGCCCTCCGAGAGTTCACGGTCCGCTGGGGCACCCAGGTGGGCCCAAGGCGTCTGGGGGGCTGCCGCCCAGCAGATGAGTGGCCCCCACACCTGTCCACAGCCTGGGGCTGGGTTCCCTCCGGCCACCCAGGGATGACGCTCCTACCCCGCATCCCACACCTGCAGGTGGTGTCCTGGGATGGGAGCGGCCGACTCAGCTAGGGCCCCAGCGGCAGCCACAGGTGAATTCTCCCCTCTGCTCCTCAGTTTTGTTATCTGAGAAGCAGGGAAGAGGGACCCCTCATCCACGAACCCAGTAGAACATAGATGAGAAGGTGATGGGGCGCCGGTGGGCGGGGGCGGGGGGAGCTCCATCGGTTAAACGATGGACTTCGGCTCAGGTCACGATCTCGCGGTCCGTGAGTTCGAGCCCCGCGTCGGGCTCTGTGCTGACAGCTCAGAGCCTGGAGCCTGCTTCTGATTCTGTGTCTCCCTCTCTCTCTGCCCCTCCCCCACTTGTACTCGTGTGTGTGTGTGTGTGTGTGTGTGTGTGTGTGTGTATGCGCCCCCCCAATAAATAAACATTAAAAACATTTTTTAAAAAAATAAAAATGAAAATGAAAAAAGAAGGTGAGCCAGGGAGGCCTCGGAGATGCCAGTGCCCCTCCCTCTCTGCTCCCCGCCCCCCCAGCCCGACCCCCTCCCACACACCCCCCACAGCTGGCCTGTCTTCCTCCCAAACCCCCAGCCAGCAGAGCAAGGACCCTCCCTCTGAGGGAAGAGGTCCAACGGCAGGGTGTGGATGAGCCAGACCTGAGCAGAGACCCTCCTGCCTCACCGGGTGCCTCACTGGGTGTGACCCTGGGGGAGGCTGTCTGCAGAGGGGCGGCCCTGCCGGCTCTGGGGACCCCCACCCCTGCCCCGTGCAGCTGTGAGGCTCAGCACGCCGCAGGGCTCCACTTCTACCCGGGGGGCCAAGTGCTACTAATCCCAGGGTAACTTCCCAACAATTACTAGCAGAAACCATTACTTGTAATTTGTTTAATGCTTACGTATCTTTGAGACACAGAGAGACAGAGCATGAGCAGGGGAGAGGCAGAGAGAGAGGGAGACACAGAATCCAAAGCTGAGCCATCAGCACAGAGCCCAACGTGGGGCTCGAACCCACGAACCGTGAGATCATGACCTGAGCCGAAGCCGGACGCTTAACCGACGGAGCCCCCCGGGAGCCCGGCCCCCCCGGGAGCCCCAAAACTCACTGCTTTAAAGGCCAAGGGCACGGCATGTCCTTCGTCATCCTGTTTCCATCATGCTCCTCGTTCAACTTGGATTCGGCGGAAGAGGGCAGAGACAGGGCTGGGTGGGCCCAACAACAGGCCAAAGCTGGGCTCCCCAGGGCAGCAGTCTGCTGGGGCCCCACATCCAGCTGTCCTGGTGCTTCTGGGGCCTTCTCCCCCTCCCTGGTCCCCGTCCGCCCTCTTAGCGTGTATGTGCCCCCAATATCTTCCTACAAGGACAACCAGTCATATTGGATGAGTTTACCCTACGACGAAAATGACTTTCTTTTTAACCTTAGTCTCCTCTTGAAAGGACCTGTCACCACAGTCAATTTCGGGGAGGGGGGGGCCGGGGTTAGGGCTTCCACGGGGGAACGAGGGGGCGCAATTCAGCACACAATACCTTGGCAATCCCAGTCTGTGGGCCTTTTGGAGAAATCCAGGGCACTGTGTTTTCCAGAACAATAAGGGCATTCTAACGCCCGTGGGGGTGGGGGTGGGACCACGTCCAGCAGGAGGGGCCTCTGATGGCATCTCACCCTGACTGCCGGGCCAGCCCTCCGGAATCTCACTCCCCTGGTGCATATGGAGCTGAGCGTCTGTGACGCCGACCACACAGGCTGAGACCCGGCCGCCTCCTAGGAAGGCTCCCGAGTCCTTCCCGGGTCCTCGTTTCTCCCTCCCCACCCTTTCTGTGGACGAGTGCCCCTGCCCTGCTTCAGGAGCCCTGGCCCGAGGTGCCCAGGGGGTGCAGAGGAACACGTCTCAGTCTTTGTGAACAGCCTGCAGGCGAGCAGGTACACCTGAGCATTGTGGGCGGGAGCCGGGCCTGGAAGGCCGTGTGGCCGTGTGCGGACGTCCCTCCAGCTCCGGCAGGGCGGCTGTGGGGCTTGACCTCGGCATCCCGGGCCCGGCCCACCATCTGATTTGCTGAGTGGACCAGACAGTGCACAGAGGCTGTGCTGCAAAGAGCCGGCGAATCGGGATCTAGAGCTCTGGTCCTCATTCTCACGCGGAACCCCAGGGCCACCCTGATTCCACCTCATGTTCCGTGGGGTCCCCCAGGAGGCTCTCCTCCACCCACATGGAACCTTCCACCGCTCTGACCAGAGAAGGTCCCTTCCCACACCCGCCACCCCCAGCTCACCCCGAGTCCAGCCATCTCTGGCAGCCATTTCCTCCCGGAGCTCACACCCAGGACCCCAGGGTGCCGGGACCACCACCCTACAGGAGCAAACCAGTCCGCAGTCACGGGCCGTCATGCTTCAGACCAGACAAGCCTGCAGGAGGCTGGAGATTTCCGTCGGGGCTGCAGGGCACCAGTGGAAGGCCAGGAAGCAGGTTCTCCGCGGCCAGGGGGCCACCCTGGGGAGCGCAGGAACAGGGCAGCGAGCCCGGCGGAGCACAAGGCACCCCGGTGGCTGAGTCAGCAGGGACGGCGCTTGGTTCCCCCCAAGCCCACGAGGGCCTGGTTTTGCTGCACCTCGATGTTCCTCTCAGGGGCCAAGTGAACTCTGCAAAGTAACAGGAATTCCAGGCAAAACAGGCCATGACGGACAGCCAGTAAGACTCTAAATGTGGAGACAGCGTTTGCAATTATCCAGACAGCGCGACGCAGGGACGCATCTTCCAGCCTGTGACGAGCTGGGCTCGCCGCCCTCCCAGGGAATGTTTTCTAGAGCAAGGCTGAGTTTGCAGCCCAGGGGAAATGTCAGCTGGACAGCTCTCTCCGGCTGCCTCTCGTAAAGAACCGTGTGTGCGGGTGGAGAGAGCTGCCGGTGGTCGGCAGGCCGTCCCGCGGATTCAGATGGCGGTTCTGGGGTGCGTGTGATGGCACCCCACGTGGGACCTAACTGGATCTTCCCCAGCCCACCACCCCCACTTTGGGAGGCAAAGGTGGAAGTGTCCACGAAGCCTGCGGAAGAGGGCCTTCTGGGTGTGCGGGGCTGACTCGGACCTCAGCCTCTCGTCCTTTTAAACAAGGTCCCATTTCCAAGGGCCACAATCAACCCACCAGGGCCCCGGAGTGGTCACGTCATCCCCACCGGGGAGGCCGAGAAGACACGGCGGCCAGCCACAGTCTGCAACAAGGGGTCAGCGGCACCTGCTGGCCATCCAGCTCAGGTGCAGAAAACCCCAGCACTCCCCGTGTCCTGAGAGCAGGCAACGTCCCCATCGGCAGGACTCAAGCTGGCAAAGGGACGAGGGAGCTCAGTGGAGCCGTGCGTGCGACGGCACATTGCCCGGGTGTGCCAAACCCTGCCCGGGACTGTTGTTTTTTCCAGGAGGGCCTAGTTTTATTTGTTGTCATTTTTAGTATTAAACCAATGTTTTCAATGGAAATAGCTCCCAGATTAAACTTTCTTCCATAAGAGGAAATAAGAGGGGATAGAGAAATTTAAATGAGTCTCCCAAACCCAGAAATCAAACTCATTTGCCCCCCGGAACCCTTGAGCACAGTCCGCGAGCCGAGCCGGGGCGAGCAGGCACGTGACTTGGGGGTACGGGTATGTGAGTCGGGGGGCGGGGGTGGCGCTGTGGCAAGAACTGACCGGGGCTGACCGTCTTTAATCTTCAGGACACAAAGAGCATCCCTAACGTGCAGGTCAGAACTCAAGCCCGGAGCATGGGGAGATGGGCCCCAGAGCTGTCAGGTTCTCAAGTGGAGAAGCCGGGGTCCTATCCCAAGCCTTCCCCCCGCACCCCCAGGCTGCTCACTCTGCCCGTGGGGCCTTCCAGCAGAAACGGTACATACAGATCAGATCCGCCCTGACACTCAGGGCGGGGGGCGGGGGGGTGGGGACAGGGCAGGAGCTCACAGGAGGAGTGGGTGCAGAGCTAACAGGGGCATCCTGGGTAGGTCTGGCCGTGGGAGGCTGACAGCGGTTCCCAGAGACAATTCCAAGCCCTAATCCCCAGAACCTACAATGTGACCTTATTTGGGAAAAGGGTCCGTGCAGATGTGCTTAAGCTAAGGGCCCGGAGATAAGGAGATCATCTTGGTTTGGCCAGCTGGGCCCTAAATGCCACGGCAAGTGTCCTTGGAAGAGGAAGACAGAGGGGATTAAAGACAGGCAAACAGAAGGCAGGGCGATAGGACGGTTCAGGCAGAGACTGCAGGAACTGCCACGAGTCAGAGAACATCTGGGGCCACCAGAAGCCGGGAGAGACAAGGAAGGCCCCTCCCCTGCAGCCTCGGCCAGGAGCGCCGCCCTTCGGACACCTCGATCCCGGGTTTTGGCCTCCGAGACGGGGAGAAGTTGAATCTGTGTGTCTCGAGGCACCCGGCGTATTTGTTGTGACAGCGAGGACACTAATACACCTGAGGCCTCCAGGCCAGGTGGACAGGCCCAGAGCATGGGGCACCTGGAGAGGGTCTGGGGAGGGGGACGTACCAGGTGGCAGGTGTGGCTTGTGCCCAGGCCCCTTAGCTGACATGGCCCAGTGACTCCCGGGGCACCTGTCCCCTCACTTGGCCAGTGGGGTGGGTGCAGGAGAGGGCACTGGGCCCGAGCTCCCCTAAATGGGCTGGGGATAGACACCAGCCTGGGGGGGAGAAGAGGGCGGACTCGGAGAGGCAGGGGTGGCCCTACATCCCTGACAAGCGTCTTCATAAGAGACGCGTGGAGGAGAGACACTAGGAGAAAGGGGGAGGCAGAGGCTGAGGGCTCGGCCACGGCCCAGGGGTACGGGGGCCCACCCCCCACGGGCCCGGCACCGTGAGCTCCACACTCAGAGGTGGCACCTCCATCTTGCCAACCTGCCCGAGCCCAGAAAACGCTGGCTCCGCAGCCCGAGCCGTGGCCACGACCGTCCACTGGGCATTCACGTCCCACCTCTCAGCTACGGAGAAGTCCAGACTCTGTGCCAAGGAAAATGAGACGGAATGTGTGAGACGCTAATGAGACCCTGGGCCTGGCATCTCCAGCGGCTCCCCCCGGGGGGCACCAGGGCACCCTGCCAAAGCCCCTACCCGCTTAGGAATTTCCCCCTTTGAAGCCCGAGGGCTGGGAGCCGGGATCCAGCTCCTTGCGGGAGAATAAAAGCAACCAGCCGAGGGCAAATGCTGGCGTCGATTCGGGCCCCTTTATTTTTGTCAACAAGGAGATTTGTCTTAATGGGAACCAGCAGAACCCCGGTTGCAGACTTTCCCCTCCTGACATCTCAACTGCAGCCCGCCCCCCCCCCCCCCCGCCCCTGGCACTCCACGCAGGGCAGCTGTGGATTTTGTGCAGGGGGTGGGGGGGGGAGGGGGGAGGGAGGGAGGGGGGAGAGGAGAGGGTAAGTCGGGGGGCGACCTTGGGTCTCTGTCCCCGCCCCGGCCATTCCGCTGCGGGCACCCACGGCCGCCACCCCTCCGCCGTGCCGTCTCACTGCACTGACCCCACGCACCCACGCTGACCCCCTTCCCTGACTTGGGAGCGACATGCACGGGAACACAAGTGATCGCACACCTTGGCCAAGATACTTGACTTTCCTGTGTCTCGTCTGTAGAGCAGGGACACTCCTAGGACCGACCGTCACGGGGATCTGGCGGGATAACAAACCCCCTCGTGGTCTGCACACAGAAAGCCCTCGGCCCACGTTTGCTAATATCGATCGGTCTTCGGCTGGCACGGAGGGAGCCAAACGGGGCGTGCGAGCCTCAGGCACTCAGGGGGCTGGGCACTGGGCATGATTTCGGAGCTGGTAGGAGCCCCCCATTGTCACCAGTCGGCCCCTCTCTGTTACCTCTGCAGACTCTGGAAGATCCAATGTGGACCCTGTTCGTCTCGAGGTCCGCTCACTGGCCAGATGCTACGAGGGGTTCAGCGTTGGGCCGGTGCTGGCGTGTCCAGACTCACAACAGCTGGCTTCTTGAAATGTGCTTCTTAAAACTGGCCACGGTGGGAGCATTTACACCACGGAAATTGGCAGACGCTGTGAATCTGGGCCTTTCTCCGTAAAGAGTCAGTCATTAAACACTTAGCCGGGCCCCTAAGCAGGTACCTGACCTTGGCCTACTTCCCGGAGGCCCAGAAGCGGGCCGCCATCTTTCCCCAGAAGGTTTCAGTGAGATAGCCAGCCCTCGTGGGGGGATGGGAGCCAGAATCTTCCCCTTATCCATTTTAAAAGCCCAGATTTCCTGTGGGGCGGCCATCTGCTTTCCTAAGAAGCTGTCTTTTCTAAACAGCTGTCTTCAGATATTTGAAGGACGGTCCCATGGAAAAGGAGCTATTCCAGATGTGCTAGAGGAGGAGGGACGTTTGGGGAAGACCCCTTTCCTTGCATTTCGCGTGCGTCTGAGAGCCGCAGGGACCCTTCCCCGGGGTTTTCTTGTCTGAGAGCCTCTCAAAACTCAGCTTATGCTCAGCGATACTTTCGTTGGGCGTGAATCCCTCCTACGTGCCCAGCCCCTCCTGCGTGGTCCCCTGCACGTAGCAGGAATTCAGGGCGTGTCCACCAACAGGCCCTTATCGGCATCAAACCGTAGAACTTCAAAGCCGGGCTAAGTGTCAATGACATCACCTCAGGCCCTCAGCAAACACCCAGAGACGCGGGTCCCTTGTCACAGTGCTTGACTGAGGCACCAGGGACAGTGAGGCTCACTGTCACCTCTCCCTGTAGGGTCTGGGGCTGTGTTTGCAAACGATTGGCTTTTATTCAGACCAGCAACTGGGCATCCTAGATACAAAGCATGCTGTTTTGTTTTGTTCACTTTTGTTTAAGCTTATTTATTTATTTGGGGGGGGGGGGGCAGAGAGAGAGAGGGAGAGGGAAAGAGAGAATCCCAAGCAGGCTCCACGCCGTCAGCACAGAGCCCGACACAGGGCTTGATCCCACGAACGGAGATGGTGACCCGAGCCACAGTCAGGAGTCGGACTCAACCCACTGAGCTACCCAGGCGCCCCTGTTTTGTTTACTTTATAAACACATTAAAACAACAGCAGATTTCACGTTGGGTTGACGGTCTTTTGAGGGGGCAGGGGCTGCGCTTGTCCGAAGCTCAATCTTAAGTCAACGTCGCCGGAAGAAGTGACAGGGGTCATCCAGCGACTGTAAATCTTCCCTTCTGGTTGCATGTTGTTTACAGCTGATACAGCGCTCTCGACCGCGTCATGATTTTGTACTCCGCGGACACTCACCGGAGTGACGACAGCATGGAAACCCCGGATCAGCACCGTGTGGGGCCAAGCACTGTGAGCCCCGGGCTCCAGGCTGCTGGTTCGGCCTTTGTTCTCACGGCGAACGGCTGCTTCCAAGATACAGAGGTGACTGCACGGTGCAAGTAACAGATGCTGGGAATTGCGCGTCTGCCCTCCGCCCGGCACCGCGTAAGTGCTTGAGACGCAAAACCCAGTTGTGTTCTTGCAAAGAGCCTGGAACGTGGACGCTGTCACCTCCGCTTCACGGCGGGGCACGAGTGTCCCGGCTGGGGGGACCTGGGTGGCTCAGTCGGTCAAGCGTCCGACTTCGGCTCAGGTCACGATCTCACGGTTTATGGGTTCGAGCCCCGCGTTGGGCTCTGTGCTGAGAGCTCAGAACCTGGAGCCTGCTTCGGATTCCGTGTCTTCCTCTCTCTGCGTCTCCTCCACTCTGCCTCTCTCTCTCTCTCTCTCTCTCTCTCTCTCAAAATAAATAAATAAACATTGAAAAAAAATTTTTAAAAAAAGAAAGAAAGAAAAATGATGTGTCCCAGCTGGGATCTGGACCAGCCTTCCCAGCTCCACGGCTAGCTCTCAGTCTCCATCACTCACCCCCATGATGCCCTCACAGCTTAGGGCACTCGAGCTGGTTGTCTCTGCACCTTTACACCTGAGCCGGGGTCAGGGAAGCCATGCTTCTCGCTCAGAAGGGACGTGCGGCTTTACGTAAGTTCCAGCACACACGGAGTTGTGGATCTGAGTGGCCGCCTGTCGGGTCTCTTCGAGACAAATTAGCTTTGGGGCAGGAGGGCCTGTGGGGTCAGCTCATTGCCTAATTCAAATGGCTGACCTACTTTCCCTCCTCTTCTTTGGGATGAGACCGACTGCTCCAGCAAGACTCTGCACCCGTCTGCTGTCCCCTCCGGGCTGCGTGAGTCAATGGGCAGGAAAGTCTCTGTCACTCTGGGCACTGAGCAGCTGTGCCGGGATGGGGGGGGCGTCTGTAGGCGCTGAGACAGCTCCTGGCCCCTGCAGGGACAGACTGTTCCCGGTGGCCTGAGTGTGGGGATGGCAACGGGCACATTCCACTGCGCGGGGCCGGAGGGTGACGAAGGGACATGGATGGGGTCCTGCAGAGCTGCTGGCAGGTGGCCCCTGAACTGGGAGAGTCTGATTCAGGTGCAAACGGGAGTAAGCTCGGGTGGTGCCAGCCTTCCTGAGACCACGTAGTGGCTGCTCTAGCCACTTCTGAAATACCATGGAGGCTTCTGGGAAGGTGACGGTTCCTTTGTGCATAGACGCTACGGGAGGTAGACCGGATGGCCGGCTGATATTTCGATCCCATTCCCTGGTATGGGGTCTGGGGACTTTTTTTTTTTTCCAGCTCTGAAAAAAATCTCTGAGACACTCTGAATGCCCAAACATGAAATAGCCAACCATATTCCCCCCCCCCCCCCCCCCATCGTAGTGGGAATCTTTAAATGGCTTGAGAGACAGGCAAACGGAATCCCGGGTATAAATCCCGACCAGGCTCATGACCTTGACGATTTGCTATCAACTTAAAATTCATCACAACTACGCAAAAATTAAGATTCCGTCCCTCACCTGCACTCGCCACACGGCAAGCACCCAGTGACCGCGGGCGGCTGGTGGCCACCAGCGGCACAGCACAGACTGAACGGGTTTCCACCAGTGGATGGGGTTCTGCACACCCAGAAAACCTCAACGGTCCCGCGGTCAGCCCGTGGGCAGCCAGGACGTGGGTTTAAAATGCAGAGCCCCGGCCATCCTGTTCCGTGGAGCCCGGTTGCTAAAGCCCAGGATGTGTATGTCTGAGAAGCTGTGGGCTGAACCTGACGAGTGACAGATTGAGCTAACAGACACTTGGCACAGAAGGAGCAACTGAGGCCCGTGAGCTTGCCACACCCCACAGCGACGAAGGAGGCCCCGTTCACGGGGCTTTGGCTCCAAGGTCCCTCTCACGTATGTTCACGGACCGGGCAGGCCCGGTTGGCCCCAAAGGCTCCTTCCATTTTCCGTCTGTGCCTCCGAGGCCTCCACGTGCGCTGGGCGAGAGAGACTCAGCCTGACTCCCTGGCCCCCAGACTCAAGTCGTGAGCCCCGTGGCACACAGCTTCGTACAAGTAGTCATTTCCACGTTAAAACCGGTGGCTCGGAAACACAGTAACTGCCATGAAGCTCAGCATGAGCCCTGTCCGCTGAAAAATATCCTCAACCCTCCAGAATGTTTTAATGGAAATAACTTTCAAACAGAGGGAACTGGCAAGGCAGCCAAAACCCAGTTTCTTGAAAATGAATCATGTAGTTTGGCTTGAGCGAGGCCCCTGGTCTCTGCACAACTGGTGCTTCTTTCTGTCCATTCAGAGTCTGTCAAGTCGGCTCTGGATTCGTTTGAGTTCTGGAAAATTCATCAGCGTGACCCAGAGGAAGGCTCCGAACGTCCGCAGCTGGCCCTGCCCGCCCAGCGCGGCCCTGCCCTCCCTCCCGCAGCTGCTGTCCACGGCCAAGGAACCTTGCTCAGTTACTAGAGCTCGCGGTGGTCCGGGTCCACAGCCAGCCTCCTTCACACGACCTCATGCCCATTATGCTGTCAGATCGCTCCGGGCTCCCATTCAGCCATCACAGGGCTGTGGAACATCGGCCTGGGCTGGCTCCAGGGCCGGGCAGTGACACGGAGCGCGGGGCCTGCCTCTGAGGCGCTCAGTCTGCGGCTCACTGCACTGCACCCCAAGAGGCTCCATCTGAGAGGCTGGAAAAAAAGTGGTGAGTGTCCACAGAAGGCTGAGACAATTCTGGAAGGAGAAAGAGGGAAGGGGGGGAGGGCAGGAGGAAGAGAAGGAAGGAGGGAGGGAAGAGGGAAGAAGGGAATGAGGGAAGGGGAGGGGGGGGAGGGAAAGGGAGGGGGAGGGGGGAGGAGGGAGGAAGGGGGAGGAGAGCAGGGGGGAGGAAGGGAAGGGGCGGGAGGGGGGGCGGGGAGGAGGCTTTCCCAGGAAGAATCGCAGAATGAGTGACTGGAAAAGAAACCCTGAAGGACGAATGGGCGCTCCGACGGCAGGGCGGTCCAGGGGGCCGTGCGGGCCTCAGCGTTGGGAGGACGGAGGGGCCATAGGAAACAATGGCGGGCGTGGGGCCATTAACCACAAACAGCCTTGTCTCCATGGTGTGATTTTTGTCCCCCATCTGGCATTAAAACGAACCAAAAGCCCGAGCCAGCTTTCCTCCTCAGCCTGCTCCTCAGGGTCCAGCACAGGGCCCGGCGCTCAGGAGCCGGAGAGGGACCTCAAAAGGCTCGGGTCCGCCGGGCCGAAGCAGACCAGCCGTGAGTGCAGCCCGCCAGCCTCCAGCCTGCGTGCCCCTGGCCCGGCGGGGCCCCCAGCGGGACCGGCCACCCACCCCACCCTCGATTTTCCTGCCCCGTCCAGAGGATGCAGGTCTGGCACGAAGACTCGCGCACAGACCGGAATCACGTTTCTTTACAGCAGGTTCTCAGCCTCGTGCTCTTGACATCTGGGGCCAGATGACGGTCCGTCGTGGGCCGTCCTGCGCATCGCGGCTGTTGAGCGTTATTCCTGGCTCCACCCACTAGATGCCAGCCTCCCCCGCTGGCGGCAAAACACGGCATATCCAGACACTGTCACGTGTCCCCTGGGGGCCAAACTGCCTTCGGCTGAGAGCCACTGATGTCCCTGGATTGGGGACAAGTGCTCGGCTGGCCTTCCTGGCAGGTCACGTCCCTCCTCACGCCGTGCACACGGATGCGTGGTCACGTACCCAGGACTTCTTCCAGGGAGCGTGACCGTTACCCCCGGTAGATGCTCACGGGCCCACGGTCCTTAAAAGTTCAGTCCCACGACCTAGAAGCATCAGGAACTTTTTCTGTTAAGGGTTGTGACACAGTAAATATTTTTGGCATCGCGGGCCGTGGGGTCTCTGGTGCAGCTACTCAGCTCTGTGGTTAGAGGGCGGGAACAGCCACAGACAATAATCAGCGATGCGTGTGGCTGTGTTCCACGGAAACTTTACACACAGACCTTGAAATGTGAATTTCGTGTCATTTTTATGTGTCATAAAACATCCAGACTCCTTCTTCTTCTTTTCACCAACCAGCTAAACACGGAAAACCGCCCTCAGCCCGTGGGCCATACACAGGCAGCCGGTGGATTTGGCCCGCAGGCCACAGTTCGCTGACCCCAAGCACATCCTGTGGCAGCCCCGCCTGTGGGCTTGTCCAGTCACGGAGCCAGAGTGGCATGTCTGAGACGACTGTCCCAAAGCCCCGATCCTGCGACCGTGGCTTGTCCTTGGATCTTTTGCCCTGGTCGTGGGAGGGGGCCAGCCCCGTCAGCTACTGTCCCAGGGCGAACCTGAAGCTGGAGACAGAGTTCTCCTCCCGGGAGAGGGAGGGGGTGTCTGGGGGTGAGCCGAAAGGGATTGACATTGACAGGAAAAGGGCTGGAGTAATCAGTGGCCTGGGTTAATCCCACTGGGTGACAAAAGTCATCAAAAACGTGCAGGCGGCCGCTTATCAGAACCCGGGGGGCTCCTCGGCACATCTGGCTGAGGGGGGGGGGCGGTGCGGGGGGTGGAAGGTAACTTCAGCCTGGAGGCAAGGGCCCCCGCCAGGTCTGGTTCAACCGCTGTGCTGTCCTGCCCTAAAGCACCACGCTGATCCCGCGACACCCTCACCCCGAAAGGGTTCTCCCCTCTGGGACAGGCCGCCCTATTTATAGCTCTGCCTGGGCCTTCTCAAGATGGCAATTTCACGCCCATCCATAAATCTCCCCTTCCAAACCGGTACTTGTAGGTCAGCAGAGAGGGTGCCGGGAGCCACAAGGACTACACTCCCCATGTCGGGCTGCCAAAGTGGGGACGCAATTAGGATTCCGGGCAGGCAGCGGCCCAGGGCTTCTTCCGAGGGCAGGACACGTCGACAGCAGGCGAGGGTGGAGCCCCAGAGGTCGTGCGGGCCAGCGGCCTCCGAGACGAGGCCCGGGCAGCCCGAGCCAAAAGCCAGGACATTCGGGGACCTGGGATGCCCCGGCCAAGCCCCACCGCGCGTGCGCCGCCGGGCAGGGCGCAGGTTCGGCCCCCAGCATGCCTCACAGATGTACGCAAGGCACACAGCTCACCCAAGAACGCGTCTGCTGATCACTCACGCGGTCCCGGTGGCTGCTCCGATTCTGCACGGATAAGACACGACACGAGGCCTCTTGCAAAGGACGCCCCGTCAGTAAAAAGAGCCAAGTGTGTTCCCAAAACACCATCAACCGGGACGCACGCCACACCGGAGAAGCCTGGGGGCGACGGGAACGCGGGTGAGGGGCTGGGACCGTCCCGGCAACCAGCGAGGGACCTTGGCACGCCAGTCAGCTGCTCTGGGCCGGCTTCCTCCAGGCCTTAAAAGGATCGATCGGCCCGTAGGTGGTCTGGGGTCCCGAGAGCAATGCCAGCCAACTGCCCCCACGCCAAAGCCCTTCTCAAGTCCGACCCTCCACATCAGAGAGGACTGTCCACAGGAAGCCGGTGGGCTCTGGTTCCAAAGCAATCTTGTTTTTTAATGCTGACTTATTTTGAGGCAGAGAGCACGAGCAGGGGAGGGGCAGACAGGGAGGGAGGGAGAGACTCTCAAGCAGGTTCCGAGCTGTCAGCACCGAGCCCCACGCGAGGCTCCGTCTCACAAAGCGAGATCGTGACCTGAGCGGAGATCGAGAGTCGGACGCGTAACCGACTGAGCCCCCCAGGCCCCCCTGGGCTTTGGCTTCAGGCGGCTGCGGGTTCAAATCCTGACTCCCACGTGTCGCACAGGATCTGTCTCCTTCGTGAGCCTGTGAGTGAGGAAGACCCCAGTGCCCCACAGACGTGTGCCCCCTGGGTGGTGCCCGACCATCTCCGGAGCTGGCACGGGGCGCCCCTCCTGGGCCAAGCCTCCTCCTGGGCCCCTCTGTCCCCCGGAAAGGATCAGATTCAGTCCCGGTCTCCACGAAGCAGTGCTTCTCGTAATCTGGCACATGTCGGGGACCGTTCCTGACGAGGGGGGCGCCCCACGTGGACAGCCAGGCTCTCCAGAGGCCACGCTTCTCCGCCCCACACCAGAGGCGCATGCACGAGGCTGCCTGGCACGCCCCGGTGAACCGCATCCTGGGGAGGAGAGCCTACATGTTTCCGTGTCCTGTCTGGGCCCCGAGGACGCTGTCCCCGTGTCCCCGTGTGTCCGTCCGGCCTTTGTGCTTACAGGACGACCTCTCCCATCCTGACCCAGCTGGGTCTCCGAGGCGGCCGGCGGGCCCCTGAAGCTTACAGGGACTCCCACCCAGTCCAGGGGTTCCAAGGCTGCACGCCGCGCGGCCCCCACCCGCCAGGACGTCACGAGGGTCCGCCGTGGTGGAGGAGGCAAGAAGCACCAGTGGGCGCCTGGCGGCGTCTGGGAGATCCCCGGCCCCACCACTGACCGCAGGCCGATGGCGAGGTCCCACCAACACCTCCTCGGGTTGCAGGGCAAAGACCAGCACTGCCCGGGGTGGGGGGCGCTAAACAGTGACCCACGGCAAGGCCGAACACGCCCCTCATCACTGCAGGGGCGCAGGTGGGGCTGGGCAGAAGGGCCGCCCGCACACCGTGCGCCCCGCCAGGACCCCGACCTCCGCTGCCACACATGCTTCACGGGGTTCTTTCTCCCGCCCTTCTTTTGGAAGCTGGACCATCCTTCCAGGACCCAGAGCCGTCCCCAAAGCCTGTGTGCCCCTCTTCCCTCTGGAAAGGAGCCAAGGCCCGGCGGGTGTCTGGAGCTGCCCGGATCGGCCCACGCTGCCCTCTGAGCAAGGTGCACGGGGAGCCCGGTCCCTGCACGGGAGCCACGTGGCCTCCACGTCCACCCTGGTCCCCAGGCGGTCAGGCAGGCGAGGCACGTCCCAGAGTTCCGAGGAAGGGAAGTGAACGGGCCTCAGGACAAACAAATGTCGGTGAGCTTGAGGAAATGGAAAACATCGAATCCCTTCTCTGGCAGGGGAAGCCAGAGAAGGACCGAGCAGAGCCAAGGAGGGTTCCGGCCGGCCCGGCGGCCCCGAGCAGCTGGTCTAAGCATCAGGGGCGGGAGCCAGCGCACGTGCAGGCCCGCAGGACGCGCGTGAACGCCTGGTCCTCGGTTGGAAAGCGGAGTGCTGCAGGGGTGGAGGAGAGAGGGCTCGCGCAGGTGGCCCCGCAGCTCGGCCCCTCCCAGGCCCCCCGTGGGGCATCGCCTGTGGCCACAGGGGCAGGGGAAGGAGGGTCTGCTCCCTTCTGCGTCTCCTGAGCTGCAATGTCTGGGGCACAGGAGACGACCGGCGGGCCCCGGACGGGCGCTGGAACTCGGGAGGCAGTGAAGCCGGCGGAAGGAAGGGGCTGCAGGTTGATTCGGCAGCCGGGGCTCCTCCAAGGCCCGGGCTCTCTCCCCGTCTCCGTGCTCGGCCCCAGGCACCCCCTGGCAGCCCGCCTTACACACCGGTGTCTGGAGGCAAAAGAAGGCTAGACCTTTCTGGGCGCTGTTTTAAGAGCTGAGGCTCTTTCCCAGGATTCCCCTCTTGGCCCCCCCCGCCCCGGTTACAGGGAACAGGAGCAGAATCCCCGTGACTGGCTGGGGCGGGGACAGGGCCACGTACGGGATGACGGTCAGGCACCTCCCAAGACCTGCCTGCGTGGGGGCCAGCTCTCTGGGCCATGCCCACGTGGCCTTGTCACGCCTCACGTTTAAGCTGTGTGCCTCCTACCTGCCAGCTCGGGCTTCCCTGTCCAGGCAGAGGCGCGGGATGCCACGCATGTCTCCCAGGGCCAAGCGCGGGCAGCCTGGAGCTCTGCCTACAGGTGCTGATACCCTGCGGTGACCCTTGGACCCAGGGGAGCAGAGCCGGTGGACAGATCCTCCCCTCTCTCCCCTGGAGTGAGCAGGCGTGAGGCTCCCCAAAGCCCGCCCCTCCCGTCTGCTCCACGGGGCTGCAGCCCCAAATCGAGCTGGCTGGCACACGCGGGCACTTGCCTCTGGTCAGGACAGCCGCCTTCCCTGAGCACAGCAATGGTGCGAGCCCCCCCCCCCCCCCCCCGCAAGCCAGTCAACAAGAAAGAGACGCGCGGGAGTAACTAACGGTACCTGCCAACGACCTGTAGCCCAATTAGTGGGAAACCCGAGGAACGGGGAGAGATGGGGGGGGGGGGGCTTGTCTGAGTAATGCCGTCACAAAAACAAAAGCTCTGGGCCCAGACAGCTTTATGAGAGATCTCTCAAACACTCCGGGTTCTTCGTGGAATTCTATCGTACGAGATCTCTTTGTTCCCAGGCTGCGGCCACGGCTCCAAGCCACAGGGGAACAAGGCCTTTCAATTCACTTCGTGGAACTGCATCGTCCTCCCACTGAAATCAAACGAATGGGAAGTTGAACCAAGGGAAACTGAGGCACTGCTAGCCTGAGTCCGGAGGAGAGTCCAAATCTGGAGGGCACACGAAAGAACTCGTGGCTTTAATCTCTGCAGAACCCCGACTCACAACAAACGGCTTCACTTATGGATCTAGGAGGGAAAATCTCCCCCAAAAAGCGTAGGAGATCAAACGGGCAGCATCGCTAGATGACTCATACACCGGGACCAGGTAGGGATGTCAGGAGATGGTTCCTAACTTTGTAAATGTAAAAAAAGGTTTTCCAGGGGCGCCTGGGTGGCTCAGTCAGGTGAGCACCTGACTCCTGATTTTGGCTCAGGTCATGATCCCCGGGTCATAGGGTTGAGCCCTGCATCGGGCTTCTCACTGAGCATGGAGCCTGCTTAAGAGTCTCTCTCTCTCCCTCTCCCCCCTACCTCTCTCCCTGGCTCGGCCTCTCTCTCTCTCTCTCTCTCTCTCAAAACAAAATAAAATAAATACATAAATACAGGTTTTCATTACACATTGGATCGATGAGAAATTACACTTGTTAAGAAATTAGCACCTATAACAAAAAAGTACAGCAAAGACCTGCACCCCAACCCCCAGGGGAAGATACAGGACGTCGCCCCGTGTGCCGTCCCCAGGCCCCTCCCCTGTCCCTCGGAGGGAACTCGCTCCCGAGTCTTATCCCACGGCCCTGCGCAGCTTTACGTCACGTTCTTACATGCCGACACGCTCTTGAAATTGACGAGTGGCATCTTGCTGTGTAGTTCCCTTCCTCCCGCACTTCTGACCACGATTCACCTGTTTCTTTCATTCCTGCGATTCACCTATTTCATCGCAGGCAGCTTTGGGCCGTTCACCCTCACTCTCGTAAGACGCTCTTTCACGTGAACGTAATACGGTTTCTGTGCCCGTGCCGCTGTGGACGGACGTCTGGACGATCTCTCACAATGCACCTCTGTAAATGGTTCTTCCGTGAGGGCTCAGGGCGTGCGTCCTGAAGCCCCGTCCTCTGGGGGATTTTCTGGGTCACCGGGCACGTACCCACTCCACGTGACATCGTGCGCTTGCTCGTGCGCCACGGCAGGTGAACCAGCTTATGTGCCAAGGAGCAATCGTAAGAATGCTTGCTGTTTGACATCCTTGCCAAGCTTGACATTTCATAACTTTTGATTTTTACCTACGCGGTGGGTGTGAAAGCACATACCATTGGCGGGGAGGACTGCATTTGCACTCCTCCCTTGCCGACGAATGTCTATTGACCGTTCGAGCTTCTTGTTTAGGAAAGTGCCTGTGTCGAGTCTTTTGAACCTTTTTCTGTACATGCTGCCCTTTTATTGATTCAGAGCGACTCTTTTTCAATTCCGGGCACTAATACTGTTTTTGGTTAGAGGGGTCACAAATCATTCCTCAGGTGGAGGCTCTGTCTTCCGTCTGCGTCCTGTCTAGTGGACGGAACTTATGGATTCATTGCAGGCGGTGACAGTCAGCTTTCCCTCTGCTGTACTGGCTGCTGCCATATGGTCTCTGAGGCCCTTCCCCATCCTGAAGTGACCCGTTTCGTGTCCTCTATGATCTTCTAAGACTTGTCCGATTTTGCCTTTCCGTTAAGAGCTGAAATAAACCTGTAATTAATTTTTCTGAACAGTGTGAGGTGGTTTTGTCTGGTTTGCGCCCTTTATTTACTTCGGTCTGGGCGACCGACCACCCTTGAATAACTCACTTAAAAGTCTCTTCTCTCCTCTCGATACGCAGTGCCGCGTTCTCCGCAAATCAAGCCTCCAAATCCTGACAAGTCTGTTTGTGACAACTCCATTCGGTTCCATTGGTCATTTTGTTTCTTTTTGCAACGTTATAAGACTCAATTCCTTTAGTTGTATAATAATTCTTGACGTTGGAGAGTCACATCCTCCCAAAATGTTGTTCTTCCTCAGGAGCATTTTTCTTACTTATAATCCGTTGATCTTGTATATAAATATTCAAGTATGAAGCTTTCCAAACCACACACACACACACACACACATGCATGTACACGCACATACGGGCACACACATGCCTGGCAGCCTTTTGGAACTCCACTGCTAATAGATAAATTCGGGAAGAGCTAACATGATACTCGGTCATTCCCAAACATCGTTTCTGTCCATTGATTTCGATTTTCTCCAGTCTCTTAATATAATTTATCATTTTCTCTGCAAAAGCATTGCATATGCTTTATTGGATTCATTTCTGAGTATTTCATATTTCAAGTGTTATTAATAGTAAGTTTTAACCTTTTTTTAAGTATAATTAAATGGGGTAAAATGCAGTAATCTTTAACGTACATCTCAATGAATTTTTCATGATTGCACCCATAAGACCTCTATCCAGGTCAAATACCCAACATTTCCATCGCTCCAGAAGGCTCCCCATGCCTTTCCAACTAACACACGTGTCCAGAGGTCACTGTTGTCATCAGCTCGAAGATTAGTCTTCCTTTTTCTTGAATTTCAAATAAATGGAATCATACGGTACGTGTGCTCTTTTTTTTTTTTTAATGTTTATTCTTTTTTTGAGAGAGAGAGAGAGAACGCAAGCAGGGGAGGGGCAGAGAGAGAGGGAGGCACAAATTCCGAAACAGGCTCCAGGCTCCGAGCCGTCAGCACAGAGCCCGACGCGGGGCTCGGACTCACGAGCCGTGAGATCATGGCCTGAGCGGAAGTCGGACGCTCAACCTACTGAGCCCCCCGGGCGCCCCAGTATGTGCTTTTTTGTGTCTGACTTCTTTTGCTCAGGATAACGTTCTGAGATCCGTCCACGTTGCTGCAGGTATCTGTAGTTTGTTTTAATTCCCGGAAGGGTATTCCATTTATGCATACACATTTGCTCATATATTCCCCTTTCATGGATATTTGGGATACATGACGAAAGCGTCTATAAACTTTATGCCATATTTTTTTGGACCATTTACCTAGGAGTGGTGGCTGGCTCTTTGTCGGTGTAGATCAGAACCAGAATGGTAGGTGTGTATTTGTATCTCCTCACGGCATCTATTTGCACCTCCCTGGTGACTCGTGATGTAGAACATCTTTTCTTGGGCTTATTGGCTACGCAGCAACTTCTGTCATAAAGTTTTATTAATTAGTCCATTTTTTTTAACTTGGGCTGTTTATCTTTTTATTAACGAGTCGTTAACGAGTTTTATTAATGAGTGGTATGTCCTTTATGTATTCTGATCAAAATTCTTCATAGATATATAGGTCCTTGTATATAGCTACACATATATGGCAAATATTTTCCCCTTATCTCTCAACTGGTCTTTTACTTTCTTAGCGGTATTTTTTGAACAGTGGAGATTTTTAATTTTTCTTAAATCCGACATGTTAATTGTTAGTTTTACAGTTAGTGGCTTTCGTATCTTGTTTAGGTAACGTTTGCTTGCCCATAGGTTGGGAAGGAGTTCTCTGATATTGCCTTTGAGAGACTGCAGAGTTTTGGTTTTCCCAGTTAGGTTTAAAAGTCCACCTCAAATTAATTTTTGTTCATGTGGTGCAGTGGGGGGTCCAGGTTGTTTCTTCCTGCAGAAATAGCCAGTTGCTTCAACACCATCTGTTGAAAAGAATTTCATTTTCTGAAATAAATTCAGTTGGTCATTTGTAAGTCTCTCTTTCTAGATCTTCTGTTTAAAAAAAATTTTTTTAACGTTTATTCATTTTTGAGAGACAGAGAGAAACAGAGCATGAGGAGGGAAGGGGCAGAGAGAGAGGGAGACACAGGATCTGAAGCAGGCTCCAGGCTCTGAGCTGTCTGCACAGAGCCCGACACGGGGCTCAAACCCACAAACTGCGAGATCATGACCTGAGCCGAAGTCGGACGCTCAACCGACTGAGCCACCTAGGTGCCCCCTGATCTGTTTTATTCCATCAATCTATCTTTTGTTTCACCAAAACTCCACTGCCCTAAGAACTGTTAATTTCATAATGAGTCTTGAATTTGGGGAGTGTAAATTCTCTTGTTCTCCTCCAAAACAGTTTTCACAATTTACTCTAGGTCCTTTGTGTTTCTGTCTAGGTTTTATTTTATTTTTTAAGAGATTTTATTTTTAAGTAATCTCTACACCCAATGTGGGGCTTGAACTTATAACCTCGAGACCAAGAGTCACAAACCCTCCTGACTGAGCCAGCCAGGCGCCCCTCCATTTAAATTTTAGAATTGACTCAAAAGTCTCCATAAAAATCCCTTTGTCGGTCCTTTTCCCTCCTGTATCGACTTTTGAGTTAAATGGATACTTTAGAAATTGCAACACGGATTCTCAGTTTATCACAGTCTCTTAGGCACATCATAATCATAAATGGAATCTTAAAAGCAGCCAGTGGGGTGGGGTGGGAGGGAGGAGCAGGGGTGAGGGGAGGAAGGAGCAGTGGGGGGGGGGAGGGAGGAGCAGTGGGGGGGATGAGGGAGGAGCGCCCCATGTTCCAAAGAGCAGCAGTGGGTGTGATGGCTGACTTTAGCTCAGAACTATGGAAACCAGAAGACAATGGAATGGCGTCTTTAAAATGCTTGGAGAAGAAAAGCACCAACGTAGAATTCTATAACCAGGGAAAAGAGTTTCACAAATTGAGATAACATAAAGATGCTTTCATACAATAAAAGGGAGGCTTCAAGAGTTTACCACCAGAATGCACACGCTACAAGCAACGGTACGACAACGCAGGGAAGAGCAGACTTCATGGCAACTAGGACCCAAAGGGTGTGGGTAGGTAAAGATTCTTTTGTCTAAAGTCCGTTCATCTGATGTTAATCTGTCATTTTGTTGTTGTTGTTCGTGTTCACTTGGTCTACCCTTATGTTTTAGATATATCTCTTCTCTATTTCAATTTTCCCTTTGTAAGTTACACACACTTCTTTACCATTACTGGCTCCCGAAACATCTTAACATGCATTGAACTTACCAAAATCCGAAGGCAATCGATACATGTACCCTGCTCTCAATCAAGATTCAACACACTACGCCACATCTTTTCTCGCTTCCCGACTTTTCTGTTATTTCAACGCTTAAAGCCGTGTAAGGCATTTTTATCGTTTTGCACAGCCACTGTCTAATTGCATTTCCATATGCACCACTCCTTCTGGTCGTCACTGCTCCTTCCATACTGTCTCCCGCCTGAGATGACGGTCCTTCAGCCTGACATACATCCTCCGGAGTTTCCTCTAGGGAAAATTCGCGGATGGAGAAAGTTTCATTTCTCTAAAAACGTCTTTCGATTTCCCTTATTCTTTTCTTGAAGTTTTTTAAGGTTTATTTATTTCTGAGACAGAGGGAGGAAGACACAGAACCCGAAGCAGGCTCCAGGCTCTGAGCTGTCGGCACAGAGCCCGACGCGGGGCTCGAACCCACGAACCGTGAGATCATGACCTGAGCCAGAGTCGGATGCTTAACCGACTGAGTCACCCAGGTGCCCCTATATCTCCCTTATTCTTGAAAGATATTTTCTTTTGGTATACACATTCAAGGATCTTTTTTTTGGCTAAGAAAGTAAGATTCCACTCTCTTCTGATCCCCACTGTTGATGTTGACAAGGTAGGTGTCCGTGCAACTGTCATTCCTCGTGGGAAATTTGTCTCCTCTCTTCATCACTTTTAAGATCTCTCATTCTCTGGGGTTCTGCATTTCCACTTAGATGCCGCTGGGTGTTGAGTGGATTTTATTTGTCCTACTTTGGATTTAATGGGCTTGACGAACATGAAGACTGGTGCGTTTCAACAGGTCTTGGAAGTCTTGCCATGTTTCCACCAGGTGGTGTCTCTTCTCCCTCTGATGAGATGTGACTTAAACCTTCTCATTCGATTCCTAGGATTCTCATCTCTCTTTTAGATCATACGCTTGTCGTCTTTCTGTGCGTGCTCCATTCAGGGTCATTTTTAGCTCACTTCCCAGTGTATCAATTCTTTCTTTAGTTGCGTCTAATCCGTGGTCAGATCCATCGGGGAGTTTTCAATTTCCGCCAAAATGATTTTCATTTTTGGGGCGCCTGGGTGGCTCAGTCGGTTAAGCGTCCGACTTCGGCTCAGGTCACGATCTCGCCGTTCGTGGGTTCGAGCCCCGCGGCAGGCTCTGTGCTGATGGCTCGGAGCCTGGAGCCTGCTTCCGATTCTGTGTCTCCCTCTCTCTCTGCCCCTCCCCCGTTCATGCTCTGTCTCTCTCTGTCTCAAAAATAAATAAACGTTAAAAAAAAAAATTAAAAATTTAAAAAAAAATTAAAATGAAAAAAAGGATTTTCATTTTTAGTGATTATATTTGGATTTGTAAAAACCCTTCCTGGTCATTTTTTCTTCATACTTCCCCCTCCTTACCCTTATTTTAACCGCCTCATTTCTTGCTTTAAACGGATGGACGCACATGCTTCCGTATTCTTCTCTTGTGCTTCCAATATGTGGAGTCTGATGTGTGGTTCTTCCAGTTGCCGTGTTTGGTTTTCTGTTTTTCTGTTCTTGGTCCTGGGGCCATGTTTCCTCCTGTATAATGTAGTGTTGACTACAGACCCACACCCCTTGAAGTGGTTTTACTTGGGGGAACCTCTTCGAGACCTCATTTGAAGATGAGTTTCCTCGGAGAGGCTTTTTACCCACTTCTGTCAAGGACTTCAAAGTGCCAGTCCGGGGCCGCCGTAAGCTAAATTTTCAGGTTGAGGATCTCTGGACCACCCAGGCAGCCTTAACTTGGGCTGCAGACCATGCGAGCACTGGCTTGTGGTTCTGAATTCTCAGGAGGTGCCAAATTCTTCATGAATGGGTGTTCTGACTGCCCCAGGGCGTGTTGGGTGTGTCCAATGACACTGATGTGAGCCCTCTGGAGTCCCGGCGGTGGACTCTCTCCGAACCTCCTCCTTGGGCAGGCTGTGGCTGTCCCCTGGTTCCTGGAAGGCCGTGAACACAGGTGCTGATGCCCACCTGATGCCGTTGTGGTGAAGGCCCATTCTGGAGCACAGGTTCCAGCTCATACAGAGTTATTTTGCCCCGGGGGATCCCCTTTTTCTTGCCCCAGCAAGATAGGGAACTTTGATGAAGTGATTTTAAAATTAATCTCAAAGAATAAACAGGTGAGGCTAGTAGCCAAGGCCTTTTGGGGAAAATCACAGCGAGTCGTGACGTTCCCTGCTCTGCACCGTGAGCGTTAATGCTATGTGTCTGCTTGGCTGGGCCAAGGGATGCCCACGTGGCTGCTGAAACACTACACTGGGCGTGTCTTCGGGGTGTTTCCGGAAGATGTTCGCATTTGGATCAGTAGACTGAGTAAAGGTCTCCCTCCCAAACGCACGTGCCACCTGCATCACCCAATCTGCCGCGGGCCTGAAGAGAACCAGAAGTGGAGGAAAGGAGACTTTGCTCTCTGCTTGAGCTGGGACCCCCATCTTCTTCTGCCCCCGGACACCGGCATTCCCGGGTCTCAGGCCTTCAGACTCACCGGGGACTCACACCGTCAACCTCCCAATTCCCAGGCCTTAGGACCTGGACTGAGTTACATCACTGGCTTCCCTCATTCTCCACCTTGAAGGAAGATCCTAGAACAGCTCAGCCTCCATATTGTGTGAGCCAATTTCTAGAATAAATCTCCTCTCATACCTATCTATCTGTCTATGTGCCCTATTGGTTCAGTTGCTCTCAGAACCCTCATTAATATGTACATTAAAGCATGATACAAAGCTTCAATACTTTTATTTTTTTAATGTTTTATTTATTTTTCAGAGAGAGCATGAGCAGGGAAGGCGCAGAAAGAGAGGGGGGCAGAGGATCCCAAGCAGGCTCCGTGCTGACGGCAGTAAGCCTGATGCGGAGCTCGAACCCATGCACCGCGGGATCACGACCAGAGCTGAAGTCGGGCGCTCAACCAACTGAGCCACCCAGGTGCCCCAAATCTTCAACACTTTTAAACATGTGGCCCCCTCTTGTGTCACAAGTAGAGATCAGTAAAATGAATAAAAGTCTAGGGGCGCCTGGGTGGCTCAGTCGGTTGAGCGTCCGACTTCGGCTCAGGTCACAGTTTGTGGGTTCGAGCTCCGTGTCGGGCTCTGTGCTGACAACTCAGCTTCGGATTCTGTGTCTCCCTCTCTCTCTGCCCCTCCCCTGCTCACACTCTGTCTCTCTCTCTCTCAAAAATAAACATTAAAACAAAATTTTTTTTTTAAAGCGAAGGCACAAAATAACATTAAAAGCAGAGCACAATGTTTATGCAGTCTCCAGGTAGGAAAGACATTTGTAAGCGTAAAAGGCAAAAGCTGACGACATAAAAGAAAATTTTTAACTATTTAAATTTCTATTTGTAACACAACATGATGAACCAAAGTAAAAAACCAGGAAAAATAGGTGGAGATCATGAGGGACAAAGATTCGCATTCCTCGCCTTTGAAGAATTTTACAGATTAAGAAAGCACAAGCTTAAGGAGACACGAGCAGAAAATATACGCCCAAAATGCTCAACAGATTTGTGAGACCAATGTTCAAGTTCACCAGTAATCAAAGAAATGTTCACTGAAGAGTATAACTTCCAGGCCCATCCAGATTTGTCAGGGATCATCCCCGATGCCGGGGAGCTTTGGGTGGATGGGCATTTCCTACGCCGACGGTAAACCAACCGACTTGTGATTTCCAGAGGACAGAGTGGCATTCTGTACTAAGAGCTACAAAAGCATTTCGACGCTCGGACCTCCCAATTCCCCCTCGCAGAATGGCATCATCCCCGGGATGGCGGGCTCAGGCAAAGACACAACACGAGGATGGCTGCCTGCACGGTGACCAACACGCACAAAATCAACGCCCACGACAGAAACGAGCTGAACATGTTACGGGATACCCGGAGAATAGGACACGTGGAGAATCGAGTATTAAAAGTGAAGCTCTGGACAGAGGATCTGAGGCAGTAGCACGGAGCAAAGCAGTCTTCCCACAAATGGTGCTCCCCACGTGCAAAACAACGAATCTGGACACAGACATTACACCCTTCACAAAAAATTAACTTAGAAAGGGGGCCGCTAGGTGATTCAGTCGGTTAAGCGACTGACTTCGGCTCAAGTCATGATCTCACGGTTTGTGAGTTTGGGCCCCGCGTCGGGCTCTGTGCTGACAGCTCAGAGCCCGGAGCCTGCTTCGGATTCTGTGTCTCCCTCTCTCTCTCTGCCCCTCCCCGGCTTGCACTCTGTCTGTCTGTCTCTCTCAAAAATAAGTAAACATTACAAAGACCTCTTAAAACCCAACAATCAGAAAATGAACCGCCTGATGAAAAACGGGCAGGAGAGCACAGCATCGGGAAGACAGTTGAGAATACGGTGATGACCGCGTACGGTGACAGAGGGCAGTGAGCTCTCTCGTGGCGGTCACTTCCCAGTGTATAATAGGTGTGGACTCGCTGTGCTGGGCGCCCGGAACCGATAGAATATCGTATGTCACCTCCACCTCGGTTAAAATAGACGGGCAAAAGACGTAAGCAGACAGCTCAGCGAAGAAGATGGACGGGTGGAAAGTGAGCCCGTGAAAGGATGCTCCGCACCCCACGTCACCGGGGGAAAGGCAAAGCAGCGAGGTAGCACCACACGCGCGGTGGGCAGCCCGGAGCGCTGAGGTCAAGCGCTGGCAGGTACGTGGCACCACAGGAACGGTCGCTCGCTGCTGGGAGGAAGGTGGAACAGGGCAGCCACCTTCGGAAGACATTTCGGCAGTCTCTCAACAAAGCTGAGCACCCTCTCGCCGCACCGTCCGGCAGCCACGCGCCCCGGTATTTGTCCAAAGGAGTCGAGCGCTGAACGGGCGCGCGGAAACCTGCGCGTGGATGTCTGTAGCAGCCTCCTCCGTGGCCCCCGGCGCCTGGAAGCAGCCAGGATGTCCTTCGTCAGGTGAACGGAGAAAGCGTGGTCCGTGCAGACGGCGAGGCAACGCTCAGCGCTGAAAAGACCGCGAGCTGTAGAGCCAGGAGCCGCTCGGGAGGACACTTAAACGCAACGGAATGACAGAAGCCAACGGGAAAGGGCTGGGGGATTCCAACTCCAGGACATTCTGGAAAAGGCAGAGCGAAGGCAGCAGCGAAAGAGCCAGCGTTGCCAGGGGCTGGGGAGACAGGGGAGTAAACGGGCAGAGAACAGGGGACTTGGGGACGGTGGCGCTACGTCTGTGACAGCGTGAGGGTGGCTACGTGTCATCCCGCGTGCGTCCAAACCCACAGACCGTGCGGCCCCAGGGTGAGCCCCGAAGCGCACGGCCCGGGGTGCAGCTGGGCGGTGGTGAGTCGGTGCGCGTTCATCCACTGTCACCGAGGCGCCGCGCTGGGGGTGGGAGGGCGCAGGGGACGCTGGAAATCTGTCTATTTCCCACGCAGCTTTGCTCCCAACCTAAAACCGACCTGAAAAATACATGGTATTCACTAAAAAAATAAATTAAACAAACTCAGGCTTTGAGGACGACTCGGCTGCTGAGAGGACGCGCACGCCGTCGCGTGAGATGACAGAAGCGGAGTCGGAGCGGCGGGCGGGACGGGGTGGCGGGTTCCGCCCGCCCGCTTGTACCGGGTCTCACGCCGCACGCCCAGCAGCGAGGATCCCCGATCGGGACGTGCGTGAGCGCGAGACAGGGCAGAGACCCCGTCTGGGAGGACCCGGGCTGGCGCATCGGCGGACTCTGAGCCCCAGACGCACTCGGGGCCCGTCCTAGCTCCTCGCGGTGGCTTGGCTCGGGACGGCCACCTGACCCCTCTCCACCACGTGGCGTCGTGGAGAAATGAGGGCAGGGAACCCCTGATGAAACAGCGTCATCCGGGGGGCCCGCGGATCCACAACCCAGCTCGCGGCGCACGAACCTTAACCGGAGAGGAAGCGGGGGAAGCCAAGGGCCGACTGCCTCCTGCTCCCCACCCGTGGCGCCCACCTGCCCCCAGGGCGGCTCTTCCCGGTGGTCCCCCCTGGTCGGTCCCCCTCCCGGCCCTCCGTGTGCAGAAACCCCGTGGCCCGAGCTACCACCCCCCTGCTGCTCCCACAGTGGCTCCGGGGCCCAGCAGCTCTGGTGGGCCGGCTCGGGGGCAGGGGGATGCCCACGCAGATAAAAGGCTCCGGAGGAAATCAAACAGCCAGGCAAGGGCTCCCTGCGGCAGCAGGCGAGCCCCTGGCGGCGGTGGCCGTGGTGTCCCAGCTGGGCGGGGGACAGAGCCACTCTCCTCCCGCCGGGAAGGAAAGCGACAGTGGGCAGGAAGGAGACAAAGCCCACGGTTTGGGTCAGCAAATGGCAGTTTTCCGGGCCGTGCGGCGTCCTGTGGTCCCCACTAGGACCGGGCTGGTCAAGGAAGATCAGTCCAAGCGACGTTCCCGAGCCGCCACGGCCCTGTAGTCACCCAGGCTGTTGGCCATCACTTCCCTCGGGGGACTGCTTCATCCAGGAAGAATGTGGTGCCTGTGTTCCCAGCTTCTTTCTCCAGCTGCCTCCAAAGGTGGGAGCCGGGGAGCCTCTCAGAAGCCCAGACGATGCCTCCGCTCTGGGGTTTCAGAAATTCCGCGAGTTGGTCTGGGACGTGAATCATGCTTCGGGTTTGGAAAAAGTTGCAGAATCAAAGCCGAGGGAGGTTCGGGGCCGCCCGGACGTGGCGGCGGGCTTGGGGGCCCTTCTGGAGGCTGGCCAGCGCCGTCCCTCTCGGCTCTATTGGGGCGAGGCGGGGGCTGCCCGGAGGGACAGCCCACCCTTCCCAGAAGTTCTGGGTCCATCCGGTTAGCCATCCCAAACCACGGACACAGCCGTTGCCTCCTGGCTCCACAATCCCAGACGATTTCCAGGGATGTCCCGAAGCTCTCAGAATAGAACTGCTGAAGCAGGCACACCAAATCCCTGCGGTGAATTATCACATAAAACATTCAGGATGTTGGCGAGAGGCCAGGGGACAGGGGAGTCTCCTTCCCAAACAGCCAGGGTGTCCCAATGATCGGCTGTGGGCAGGCTGGCCCTCAAGAAACAGAGAAACTGAGGCCCAAACAGGGAAAAGGACCCCTCCCCCTCCCACCGAGGTCCTAGAGCATTACACAACACAAACCACGTGGCACAGGTCTACTCTAGAAATTTCCATCACTAGGCTTTCTCCTTAAGGACCACCTGGAGACATGCATGCATTTTCAGCTTTACAACCAAACGTGCGAGAATTGACACGGGACGGATTCACCTCTGTGGCCCTCGGCCCGACCTGCCTCGCCAGCCTTCCCGTCCTGCTCTGGTCGCACGGCTGGGGTGCACCCTCTAGGCACACTTTTCCAGAAAGACACGTTGCCCATGGGAGGGCGCCTTCCTGTAAAAGTGACAGCTCGCTGGGCAGGGAACTTGGGATTACAGCATCTGACTTTCAACCTCACTGCCAGGTAGCTCTGCTGGCCCTTCTTGCCGCAGAGAAACACGGAGGCCGCTTGATCGCTGCTTTGTGAATACGCTCTCTCCCCATCCCGTGAGGACTGAACCGTTAGACGGAGGCTTGATGTTTCCCACGAGAAATGAGGAACAAGCCAGCCCAGACAGGCCGTGCTTCCCAGGGTCCTGCTTTACGCCAAGGGCCAGGCTTGGGTCAGACAGCCTGGACTTTGTTCTGTCGCTAATTGGGCTCGTGACCTTGAGAAGCCACCCCACCTTCCCAAGGCACACTTCACTGCTTTCTAACAAGGAGAGAATGTTCTGCCAGTATCTGTTAGCACAGGCTCGGGTATGCCCAGAAACAAGTGTCCCCAGCATCTCTGTGGATGAAAACAAGAAGGAAGCGTGTCTCTTGCTCACTCACGCTCCTCGTAGGTCCTGATGCCTTCACGCACTGACCCAGGCGGCTGCCGGAGGTTCCGCCCCGGAATAGTGCCCGTTTCCACGGCAGGGGAAATGACCTCGTCCGCTGCCCCTGCCCAGGAGCGGGACCACCACGTGCCCCGGAGATGGAAGGCGAGGACAGGTGCGTCAACAGCCAGGTGCCCCGCACGGCTGCCAAATGATTCCCTGGCGGGGTCCTCCCCACGGCCACCTTCCGTGGGCAGCCAGAAAAGCCTGGAAGATGAGGGATGGACCTGTCTGCACCGCGGGGCCCCGGGGAGAGGGCGGGGCGGAGGCTGGGGCCAGCACGCACGCCCAGGGGAGCGGGGCCTCCTTCGCCTTGGCCTCCCAGCGCCCGGGCGAGGTTCCCCTCCCCTCCCCTCCCCCTCTGCAGGTCACGGAGGGGCCTTCCTGCGCCGAGGGGATGCCCGGACAGTCCCTTCGAAAGGAAGCCTGCGGCCCGGCACGATGGGACTGGCCGTCTCCAAACCCCGGTTCCTTCCCGCCTTTAAAACACAACGTCTTCATCTGAGGCTGCAGGGGTAACAGAACTCAGGCGGGGAGGGTGGGGAGGGTGCTTTCCCGTGAAGAGCCCTCAGCAGAGACGACACAGAGGGCAGCCTGCGAGGACCCCGGAACTCTGCATCCGTGTCGTCTCCCTCTGCGTGTGCGTGTGCAGGTGCATAAGTGTGCGTGCGTACGTGAGTGTGTGCATGAGTGTGTGTGCCTGAGTACGTCAGTGTGTGCACATGCGTGTGCCCGTGTGCGTGAGCGTGTCTCTGTCTGTCTCTCCCTGAGTGTTTCTCAGTCTATGTCTCTGTTTCTCCCTATCTCTCACTCTGTCTCTGTCTCTGTCTCTCTCCCATCTCTCACCCTGTCTCTTCTGTCTCTGTCTCTCTCATCTCTCACTCTGTGTCTCTTCTGTCTCTGTCTCTCCCATCTCTCATTCTGTGTCTCTGTCTCTCCCCCGTCTCACTCTGTGTCTCTTCTGTCTCTGTCCCTCCCCCATCTCTCACTCTGTGTCTCTTCTGTCTCTGTCCCTCCCCCATCTCTCACTCTGTGTCTCTGTCTCTCCCCCGTCTCACTCTGTGTCTCTTCTGTCTCTGTCTCTCCCATCTCTCATTCTGTGTCTCTGTCTCTCCCCCGTCTCACTCTGTGTCTCTTCTGTCTCTGTCCCTCCCCCATCTCTCACTCTGTCTCTGTCTCTGTCTCTCTCCCATCTCTCACCCTGTCTCTTCTGTCTCTGTCTCTCTCATCTCTCACTCTGTGTCTCTTCTGTCTCTGTCTCTCCCATCTCTCATTCTGTGTCTCTGTCTCTCCCCCGTCTCACTCTGTGTCTCTTCTGTCTCTGTCCCTCCCCCATCTCTCACTCTGTGTCTCTTCTGTCTCTGTCCCTCCCCCATCTCTCACTCTGTGTCTCTGTCTCTCCCATCTCTCACTCTGTGTCTCTTCTGTCTCTGTCTCTCCCATCTCTCATTCTATGTCTCTGTCTCTCCCCCGTCTCTCACTGTGTCTCTTCTGTCTCTGTCCCTCCCCCGTCCTCACTCTGTGTCTCTGTCTCTCCCCCGTCTCACTCTGTGTCTCTTCTGTCTCTGTCCCTCCCCCGTCTCTCACTCTGTGTCTCTGTCTCTCCCCCGTCTCTCACTCTGTGTCTCTGTCTCTCCCCCGTCTCACTCTGTGTCTCTTCTGTCTCTGTCCCTCCCCCGTCCTCGCTCTGTGTCTCTGTCTCTCCCCCATCTCACTCTGTGTCTCTTCTGTCTCTGTCTCTCCCATCTCTCATTCTGTGTTTCTGTCTCTCCCCCGTCTCTCACTCTGTGTCTCTGTCTCTCCCCCGTCTCTCACTCTGTGTCTCTTCTGTCTCTGTCCCTCCCCCATCTCTCACTCTGTGTCTCTGTCTCTCCCCCGTCTCACTCTGTGTCTCTTCTGTCTCTGTCTCTCCCATCTCTCATTCTATGTCTCTGTCTCTCCCCTGTCTCTCACTGTGTCTCTTCTGTCTCTGTCCCTCCCCCGTCCTCACTCTGTGTCTCTGTCTCTCCCCCGTCTCACTCTGTGTCTCTTCTGTCTCTGTCCCTCCCCCGTCCTCACTCTGTGTCTCTGTCTCTCCCCCATTTCACTCTGTGTCTCTTCTGTCTCTGTCTCTCCCCGTCTCTCACTCTGTGTCTCTTCTCTGTCCCTCCCCCGTCCTCACTCTGTGTCTCTTCTGTCTCTGTCTCTGCCCGTCTCTCACTCTGTGTCTCTTCTGTCTCTGTCTCTCCCATCTCTCATTCTGTGTCTCTCACTCTGTGTCTCTGCCTCTGTCTCTCCCCCACCCGCTCCCTTCCGTCCTCTCTCTCAAGCCAGACAACAGCATGATGTAATTCGCAGCCCAAGCAGCCAACTTATGTCTGAAGAATCCACATGTTTTAGGTGTTTGAGGAGAGAGCCACGCCCTCTTTCTCATGGGAACGGGGTGGGACGAGTCATATCTGGGGGTTCACCCTCTGCCCGGAAGAGGGAGGCCCCTGAAATTCCAAGCCGGCATCCCCGGGCTCTCCAACCACCCCCCCACCCAGAGCCCAGAGCCCCCTCCCCCCCACCCCTGCTCATGTCAGCAGGCGCCCCGGAGCCCGCACGACCCTCCCCGCCCAGGCGGCCCTGGGAACAAGCTGGCGGCGGCCGCTGGAGCCGGCGGACTGATGACAATCGCAGACTCCGCCGGAACCGCGGGTCTGGGCGCACAGACAGGGCAAGCCCCCTCGTCCAGGCCGTCGAGTCTGCTGACCAGTCACAGCTCTGCCCGCTGGAGACACGTGGCGGGTGGCTCACCGGCCCCCCGGCCCCCCGGTGCCCCCGGCTGTGACGCACGCCAAGTGGCCGTGCCCTGGATCCCGCGGCAAACAGAGCGTCACGCGCACCAGGGTCTTTCGGGCTCGGGAGGGACGGCGCGGGGTTCCCTGTGTGGCGCCAGGACAGAACCAGGCCTCACGCAAGTTTCCGCCTCCAAATACAGCAGCCGCCAGCGCAGCGCGGGACCGGACGTGTGTGCGGTCACGACGGGGCGGCCGGGAGCCTGGAATCCAGCAGGATCAAAGGCCAAAAAGTGCGCATCCCCCTCAGGGCGCCGCAGTGGCTCAGTGGGTGAGGCGTCCGACTTCGGCTCAGGTCATGATCTCACGGTGCGTGAGTTCGAGCCCCGCGTCGGGCTCTGTGCGGACAGCTCGGAGCCTGCTTGGGACTCTCTCTCTCCCTCTCTCTGCCCCTTCCCCGCTTGCTCTCTCTCTCTCCCTCTCAAAATAAATAAACATACATTCTTTTTGATCTTGGTTTTGCTGGAATAGGTTTTCAAGACGGAGAAGCTTGAAGGCGGGGAAGGGCGAGGGGAGCCGTCCCGGCCTCTACACAAAGCTGCACATCGTAAGTCGCAGGCGTCTCTCCCCCCGGCGAGACCAGGGCAAGCCCGAGAGAGGGGAAGACTGGCCTGTCCGGGTCCAGGCTGGGTCCTCGGGCGCCACCGGCGAGGGACGCGTCCCCAGTCTGTCCCGGAGAGAGCCGGAGCACGAGGGCTGAGGGGCAGGCGTGCCCCTGCGTGCAAGGCGCACGCTCGCTCTCAGCTCCTCCGAACTGCAGACACGGAGCTTCTGCACGGCGAGACCCCAGATGATAGAGAGTCTGGTCCCATCCGACAGGTGGGGACACTGAGGCACCCCTGGGGGCTGACCTGCACACGGCTCTGGTCCCGTCCAGTTTCCCCACTCTTAGTCTAGAACCTTCTCCCTGAACCTCAGCCATCTGGGGAAAGGAGCAAAGGGTCGTAGACACGCGGCCTCCTTCAGACACCGACGTGGAGGCAAGGGGGCAGCACGGTGGCCACTCACGGCCACGCCGTCTGTCCGCTCGGGCTGTTGCTGTCACATGCCACGGCCTGGCCGGCCACTTCTCCCAGTTCTGGAGCCCCAGAGCCCGAGATCAGGCTGCCCGCAGATTCGGTTCCTAGCAAGAGCCTCCCCCTGGCCGGCAGAGGGTCGTCTCCTCCCCGTGTCCTCACTTGGCGGGAGAGAGCTCTGGTCCGCCCCCTACGCCTGTAAGGACACTCGTCTGACCACACCACCATCATTACTCACCCAAACCTAATCACCTCGCAAAGCCCCCCGATACCATCACATGGAGGGTTAGGGCTTCAACGTGGAACTGAGAGTGACCCATTCAGCCCGTAGACCCATCCTTGGCTCCCCAGTACTCCTGGAGGGAAATGGGTCACCGCTGAAGAGGTGCAGACTGTCACTGTAAACTCAAGGGGGCACCAGTCACATGGTGGTCTACAGACAGACCCCTGGAGTTGTGCAGTGCACAACCTGCACAATCATCCACAGTGACCCTGAGTCAGGCACACGCCAATCACTCTGGGGGCCCTGTGCCTGGCAGTCTCCTCCATTAGTGGCGCCGTCACAAGCCCCAGTCAGGTAGGTCCTGATGTCATCTGTAGCTTGTAGATGATGGAATCGAGACCCAGAGAGGAGAAGGAGCTTGGCCAAGTTCAAAGGGCTAATATGTGAACGGGGATGGGAACTCAGGCCACCCTAGGCATCTTCTCAGCTTCATCGGCCTCCCTGTTGCGGAGCCATCCGTGGCGTGGCTCTCCAATGCCCTTCCTTAGGCCCACTCCCCCAGGAAGTCCCCAGACTACGCACCCTCCCAGGGGACAAGCAGCCACGGTCCTCCACAGGAAGGGTGTGCAGACAACCGTGGGTGACACTGATATGCACGAGTCTCCGTGCTGGGTGCCAGGCAGGCTCCAGACCTCCATTCATTCACGGCCAGGCAGGGAGGTGCCCTGAGATGTGAGGCAAGGGGGCCCAGGCAGGGGCAAGGGACGGCTTTCTGGAAAAAGACACTGAAGCCGAGTTCAGGATGCCGGGTAAGAAATACACCTGCTGACAGAGGTGGGCACTCATTCTTGCTCTGGGGACAGCGGAAGCAGGGCATGTGCCCTCGAGGCGGGGGAGTCGGCTCTGCTCCAGGACGAGCGAGGTGCCCGGGACGGACGAGTGGCTGGAAGGGGGCAGGGCTGGGCTTCAGACTCGTCTCCTCACCGTGGGTGGCGATGGGCAGTGGAGGCGGGGCTCCCGGGGCCCGGTTCTTCCAGGGGCGCCCTGGCTGAGGCAGGTGCCTTCTGGGGGTCGGGTCAGGTCCTCACCCAGGAAGACAGAGTGAAGCCAGCTCCTGGGGTCCTGCCTGGAGCACGGCTGGGTGGGCCTCGTTCGAGCTTCTCTCTTGCCCGCCACACGGCTCCTCCCGCTTCCTCCGGGACCCCCCCATCCTTCCAGCCCGGGCTCGGGGCGCCCACGGTCCAGCAGATGAGGTCTCTGTGGCCACCGCCTGGCTGGACGGGGTGGGTGACATCTTCGCATCTTCTGCGGAGGAGGAAATGTCACCTGTGTCCAGTCCTGCACGGGGCACATCCTTCATAGGTGCCACCTGGGGGACACAGCCTCACAGCACATCTGTGGACACAGCTGCCCCCAACCAGTGCGGGGAGCACACACCTCACCAGGCTCCCAGCAGCTAAGGACCCACGTGGAGCGTCAGCCCCCAGGCCAGGGAGAAGGTTCCTAACACCTAACGCCCATCCCCAAGAAATTGTGCCAAAGCCAGCTTTTGGCCTGAGGTGGCCTCAGAGACCGATAAGCAGAGTAGACCCTGCAGTGTGGGCCCATGTGGACCCCAGCCCCCTGCCAGCCCTTCTGGGACAGAGCTGGGGTGCCCTCGGGGACTTGGGGGGGGGCAAAGCCAGTAGGTCCCTGAGCACAGAGCACAGAACGTATGTACCTGCCACTTAGGAGATGCTTCCTGAATATTTGCTGAATTCAGGGCTGAGTCCTCAGGGGGCTCTGCAAGGCCCCTTCACCGATTCAGTCATTCGACAAATATTTGTGGAGCACATTTTGTAAGTTAAATTTCATGCTAAGCACTAGGGAAACCAACCTGAAAAGAAAGAGAGAAAGGAACAGAGAAGAAGGAGGGAGGGAGGAAGGAGGAAGGAAGGAGGGAAGGAGGGAAGGAAGGAAGGAGGGAGGGAAGGAGGGAGGGAGGAGGGAGGGGGGAAGGGAAGGAAGGAAGGAAGGAAGGAGGGAGGGAGGAAGGGAAGGAGAGAAGGAAGAAGGAAGGAAGGAAGGAAGGAAGGAAGGAAGGAAGGAAGAAGGAAGGAGGGAGGGAGGAAGGGAAGGAGAGAAGGGAGGGAGTAAGGAGGAAGGAAGGAAGGAAGAAAGGAAGGAAGGAAGGAAGGAAGGAAGGAAGGAAGGAAGAAGGAGGGAGGGAGGAAGGAAGGAAGGAAGGAAGGAAGGAAGGAGGGAGGGAGGAAGGGAAGGAAGGAAGGAGGGAAGGAAGGAAGGAGGGAAAGAAGGAAGGAAGGAAGGAAGGAAGGAGGGAGGGAGGGAGGAGGGAGGGGGGAAGGGAAGGAAGGAAGGAAGGAAGGAAGGAAGGAAGGAAGGAAGGAAGAAGGAAGGAGGGAGGGAGGAAGGAAGGAGGGAGGGAGGAAGGGAAGGAGAGAAGGGAGGGAGTAAGGAGGAAGGAAGGAAGGAAGAAAGGAAGGAAGGAAGGAAGGAAGGAAGGAAGGAAGGAAGGAAGAAGGAGGGAGGGAGGGAGGAAGGAAGGAAGGAAGGAAGGAAGGAGGGAGGGAGGAAGGGAAGGAAGGAAGGAGGGAAGGAAGGAAGGAAGGAGGGAAAGAAGGAAGGAAGGAAGGAAGGAAGGAAGGAAGGAAGGAAGAAGGAAGGAGGGAGGGAGGAAGGGAAGGAGAGAAGGGAGGGAGTAAGGAGGAAGGAAGGAAGGAAGAAAGGAAGGAAGGAAGGAAGGAAGGAAGGAAGAAGGAGGGAGGGAGGGAGGAAGGAAGGAAGGAAGGAAGGAAGGAGGGAGGGAGGAAGGGAAGGAAGGAAGGAGGGAAGGAAGGAAGGAAGGAGGGAAAGAAGGAAGGAAGGAAGGAAGGAAGGAAGGAAGGAAGGAGGGAGGGAGGAGGGAGGGGGGAAGGGAAGGAAGGAAGGAAGGAAGGAGGGAGGGAGGGAGGAAGGGAAGGAGAGAAGGAAGAAGGAAGGAAGGAGGGAAGGAGGGAAGGAAGGGAGGAGGGAGGAAGAGAGGACGGAAGGAAGGAAAGGAGGGAGGGAGGAGGAGGGCCAGCCCCTGCCCAGGCTCCCTCCCTCTGAGCGCGGCCCAGCTTGATGGAGGGCGTGTGGCGTGGGAGGCGGGCTATCACAGTGGGGCCGGGAGGTGCCGGGCAGACAGCAGCCACGGCCAGAGGAATGACTCGGGGTGGCACAGAGGGAACACAGGACCGCAAGGAGCAATGGTGGGGGTCCCAGAGGGTGGTACCTGGGGAGGAGGGGCCAGCCAGGGCACGGAGGGGCGGGCGCAGCCCCCGGGGGGGGGGGGGGGGGCAGCCTCCCGGGAAAGCAAACGTGGGAGACGGCGATGGGGCCGGGGCCGGCCTCGAGCGCGGATGTCCACCCGCAGCCCGGCCTCTCCCGGCCCTGAAAGCAGACGGAAAGAGGCCCGGGTCTTTCGGGAGAACCCCCGGGGGCCCGGCAGAGTCCAGGAGGGCCTTCCAGAACCAGAGGCCGCTGGCTGAGCGCCCGGCCCAGCACCTCTAGCGGCCCCGCCCGAGAGCCCCGAGTCCCGGGCCGTGTTGCACAAGTGTGGCCCGAGCCTGGGAACCCAAGGGGGCCTCGCGGCCGGGCCGGCGGGCGGAGGATGTTTGCACAGTGAGTCAGCGCAGATGTGGGGCTCTCATTACACACTCGTCCACGAAGGCAGGAGACCAGGCCTGGCGACAGCCAACGCCTCTGCTCCCTCCCGCCAGAGGGAGGCCCCGGGAGGGGGCAGGGAGGGCCCGCTGCAGACAAAGGCCGAACTGCACCGCCCGTGGCCGTGGCCCAGGGCCAGTCTGAATTAGTGAGCATCTGAAACGAAGAAAGTTGTGTTCTGTTCTAAGAACCCAAGTCTGTTTGAACAGTCGGCCGCAGATTAGGGCCCGAGGATTACCGCCAGCCTGGCGTCTTGCGCGCCTGCCTTGAGGAGCAGATATAAATAACTCGCTTTCAGAACGGGGACTGTGCGGCAGGCGAAGGTCACAATTAAAGGGACCCGAAAGTCAGCCTCCTGGTGCCGGGCACCCTGTGATCTCGGGGTCATCGGGCGGCTCTGTGGTCAAGACAAGCGCAGGGCGTGAGCGGAGGCCGGGGCTCCGAGCGGCTCAAGCCCGGTCGATCGGGCACGTCACTCGGGAGCTTCAGAAACGCGTCGCCAACAGCCCTCCTGCTCCGGCTGCACCGTTTTACGAACAGGGGAAAAAAAAAAAAAAAAAACACTCAAATTCTCCTGTGGCTAATTCATTCCAGAAGGCACCAGACTGAATATCGCTACTGTAAATAGATTTCTTCATTATCCCGGGGCATTTTTTGGCCAAAAGACTAAGGAAAAAACCAGGCAAGAGTCAGTAAGTGTCTGGGCTCCCGGCAGGCCCAGCAGGGGTGTGGGAGGGAGGCCCAGGGAGGCCGGGGCCGCGGCGCGTTCCCACCGTGGACGTGCACCTGGTCCAGTCAGGTGCGCCTGCTCGCCGGGCTCGGCCGGGGAGCACGAGGAGGGGTGCGTTCCGACGCCCCGGAGGGCCACGCTGGGTGGCGGTCCACGATCCACGCAGGATTTATTTTATGGAGGTGACCAACGATGACACGGAGAAATCCATGACACCGTAAAAGAGTGTGCTACTTGGAGTTTTCGAGAGGAGAGGCCACACCGCCCAGGGCACGTGGCAAGGCACCAGACTCCGTCTCGGGCCGGAAGGACCGGGACAGCGCGGCCCGGAGCCTGCGCTGTGGTTTCTCCGGGAAGGAACGGGCAAGGCCCAGGGTGCAAGTCACAGCGAACGCTCAGCACTGGCGCGTCGGAGTGATTCCAGCGGGCTCTGGGCCACATCCCTGGCCCGGGTGACTTCGGGCAGGGGGAGCGCTGGCCTGTGTGTGAGAGCTGGCGAGGGAGGTGGGCGCGGCTGTGGGCTCTAGACTGACTGCTTCGTGAATGAAAGGCGTGTTTGCAAGGGAGACGTCTGCTGCCTCCGGGAATTAGCTCCCCCCCAACCCAGGGAGGGACAGTCTCTCCCCAGCCGGCAAGGCCCCCAGAGGTGTGGAGGTGTCGCAAAACAGGGAAAATAAAACACGCAACGAACACAGGCAGGTGGACGCTTCTCGGGTCAGAGCGCTCAGCGCGGCGGGTCCCGCCCTGCCTCGAGCCCTGGGGCCCCGGGGAGCCTCCCCCGACCCCGACATTCCCCGGGGCCTGGTCTTGGGTGCTCATCTGCCTTCACTGCCGGGCCCCGGGTGATCTCGGGGGGCATGCGCGGGCTGGGGTCCCCATCCCCACCCGCCCCCCGCGTCCGCACCTGCCTGACCTCTCTCTGACCCCGTCCGTGCCCCAGACCTCTTCATCCGTGTCATTTCTCCTGCCGTGTCTGTCTCTGGCAACAGGCGCCCTGTCCTATCCAGGGCCCAGGCCAGAGCCGGGACCCCACCCCGTCTCTGCCGCCCTCCTGCCCATTCGGGGCCCCCGTCGGCCCTCTCAGGTCCACCGATCGCTTGTGGGTGAGGGTGGCGGCAGAGGGCAGCGAGGGGAACAGCCTGCTGCTCCTCGACACAACCGACCCTGAACCCCGACTCGCCCGGAGGCTGACCGCAGTCGGGAGCAGACCCTGAGCGAGGCTCCTTGCGGACCCGGGCAGCCAGCGGTAATCCACGTCGAACCCGGTGCCGGGCAGCACCCGTCCTGGCCGTCCGGCTCTCCTCGTGCAGGGTCAGGGCTTTGCCCCCCACACCCCACGCTTTACGAACATTCTGGAACGTGATTTCCAATGGGGGGGGGGGGGGAGTCCACAGAATAAGACGCTACCACTGGCTTCCCGTGTGTGAGTCCCCAGGGGAAACTGGAAGCCACCGAGACTCGGCGGGGCCGCGGTCCCCGGGGAAGATGGTGTGTCCGGGCAGAGGTCAGCGTCTGGGGTCTCTATGCCAGGAGGGAAGTTGAGAGGCCTGACCCCGGCCCCCGCTGAGCCCTCCTCCCGCCCACCCACACGGCTCCAGGGACCGTACCTGACCGCACTGGCTCGGCTGGCGGGCCCGGCAGCCCGGTGCGCCTGTGAGGCGGGGGTTCTGATCGGCTGGCGAACGTTCGGGATCACGGCCCGAGGTAAAGGCCGAGTGCGCACCAGCCCTGCTCCCTTGAGATCCAAGCGCTGCTCCCGCCGGACAATCGGCTTTGCGCCACCAGCAAGAAGGGCGTCGAGGGCCCCACGCGGAGGTGGGCGGCCTGGTGTCCTTATCTCCTGACCCCTCGGCTCCCCAGAGGAGCGCCACGTCCCCGGGCAGCCACGCAGGAAGCAGGGCCACGGTCCCTCCGAAGTCTCCGTGGTGCGCCCACGTGGGAACCTAGCCCAGGGCGGCACATCCACGGCAGGCCGTCCGGAACCCCGTATCCTAGCAGTGACCACGGGGGGCCGTCTTGACCCGCGCACCCCGGGCCGGGCCCGCTGGCACGCGTCCACCTCCCCAGTGGCCCTCTCGGCACACTGAGAAGGAGGGCACCCGGGCCGCCCCAGCCCCATTACCCTCTTCCCAGAGATCTCAGGGAGATCGGCGGGGGTCGGGGGTGGGGGTGGGGTGGATGGAAGGTGTCTCTGGGGCCAAGCGTGGCCACAGTCCAGAAAGAGCTTTGGAGTCCCCGGGGCGGCACTGGGCGGTGTTCCAGCTGGACGCCGATTCTGTCTGCCTTCGTGGCCCGAGAGGACGCCAGCCATACACAGACCTGGGAAGCAGGGGAGGCCCCAGAGTGGAAACAGGGGTTTGCACACGGCACACCCAGTGCGGCCGTGGGCTTGAGGGAGGGCGACTGCCGGGGTGTCCTCCGAGAGAGACCCGGAGACAGCGCTGCCCACGGCCACCCTGTGGTCCGGTCAGCGACTTGCCCCCTCCTTAGCAGCAGGCCGCCCAGAGGGCAGTTGTGGGAGTCAAAGAGAAAGTCTGGGGAGCCCCCACCCGGTGGAAGCCAAAGGTCTAGAACTTTCCACCCGTGTGCTCCCCCCATACTGCCTGCTTTAGACAGTTTATACACATGTTGTAATTATTTATCCGCCTCGCTGTCCCCTGGGCCTTCGGCCTCTGGAGAACAGGGCTGCGCACCCCCACTTGCGTCCCCCAGCTGAGGTCTGACCACGCTTCAGTCACTCTGACGACGTCACCGAAGGGATAAGGTGCCGGGCGGAAGGGAACGGGCTCTCCGCCACAGCAGGGGCAGGACGCTCGTTCCCCGTCGGCTCCTGCTTTCCATGCGTCTGCTGGTCTTGTTACATAACGCGTCATGGGGAGTCTCTGCCCCCTGCCCCCTCTAAGGGCGACACTGTCCTCACTTCAAATGCCATGGGTTAAAATGCACCTGTTCTGAGCTACACAGAAATGGAATCACCCGAGCCGTGTTTTCGGGGGGTTTTGGTTGGTTTGTTTTATCTCCGCCTGAAGATCCGCGCCCCCTCCCCTGCATTCTCTCTGTGGATCCACCCACGTGGCCTCATAGCAAGTGTGCTCAGTCGGACCGTGTTCTGAAATGGATGGACAGCGGGTTTCTCCAGCGTCCAGGTGCCACAAAAAAGCCACGGTTAACACGGTCGCACGTGCGTTCTGCCGCGTCTGTGCGCACATTTCTGTCGGGGGCGCGCCAGCGAGTGAAGCGGCCAAGTGCCCGGGCTCGCGTGCTGTTGGCTCCAGGAGATAAAGCCTCCATGGCCGCACTGGTCTGCACCTCCCCCACGGGGCACGGGCGTTCCGGGGGCTCCGCGGTCCCACCAACACACAGCTTGCCCGCCCATTGTCACTCGAGCTGTTTTGCTGCAGGGTTGGGGGAGCGGTGTTTTGTTGTGGTTGTTTAGAAAAAAGCATTTACTGGGGCACCTGGTGGCTCAGTCCGTTCGGGTCTGACTATTGGTTTCGGCTCAGGTCACGGTCTCGTGGTTTCGTGCGTTCCAGCCCCGTGCTGTGCTGACGGCACGAAACCTGCTTGGGATTCTCTCTCTCCCTCTCTCTCTGCCCCTTCCTCACTCACCCTGTCTCACTCTCTCTCCAAATAAACGAGTGAACTTTAAAAAAATTAAAAAACCATCCACTGAGTGAAACGCAGATAACAGAAAACTAACCCTCTGAGAGCGAACGATCCCTCGGTACCTCGCCCACCCGCAGCGTCGTGCAGCCGCGAGCCCTGCCTGCTCCCAAACATCCCCCCTCACTCGGAGGCAACACCCTAATCTTCTGAGCAGTTTCCTCCCATCCTCGGCCCCCTCCTCAGCCCCGGCAGCCACCAACCTGCACCGTGACTCTAGCGACGGTCTGTTCCGGGTGGTTCGCACAGAGCCACACGGGACGTGGCCCCTTGTGTCTGGCTTCTCTCACTCGTGTTTGCCAGATTCGTCCATGCTGTGGCCTGAGTCAGCCCTTCCTTCCTTTTCACGGCCGAGTAGTGTCCCGCGGTGTGGATGAACCGCGACTGTCTCCACTGTGACCTTCCCCTCCAGCCCCTGGGCTGCTCGTGTGGTGAGGCAGTCTGCAGACGGCTCTCAGCCTTCCCAACACCCTCTGCTCTTGAGCTCCTGATCGATCCGCTTCCCATTTTTGTCCTGGGACCGGGTCTCTTTCTTACAGATTTGGATTTGAGTCCTTCGCCAGTTACGTGTCGTAAATACCTTCCTGCACATCGTGGTTTGCACTCGGCTGATATTACCATTCACCCCTCCTTTCTGCTTTAACCCGCGATTCCCATGCTCAGGCGGAGAGACAGCGGTGGCCGTGGGGCCTGCTCCAGACGCCCGCCTGCCCCCGGGTTCTGTGCAGTCTTGAAGAGGAGACTCACCCCTCCCGCCCCCCTGGTTCCCCTGGCTTGCTTGACTGAGGGTCCCGGGAAGGCTCACCGTGGGGTCCTCTCTTAGACTTCCGTCAGCTGCCCGACCGCAGGCAGCCCGAACCCCGGGCCCACCACCGGGGGACAGCCCGGAGGACCCCACCAACTCCATGTGGCTGAATAAGCCTTTTACGCACACCTGCTCTGCACCACTGGGAAGTGGGCCACCAGCCCACACCAGCAGGCGGCTTGGGGTCAGGTGGGGAGGTGCACTCGAGTTAGGCAGGGATGGGGAAGGCACACGCAGCCGGCCCCGGGGCTCTGTGGCCCCGCTAACCCACGGCCGAAGCATTAGCTAGCAGCATCCCAGGGGAAGATGCTGGGGTGCACACGTAGGGGTGCACACCATCTGTCCTGGGATCATCCTGGAGGGAGAGAACAACCATGGGTGGGTGTGGCCGGCTGAACAACGGCCCCCGCGGTCCCACGTCCTGATCCCTGGCATTTGCGGCCGTTGCCTTGTGTCCCGCAGAGGTGACTGCACATTCTGAGAAGGGAGATTAGCCTGGGTGGCCGGGGGATGGGGGCGGGGGTGGGGGGCGGTATCCTCACAAGAGTCCTGATAAGAGGGAGGCAGGAGGTCAGAGTTGGAGGAGGGTCTGATGCAGGAGGCAGAGACTGGAGGAAACGTGCTTGAAGACCGAGGAGGGGGCTGCGCCCCAAGGAATGCAGACAAGCTGAGAGGCAGGGAGCGGGTCCCCCCCCCCCGTGGAAGCCTCCAGAAGGAACCCCTGGTCGTAGCCCAGTGGCGCTGATTTTGGACTTCCGGCCTCCAGGACTATCAAGGGATGAAGGTGTGTTGTTCGAAGCCACCGGTCTTGTGGTCAGCGGCCCTGGGACACTCCTGCGGTGGGGAAGGGGCAGGACAGGAGCCTAAGAGCCTCAGGAGAGAGGTGCGGTGTAGACATCCCACATAGGAACCCGTCTAAACTGGCTCCTTGGACCCTGCCCCAGGTGACAGTGCCCAGCTAGATGCTCTGAGCACAGAGAAAAAACGACGCTCTCTCTTGGATGGCAGGGACTCTGGCCACCATCCCGTGGGACGTATAAAGTGGCTCCACCCAAGAAACGCACCTCGTCCCAGGCTGCGCACGCGGAAAGGAGTGATTGGAGCAGCAACACCAGCAGCGACGGCTACCGCTTAGGGAGCGCCGGCTGGAGAGCAAGCACAGACGAGCCCCCCTCCCCCCCCCCGCCCAGGACCTGCTATTCCCTCTCGCGGGTGAGTCCCCCAAGGTTACGTGGTGGACCAGGTCCTGACCCCAAAGCCATGGCTTTTGACCCCAACACTCTGCTGCAGTTGTGACCCCCTAGGGTTTATTATTTAAGGTCAAACGAAGCAAAACCCACAAACACTCACTAATTCTGATTTTGTGAACCGGAGCGCTTTCCGAACAAACCCATTTCGTACGGGCAATTCGCGTCCCCGGCACCGTCGCCGAGCAAGCCTTCGGAAAGCCTGAGAGAACAGGGACGCGCTCTCAAAACCTCGCCTGCCCGTTTACGCAGGAGAGAGGAACAAATCCACCCCAGTTATTTGCCTGGTCCTTTAAAGTTCTCCAGGGGACGGCTTCCCGTGACAGACACACACGTTCCCCAAGCGTCCAGCCGGCACTCCAAGCCGTGAAACTGCGCCTACACCAGCCAAGTCACTCGGACTTCTCCCAAACCCAGACCGGCCAGTCTCCTGATGAATTCAAGTCGGTGATGGCCCATCCTTCCACGCCCGTCCACCTCTCCCACCAGCCTCTCCGCGTGCTGGCCACCGTCCTAGGAGCCATGGGGGCCGAGGCCACAGCGCGCATCCTCAGCAGTGAGAGCGGCCGCAGAGAACCCAGACCCCTCTTGGGGACAGCCTGGCACCCGCTACCTGTCACCAAATGAATGTGTGAGACCATCTGAGACCTAACATCTACCTGCCCGGGACTCCCGCCCCCAGGTCAGAACGGGGAGTCAGGGAAAAGCCAGCGCCCCTGGGAAGAGCGAGACGCCCCCATCCTGGCTCTGACCCCAGTCAGCGCCCACTGTCCTCAGTCTGCTCCCTGCTCCTCCTTCCTGTCTCCCCGTGCTCACCTCTGCACCCAGAAGGGAGCACTTAGCTCAGGGATGCCAAGTTTGGGGATCTTATCACTCAGTAAATTTTTTTTTAAAAATCAGAAGGCACCTGGGGGCTGTCAGCTTTAAAAAAAAACACCTGGGTGGCTCCATCGGTTGAGCGCCCGACTTCGGCTCAGGTCATGATCTCGCAGTTGGTGGGTTCGAGCCCCGCATCAGGCTCTGTGCTGACAGCTCGGAGCCCGGAGCCTGCTTCGAATTCTCTCTCTCTCTCTCTCTCTCTCTCTCTCTCTCTGCCCCTCCCCTGCTCATGCTCTGTCTCTCTCTCAAAAGTAAATAAACATTAAACAAAACAAAGCATTGAATATCACCCCTCTTTTGACAGTAGCAAGGACATAATCTCAGAATAAAGGACACTGTTGAACACAGAATAAACGGAACTTTCTGAGAACGTGAGTGAGCCGTCTCTGTTTGGTTTATGCCGTTGGGGACCTGTGGGAACATCCGCCTGCACTTGGGACACAAGGGCTGGTGGCTCTGGGCGCGGCACAGCTCCCGACCCCCTGAGCCACAGGAGACCCACGGCGGGGCTGATCTTGAGTCTGTCCGCAGACACGTGGAAGCACCTGAGGAAGGCAACCCCGCAGCCCGCATTCTGAGCGTCTCCCCTCCCTGCTGACGACAGTTTGCTGCACAGATGGGCCCACACGGTGTCCCCCCCCCCCCAGCCCAAAGGCACCCCCGGCCTAGGGTACGGTCCCCACAGGTGTTCATCTGTGTTTCCTCTCTTACTTGTCTTTATTTTTCTCTTTGGCAAAATGCAATCACGACTTTCAGCGAGTCCGTATTTACAGAGGACACGGGCTTGGCTATTTCACCTCAGGCGAGTTTCCCTTTTCCACTCACCTTTTAACCCAGAAACACGACGTCCCCGTCACTCGCCTTCTGTATTCCATCCGTGACTCTTAGCCCAACGATGACTTCACTCTGCCACCACCTTGGTTCTTTGCCACATATTTTCTTCGAATTAACAGCGCCCCTCAGGTTGCTTTTTATTTGGTTTTGCCTTTTGCCGAAATACTTTGTGAATTTCCTACCTAGCAATGTTTCCAGAGTAAACATTTTTTTTCCTTTAAAAGCGTACAATTCTTGGGGCGCCTGGGTGGCGCAGTCGGTTAAGCGTCCGACTTCAGCCAGGTCACGATCTCGCGGTCCGTGAGTTCGAGCCCCGCGTCGGGCTCTGGGCTGATGGCTCGGAGCCTGGAGCCTGTTTCCGATTCTGTGTCTCCCTCTCTCTCTGCCCCTCCCCCGTTCATGCTCTGTCTCTCTCTGTCTCAAAAATAAATAAAAAAACGTTGAAAAAAAAATTTTTTTTAAATAAATAAATAAAAAAAATAAAAGCGTACAATTCTTTGTTAAGCCTTCAAGCAGCCTGTGACACGTGTGTGCGTGTGAGGACGGGGCCCAGACTCCACCGCTCACGACCGTGAACTTGAGCCGGGACGTGCAAGGGCACATGTGGGCGGCAGCACTCAGGGATGACACGGAGCACTGGCGCCCGATTCTGGCACCTGCACGTCGCCTGATCCCAGGCTCGTCGCAGCTTCATATGACCCCCCCACCGTATTGCTTCAGGGTGAATGTTTAAAATCTCAAGAGAGTCAACTTTGGTTTCCACAGATCTGGTCTTTATTTAAGGCCACAAAAGAGGCACCTGGGTGGCTCAGTCGGTTAAGTGTCCGACTTCGGCTGAGGTCATGATCTCACGGTCCGTGAGTTCGAGCCCCCCATCAGGCTCTGTGCTGACAGCTCAGAGCCTACTTGGGATTCTCTCTTTCTTTCTTTCTCTTTCTCTCTCTGTCCCTCCCCTGCTGTCTGTCTCTCTCTTTGTCTCAAATAAACTTTAAAGAACAAAACGAGAGGTGCCTGGGTGGCTCAGTCGGTTAAGCATCCGACTTTGGCTCAGGTCCTGATCTCACCGTTTGTGGGTTCAAGCCCCGCTACGGGCTCTGTGCTGACAGCTCGGAGCCTGGAGCCTGCTTCGGATTCTGTGTATGTCTCTCTCTCTCTCTCTCTCTCTGCCCCTATTCATGCTCTGTCTCTGTCTCTCAAAATAAACATAAAAAAAAAAAAAACTTTAAAGATGGGAACATGAAATGTAAAATTTGAGTTTCTTTTTTAAAAAAGAAGGTACTTGGAAGAAAAATAGCAAAACGGCAAATATTTGGGACTGGTAGCTACAAACGACCAGTCTGGAGTGTGTGTCTACATGCTTACATTTACTTGTTTAAATTTCAATCAAACAGGCTGACCCCACGGCCGGGTCTTAGGGCCGGGGCAATGTCTCCGGGGCCACGGAAACTCCAGGGCTCCAACAGGGTCACAGAATAGAAGAAAGTGCCTCGTTTGGGACCCAGGCTGGCCAGGGCCCTCGGCGTTCGTCCCATTACTCATTCGCTCTCTTGACCTGAAGCAGAGCCGGGCCAGGGCCCAGGCCTGTGGGTGACCCAGTCCCCCCAGAAATCTGGGGGCGACAGAGGAGAAGGCTATCCTCTGGTGTCTGGGCACCAGGCGGGTCCTGCGACCCCGGCCATGGTGAGGGGCTGGCCCGCAGGCCTCTGGCCAGGCCCTTCAGTGAACACACAAGGATACTGAGGCCCGGGAGAAGTCTCTCGTTGGGGTCACCCGGAGATCCCCGGTGCACGCAGCCCGGGCCGCAGCGCAGGGCCCTGACCCCAGCCTGGAGCTCCTTCCTCAGCTGCACAGACGTCTGACTCGGGGGCTGCTGAGGGCGTGTGGGGCGCAGCACGGTCAGGACTGGGCCGGGCCCGCAGGGGGTGGGGGACGGTGGTTAGACACGGCGGTGGGACTGGCATGGAGCCATCGTGGTGGCAAGGAGAAGGGGTGCAGAGGGAAGGGCAAGTCAGAGCAAGCCTGCCTGAGCAGAGAAGAGCCGGGTCTGAGGCAGACCTGACCTTCTCAGGCCCACACCCTGGGGACCCCGCCCGGCGAGGTCTCAGGGAGTCTGCTCAGCAGTCTCGCCCACTTGGTACCTGCTGCAAATCTCTGATTTTAAAAGTCATACTGGGGCGCCTGGGGGGGCGCAGTCGGTTGAACGTCCGACTTCAGCCAGGTCACGATCTCGCGGTCCGTGAGTTCGAGCCCCGCGTCGGGCTCTGGGCTGATGGCTCGGAGCCTGGAGCCTGTTTCCGATTCTGTGTCTCCCTCTCTCTCTCTGCCCCTCCCCTGTTCATGCTCTGTCTCTCTCTGTCCCAAAAATAAATAAACGTTGAAAAAAAAAATTTTTTTTAAAGTCATACGAGGGGCGCCTGGGTGGCTCAGACGGTGCACCTGACTTCAGCTCAGGTCGTGATCTCACGGTTCGTGGGTTCGAGCCCCGCGTCGGGCTCTGTGCGGACAGCTCAGAGCCCGCTTCGGATTCTGTGTCTCCCTCTCTCTCTGCGCCTCCCCCATTCACGCTTTGTCTCTCAAAACTAAGTAAACGTTTAAAAGTAAATAAATAAATAAAAGTCACACTAGTGTTTCCTTGGATGGTCTTCAGTACGATGCAGCAGCAAATTCCTGAAGCGCCCCAGAAGCACACAAACACAAGGAGGTTAGGGGAGCCAGTCTACGAACCCGCGTCCATCTCACGGGCCAGGCCGCTGCAGGCTCCGTGCGTCCAGCTGGACGTGGCAGATTGCGTCACCCAGGACGAGGGAGCTCCCCTCCCCCACACAGACTCCCATCCAGAGGCAGGGCCTGGGTCCCTCCCTGCGACTCTGGGGGACCTGAGAACAGCTGCGGCCAACGGAGCCTGGAGCGAGTGACGCACGTGGGGCCCAAGACTGGCCGTAAGGGCCACGTGCCTCCCGGAGCCCCGAGCCACCAGGCTGACTCTCCAGAGGCGGCCACGCCGGGAGGAAGCCCAAGCCACGGGAGAGGCCATGCGGAGGTGCTCCGGTCACGTCCCAGCTGAGGCCGTCTGCCGGCTCGAGGAGCCGAGACGCCTCCAAATTAGCCCAGGCCTACTGTCCAGCGTCCCAGTGAGGCGCCAGGCAGGAAGCAACGGGGACAGGCACGCCCGGCGAGCTCCTGACTTGTACCGCCGGGCCGGCTTGCTGCACTAAGTTCTGGCTGCTGGGTTCTGTTCTGTAATCGCCCGAACACGTGGGAATGAAAGTCCTTAACTCCGTTTTAAAGTCATTCTGAGTCGGGGCGCCTGGGTGGCTTCGTCGATTAAGGATCCAACTTCAGCCCAGGTCACGATCTCACGGTTCCTGGGTTTGAGCCCCGCGTCAGGCTCTGAAGCTCAGAGCCTGCTTTGGATTCTCCCTCTCTCCCTCTCTCCCTCTCTCTCTCTCTCTCTCTCTCTCTCTCCCCCTTCCCCCACTCGCTCACTGTCTCTGCCTCAAAATAAATAAACTTTAAAAATAAAATAATGTATCCAAACAATCATTCAGCATTCAAAAACTCAGAAAAAGCATTTCCACCAAGCAGATACATCTGTTCCTATGCTCAGAGCTGGGAGCTCTCGCCACCTCCCGACCCTGATCAGACACCCTCTTAATTCCACGAGCTTCAAACGAGAAGCTGCCAGGAATACACATGCCGTGCGGGCAAAGCCTGACGTGGGGAGTCTGGGAGGAGCTAGAGCTAGAGCTGGCCGTGAGGTGGCCCCGGCCATGCCGTGTCTCCATCCAACCCCCCACCCAACGCAGGCCATGGAGGTTAGCACCGCTAACCTGCTCTCCGTCTGCCTAGTTTAACCAATTCTGGACTTCGGTATGAACGGGATCGCACGGCACTCGGTACCTGGCCTTTCGGGACTGGCTTCTGTCCCTCAGCGTGTCCCCCACGCTCGTCCAAGCTACAGTGCGGATCGGCGCTCCGTTCCTTTTTACGGCTGAATAACATCCCACCGTACGGACGCGGCACGGTCCCCCTCCACCCCTCGGCTGATGGGCGTGCGGGCTGATTCCAGCTCCTGGCGCCTAGGTCAATGCCGCCGTGAACGCTCACGACCAAGCGTTTGCAGGGGCCAGTGTCTTCACTTCGGGAGTGGAGTTGCTGCGTTGCATGGTGACTGTGCGATGGCCCGTGCAGTTGCCCGGCTGGTCCCCATACCTGACCTTCTCCCGGGAGGCTCTGAGGGTGGCTGCGGACTAGACCACCAAACCGTCCCCACGGTCCCCGTGGCACACAGCCCCCAAGACGGGGCAGAGCACCAACGCCCCTGCCGTGGCCCATCCTTAGCAGGGGACGGTGTGCTGGGTGCACGTTGACGACCGCCAGGCTGGGTGACCGCAGCTCGCGGGCCAGGAACTCACGCCTACCCGATCCCCCGCCCAGAACCAAGACCTCGGACGCGGTGATTTCGTAAGGTTCGACCTCACAAGATGGAGATTCTTTACGTGGATTTATTTTTTTTATTTTTTTTTATTTTTTTTTTGGTGCATGTGGATTTCCTCTGCCGTGACCATTCCTGTTTGTCTATGCTGCCCGTTTCCCTGCTTGTCTGAGGGAGGGGACTCGTGTTCTTACTGATGAATTCAGTGCTGCGTGTATGCTGAGTGCATCTTCTCTTGCTCTGGGGGCCGCCTTTCCATGCTGCCCCCGGGACCGTCTCGTCACAGACGTTTCAAATTTTAATATGAACGAATCTATGAACCTTCTCGTAGTCTGAGAAGGTTCTTTTTGCATATTGTGTAAGAAGCCCTCTCCTGCCCTGAGACCATTACGAATGCTCCTTTTTTTCTCTCCCGGAGATGCTACGGTTGTGTTCACCGGGTAGGTCAGGGGGACCTTCGGGGACGCATCTCCCCCGAGGGACGTGATGTCACCCGCTCTATGTCGTTTCCATTCTGGCGCCCGGCCGCGTTAGCCGCAGTGACCCGTTTCTGCCCCTGCCGCACAGCCGGCTCACCGTCTCCTCTGTCGCTGTTTCTGTCGTAGCTTGTATCGAGGTGAAAGGGTCCCCACCTTGTTCTTCAACCGGGTCTCGCTGACGGTCCCACCCCGGCCCTCGCTCAGCAATGCACGTGGTAGGATCGGCTTATCAGGTGTCACCAAAGCCAAACACGGGCCTTGTGGAGAGGGTGCTGACGTCCTGTCGAACGAAAACCTCAGGGAAGTCAGGACACGTGGCATCCTGAGGGTACCGCGTGTCCCCCTGAGCCCGAGACGCTGCCTCGCTCTTTCGTCCCGGTTGTTTGGGATTTCATTCTGGGGAGGCACCAGAACGGAGCGAGGCAGCTCCCCACTGATGGGCGTTCAGCTGGATTTGGGGGTCTCCCGTCCTAAACTTCACTGCGGTGAACGCTTCCATGCGTGGATCTCGTGGGGCGAGGCCGAGGGCATCCACGCCACGAACCCCCGGAAGTGGGCTTTCTGGGCCCTACAATCCAGCACCCTGAGTTTGGGAAGACGTGCCGAACTCCCTTCTGGAAAGGTTACACCCGTGAACGTGGTGAGGCTGGTGGGATTTCCTTCATCCTGACCCCGCTCGAGGCGGGCAAAGGTGGAGGCGTCTCGTGTGAGTTCATCACAGCAGCAAATGCCCCGTCTGCCCCCCGGGGGCCCCCGGGACAGTGGCTGGACGTATGGCTCCTTCTCCAGCCTCCCCCCTGCCCCGGAGTGAGGCCCGCCGTCAACCAGTGACCGGGGAGCTTGCCGGAGCTCTTCTGTGGAGCACAAACCCGCAAGCGCAGGGATGGACCTGGGCCGCGGCGCCCGGAACGGAGGCCGCCGCGCTCGGTGCTCAGTGAGCCGATTAGTCAAGAACACGCCCGGCGGCAGTGGGGTCTCCCAGGCTTCACGCTCGGCAGAAAGCTCCCTGCTTCTATTGCCGAGACACACGCCACCTTCCGCAGGCTCCCGGTGCCCCCGAGGACGTGGGCAGTCGTGAACCGGGGAGCCCCGTCCCCCCGTGACCAGGCTTGGAGCGGCAGGGGCGCCCTGCCCCCGGGGGCCTCCGGCCTCACCTTCAGCAGCAACTCAGCACTTCTTAGGTAATCACCTCTGCCGTGTGTTACTGGCCGACGTGCCCACGGAGCCAGCTCGGATTCTAGGGGAGGGGAGTTTCCTCTTGACAGGGAGGTGACATCAGTGTATGGGAAGGAAGGAGCCCTCCCTGGACCTAGCCACCCCGGGCGGCTGTCAGAATGCCAGCATCGACTATCACAGGTGCTACTGTTAGGGCTCAGTCCGGGCCGGGCGCTGGGCGACAAACGATCCTTTCAATCGTGTTTCCGGTTACGTAGTTTGGTTCCCATTTCACGGATCGGCAGGCCGAGATTCTGGGAGGTTCGGTGCCTTGCCTCAGGCCCTGCTGATCAGAAGCAGCCCCGCCAGCGGCCAAACCCCCTTCTGTCCGTTCCCGAGATCTTAGCCCTTCTGTGGCACCGGGGTGCTCCACGGACAGAGGCACCAGGGCGTTCTTGAATTGTTTTCTTTTTTTTAGTTTCTTTGTTTATTTTGAGAGAGGGAGAGAGAGCGCGCACACAAGTGGGGAAGGGGCAGAGACGGCCGGAGAGACGATCCCGAGCAGGCTCCGGGCCACCGGCGCAGAGCCCGACACGGGGCTCGATCTCCCGAAGCGCAAGTCACGACCCGAGCCCGAGTCAGAGGCTTAACCGACCGAGCCACCCAGGCGCCCCTCCTCTAATTGCTTCCTGCGACGTTGTTTTTCAAGGGCCCTCAAGCCGCCTCAGCTCTCCTGTACATCTTTTTAAATTATTCTAATTGTGAGACACAAGCTACAAATAGCATCCACGTGCCCCCACCCACGTTGGGACAGACACGTGCCGGCGCCACGGACGCCTCCCCGCGCAGCCCCCGCGGCCTCCGGTGGTCGTCACCACCCCGGCTGCCGCGGAGATTGCTTCCTTATGTTTCCCCTAGTTTACTGTCTAATTACGCAGCCCTTACAGCGTAGTGTTGACTGGGTTTTAATGTTATATAAATGGAATCACACAGTAAGTCTCCTCTGATGTCTGGGTGCTCTCCCCCCTTGAAATTATGCTCTTCCGCTCGCCCGTGTTGTTTCGAGGAGCCCAGTTTACGCGTGCGTGCACGCGCGTGGCTTTCGCGGGCCTTGTGGCAGTCGCCGTCCCGTCTTGCCGTGCGGTATTTCGCAGCATGAACACACCACGCCGCATTTCCCCATCTTCTTCCCGGGGGACGTCCGGCTCTGGTACCAAGTGTCTGGTGGGCGGGAGCACAGGTTCCCAGGACACACTTCCAGGCGGGGGGCGGGGGGGGTCGCCTTCAGCCTCGCCGGAGCGTGGCCGCCACCCCCCCCCCCCTCCGGCCCCCACCGCAGAGGCTGAGCGTTCCCGAAGCCTGGCCTTCTGGCCACCACCGCTGATTAACGGGTATTTTCGTTTTCGCCCATCGGAGGGCGGAGGGGGGGGGGGGGGTGGGTATATCGTGTATCTCAACGTGGTTTCGCGTCCTACGGCGGCGTGAGGCCAATCTCCAGGGGAGTCGCTGACGAGGAAGCCTCGTGGTCCCGCGACGAGTCGTTCTGACCAAGTCCCACACTGCCGCCTGTTCACTCGCTCGTCCGGCCTTCATCTCACGCCAACTGCAAAGTATCAGCTGGCCTGTTTCGGGGCCCTCACTGCACGTGCTCGGTGCCGTCCTCAGCATCCCCGGCTTTATGCCACACCTTGAGGGAGGCACCACGCGTGTTCATTTCGACAGCCAAAAGCACCAGGGCACAGAGAGGTTGAGTGAACTGCCCGAGGTCACACAGCTAATAACCGCTGCGGCTGGGGCAGGGTGGGACCCGGGCAATCTGTCTGCAGAACCCGTGTGCAGAGACACAGGCCTGTGCCTGGCCAGGCATCATGTGCTCAGGGGAGACCCTGCCCTCCGGAGAGACTCGCCTGTTCGAGTTCAAGGTACACGAAAGAGCCAGAGGCCGTGTAACGGCAAAAGGGTAGACCGGGGGGGGGGACAACGGAACGGGGCAGAGAGAATCAGAGCCACGCGAATCCACCCAAACGCTCTGTCAAGATGCGCTGTATGTTCCATGATGGCACCGAGCTTCCAGAGAAGTTGCAAAGGCAGCATAGAGCTCGCCGTCAGGCCCGGCACCCAGCCTCCCCCGTCGTGAGCATCTCACACGGAGTATCCCCAGCCGTGTGTCAAACAGCCCTGGCTCCTCGCGCTGCGGGCGGTGTCGGAGACCGCGGCGGGGCACCGTCTCATCGGACGACAGGGCCAGGGAGTGCGCGCTCGCACGCCCGTGTGCGTGCACGCGCACACCCACCCTTATGCCTGTCTGCCCGTCTCCACGTGCGTAACGCTAACGCGAGCTTGGATCCAAGCCCCCAGCCTCAGTCCAGCACCACGTGCCACACGCCTCACCCTGGTCTCCACGACCCCCCCACCCCCCCGCCTGTCTACACCCCCCCTCCCTCAGGACAAGCCCGGCCCCACTGCCCACCGTGCGGCCACTGACTTGCTCACTCCCAGTGTGCACAAACGGCACTCCAGGAGCGGCGCCCACAGCCTATCCGTGCACGGCTCGTCAGTCCTCAGCCCTGCAGTTTCTGGTCAAAACACCGTTTCCGGTTACTTAGGTCAGGGCCTCTCCCCTTATCCTTGAGACAGGTTTTATCACACATCTCTAATATGGTCAGGACCCTCTCCATCCGGGGATCCCCTCACCTTTTGGTTGAATTTTTTTTTTTTTCCAACGTTTATTTATTTTTGGGACAGAGAGAGACAGAGCATGAACGGGGGAGGGGCAGAGAGAGAGGGAGACACAGAATTGGAAACAGGCTCCAGGCTCTGAGCCATCAGCCCAGAGCCCGACGCGGGGCTCAAATTCACGGACCGCGAGATCGTGACCTGGCTGAAGTCGGACGCTTAACCGACTGCGTCACCCAGGCGCCCCGAATTTTTTTTTTTTTTTGAACTCCATCGATTAAGGTTCCCTCCTCGTGTGGTAAAGCCGTATGGGTTTTGACAGAAGCGTGGTGGGGTGTCCACCCACCCGGGGCCGTGCAAGTTCATTCGTCACCCCAGAAGGCGCCTGTGCCTCCCTCCCTCGCGGTCTCCTGCCTCCCCCACCCCAGCCCCTGGCAGCCACTGATCTGTTTTCTATCTCGGTAGTCTTGCCTCTTCCAGAATCGTCATGTAAGTGGAATCTGGCAAAATGTAGCGTTTCTGGTCTGACTTCTTTCGCTCAGCAAAACGCGTTCAGACTCTTCTGTGATGTTGCGGGAATTAACAGCACGTTCCTTCTCCCCACTCGGTCGTGTTCCGTTGCCCGGCCGCCTCCTGGCTTGTGTGCTCGCCCAGTGGCGGACGTCACAGTTGCTCCCAGTTTTCGCTGATAATGACTAACGCCGCCGTAAGCGCTCCCTGGCGGGGCTCGGTGTGCACGTGAGCTTTCGGTCCACTTGGGGGACGACACAGCAGTGTGATCGCTGGATCGCGCGGTCAGAGTTTGTTTTGCGAGAAACCCACTGTCTTCCGAAGCAGCTACGGTATCTCCGTTCCCGCCAGCGGTCAGCAAGAGCTCCCCCTGCGCCTCATCCTCGTCAGCACTTGGTGCTGTCGACTTGTGGATTTTAGCCTTTCTAGAGGGCGGGGGGGGGGGGGGGGCTGTGTCACTGCTGTCCCCACTCTGTCTCTGCTGGCCACGGATGTGGAGCACCCTTCCATGGACGACCGTGCCACGCGTCTTCTGGAGCGAAGCGTTTGTCCAGACCTCTGCCCCGTTTCTTCCCCGGGTCGTTGTCTCATGGCTGAGCTGTAAAGCCTCTCAAAATATTCTAGAGACGAGTCCTTTATCGGCTGGGAGACTTGCAGACGCTTTTCTCCGTCTGTGCCTTTTGTCTCCGCAGAGCGAGCTCTGACGTCTTTCGCCTGTTTCGTGCTTTTGCGCATTCAGATCCCGCATGTATTTTGGCGGATTTGGTTTTTTTAATGCTTATTTCTTTTTGAGAGAGACAGAGCATGAGCGGGGGAGGGGCAGGGAGAGAGGGAGACACAGAATCGGAAGCAGGCTCCAGGCTCCGAGCCGTCAGCACAGAGCCCGACGCGGGGCTCCAACTCAGGAGCTGCGAGATCATGACCCGAGCTGAAGTCGGATACTTAACCGACTGAGTCACCGGGCGCCCCTGTTTTGGTGGATTCGTACTCATGTACCCCATTGGTTTTTTGGGGGCAATTCATCTGATTTCTGACCATGACGTAGAGACAGTTCAATGGCGAGTGCAGCGTCTGTCCGACGATTGGTGCTGTGAGAATCGGTCACCGAAACGTGGAAACAGAGGAGCTTCCCCACATACTTCTAACAAGACAAAACAGAATTATCTGAAATCGCACGTGCCCCACCCCCCCCAGCCTCCCCAGCCAGGATGCAGCAGGCAGGTGTGCCGCTGGGGCGAGCAGCTTCCACGGCTCCGTGTCTCAGCCCGTCCACCCACGAAGCAAGGATTCCTGGCGGGCTGCGTGAGGATCACGCGAAAAGGCACACAAGCGCGCCAGAACGGGGTCTTCCCGAGCTGCCGCTGCTGAGCGCGCCTTTGCTATCATTGGGGTCACCGTGCTGACGCCCCGCTGCCGGCTCCTGCGCCCCTCGGCCCCTCCAGGACGCCCTCCCCAGGATTTTGGGACCGGGATCACCAAGGGTCTCGCCACGTTTCCGGGCGGGCTCCGTCCCTGCATCTCACGGTCTGCCACCATCACCGAGGTCCCCTGAGGGACGGCCTGGGGCTCGACTTGAAGCTGCAGCCCACCGCCTCCCTCCTGATGGAGCCACATTGGGCTCTGGGCAGAGGTGGGGCATGTCCCGTGAACGCGGCCTCCGGAAAGCGAGCGGCTCCCACCGCAGGCAGCCCACGCTCGGACGAGCCTTGCCCCACAGCCATATGAGCACAGGGCCTGAGGTCGGAGGGCCCGTGGCTGCCCAGGGTCGCGCAGCTCTGAGCGGCAGAGAGAGGGTTTGCACCCAGGCCGTCTGCCGCCCTCGCCGGGACCTCGCCCGCTGTACCGTGCCACCCCCCCCCCCACCTGGCATGGGCTTTATCTACCTGCCAACCCTCAGGGGCCAGCTCTGTGTGGCAGGACCCCGGGCCCGGAGGCCACACTAACCCAGGCAGAGCACCCACATTACGGAGGCCCTCGTAACACTTTCCTAACCTTTAACCTTTCCTAACCTGTACTCGTAGATCATACAGAGGCCTTTGAAATCGCTACCCTCCCTCAGGAGAGAGGTGCAGGGAAGAAATGAATCAGAGAAACGTGCAAGGGGCCCGACTGCATATGGCGGCCGAGGACTCGTGTGCACTGTGACGGCTGGTGAGCGTTTGCTCGGGGGGGGGGGGGGGGGGGGGGTTAGAAAGGAGGGAGGATCCAGCCTTTGACAAACTCGCTGCCCCCAGCGAAGGCCCCATTCTGCCTTGTGCACACATCTGCAGGCCAAGCGGCTGTTCCAGGAGGCTGGCTGGCTGGGCTGGGGACCTCTCCATCACCGTGCGTGAGGAGCACAGCCTGGCTCCAGCTCACTTCCTGCCTGGGAGAACATTGCCCCCCAGGGGGATTCCTGAGCCCCCAGCATTCTGGTGTAAATCTGTTTCCTTGCAAACCTCATATCTCAGGCAGACACATAATGTATAGAGGCGGCCAGGCCATCTGGGCCAGAGTCTCTGCAGGCACAGGGCCGACGTAGTTCAAGTGCTGGATGCACGGCCGGCCCCACACCCAACCACGGGCCGTGCTCTCCCTCTGCCTCCGCGTCCGGCCACCGTCGGGGAGAGCCTGCTCCCCGATTGCGGCCCCGAGGAACCCCCGACCGTTTGGCCCGGCGGGAAAGCGCCAGGGGGTGCCGGGCTTACGCAGACCCGGATTCAGAAGCGCTCTGTCACTAGCCGCGCGACCTTGGGGAGGCAGCCACGCCCCCACTGAGGGTCTCAGTCTTCCCATCTATGAAATGGGCTGGCAGAAGCCCCCTGATCTGCTGGGAGGACTCAGTGAGGCCATGGAGTGGTGAGCGCAGAGCACCTGCCCCTGGGCAGCGTTTCCTGATCCTCCGCCCTCCCCCCGCCATCCTACACATCTGGGACCCCTCCCCCCCTCCCCCCCCCGCCCAACCCCTGCCCCTGGCGGCCGACGGCATGAGGTCACCAGGTGGGGTCAGGCGGATGGGGACAGAGTGCGGACTCTGCCGGGCTCATTCCTGGACCCCCAAGCTCCCGATGATACGGACCTAGCACACAGCAAGTCCCCCCTCAGAAGCTCCCAGCTGACCACCGTTTTGCTTGCTCAGGCTTCTGGCATGCCTTGTGCCACAGGAGGCTCACTGAGGGAAGAGCCAAGGACACGGCAGATTCACAACGGGGAACGATGGCCCAGAGACGGCAAGCGACCTGCCCAAGGCCGCACAGTACGGTCACGGTGAGTGGGATGGACACAGGGACTTTGTCTTCCTCTCCACATGACACGCCCGAGGAGCCTTCCCAAGGCCCCAGCGTTCTTGTACCCAGAACACCCGACAACCCAGGCCCCGTGGGGGAGCCCCTACAGCCACTGAGCACTCTCCCCACGGTCGGACTCATCGCCTCGGGGCCACTGGCCCTCTGGGCTCCTCTGGGTAATCCCAGCCCCACCCGCTCCCGTGGCCTCGTGGGGAGCCGCTGGCCCAGCGTGGGAATGAGCTCAGCCTCCCGTCTGCTCTCCAGATGCCCGGATCTCAGCCCCCCCCTCACCGCACGGGCGATGCTCTGATCCTGCCCCAGAGCGCAGATTCCACAGCTCGTCCTCGGAGACCAAGGTCGCACGTCATGCCTGCCGTGCTCACCGAGCAGCGGCCCCCGCAAAGCCGGGACTGTGGTGGACCCAGGGGCAGGACAGCCAGTGGGTGTCACCCCACTTGCCACCGGGGTGGCTCCGTGGGCCGGCAGGAGAGGGGAGTGTGGGCGGGAAGGAGCCCCCTGGGTTGCTATGTCTGCCCAGGCCACGAACACAGGTCGCCCGGACTCCTGGGGCGTCTATCACCTCCAGAGTTTGCTGGCTCCGCATGGGGTAGGGACTCGCGGTGCGCGGTCCAGGGCTCCGCCTGGGCGATGGTCCTCCCCACAGACGGCTCCCCGAGGCAGACCCCGGCGGCCTTCCCGGTGGGAGCTGCTTCGGGGCTACCCGGGCCGGACCCCAGAGCCGCTCACCTGCAGGGGTGCTGGGGCAGAGCAGGAGGCCGCCGGCGTCTCAGAGGAGAGCTAACTAACCCCAGGGGCCCGCCAGCAGTCCAGGCCGGGGCGGACCCCCGCAAGGAGGGAGCCGGCTGAGACCCACGGCCCGTGGCAGCCTCACCGCCTGCCTCCTCCGGGCTGGGCCTGGGCCGCCCCTCGTCCTCCTGCCTCACCCGGCGTCCTCAGACCCTGTGCCTCTCTCTGCGTGCCCACTGAGTCCCCCACTCCCTCCGTCCCACACCTGCCCCCGGGGCCACCTGCTGTGCCCGCCGGTCGCCCACGCCTGGCTCCCCCTGCCAGGCCCGCAGGCGTCCACTCCTCTGCTCTCCCTCAGGGGACCCCACCTGCCCCTCCCTCCTGAGTCCCTCTATTTGGGGCATGCCCCTCCTTGCCAGGGTACTGTGCGGCCCCTCTGCCTGGAATGGCTTTCGGCAGGAATGTGTAGAGACAGAGATTTCCCTGGCACAGGAAGGCATCGGAGCGAAGCCAGGCGAGGGTCCCTAACAACAAAACACCACCGTCGTCACCAGGCCTGTTTGCCGCAGGAGCGTTTTCCTGGGAAGACATGGGGCCTGGAACCTTCCAGAACTCCCAGAGGCTCCGACAGTGCATCTGGATGAGCCGGGATCCCACAGGGAGAGGCTGCAGGAACATGGCATCTTACAAGGGAAGGACATACGGACGGCGCTGTGTGTCTGTCCGGCGAGCCCTGCCACCTTCATCGCCACGGCGTGGCTCCGAGGGGCTCCCTCCGTGTCTGAGGACATGCCGGGAGGGGTGCCGAAGGGGATCCAGGGGCCCTGGCTCTCCGCACCCAGACCCCACGCAGACGGACACTGAGTCCTCCAGGCGGCACGCGGTAGGTGCTCACGAAGTCAAGAAGCAGCTGCTGCATTCAGGGCCAGGATGACGTGGCCGTGGCAACGCTCTGCCCGAAGGTCATCGGGTGGGGCAGGGCGCGGAGCCCCGCCGACACTTCTGCCCCAACTCAAAGGCAGGTTCTTGTGCCCTGGGAGCGGCAAAGCCACCCTAGAACCAGGAGGAGGCGCTGTGGGGTCCCGTGCCCAGGGTCTCACGGCTGTCCAGCCTGGGGGTGCCACGGAGCCTGCAAGACCCAGGGCTGAGCTGGGAGCCCAGGACGGCCACGGGGCCAGGCCGCTGAACGCAGGCGGGGTGTGTCGTCCCCTCTACCAACCGGACCCACCGGGCTCGGTGGCAACGTGCCAATCACTTCCGCTCGCCTGACAGAAGAACGCCGCGGAAGCCTCGGCAAAACCAGAAGCCAAAAGAGAGAGCTTCTTGAGCTCCGGCCTGTCCTTCCCAATGCTTACCAGGCTCTCAAGGCGTGGCCAGTGGGCCCGGACCAGCCCCGGTCCTCGGGGAAACCACAGTCCAGGCAGGGCTGGCCCCGGGGCACGTGGTGGGCATGTGGGACCCCTGGTTTTCTCCTCTGCTAAGAGGGCAGACAACGCCAGGGCCCAGAGGGTTCCTGGGAGGAGACAGTGTGGACAGGCCAGCGGAGGCAGCCAGCGTCTTAGGTCACTGCAAGCGGGCAACGCGGAGGAGAACCCTGGTCACGTCCGCCTGGCCCTCCCCCTCCGGCTCTTGGAGGACCCCCCCCCCCCATGTCCGCCCAGCCTGCCGATCCTGGGGGCAGAAGACAGGGGACTCCCGCCGGCCGGGCTCTTTGATGGCCCGCTCAGGTCCCACACGCGGGCCTCCAGGGTCAGCAGAGCAGGGCCCTGCATGGCCAGGGCGGGAGGACCCGGAGCCCGCGGCTGGGCATGGCCCCCAGCTCCTCCCCCACGCTGCCTTCTATTGAACTTGGCCGCCCAGGTTCCCCTTCCGCTTGCCATTTGAGCCACTCAGGGCAATTTCCTTTCTCGTCTGAGCACTGATTCCTTTCCAGATGGCTTCCTCCCTCTGTCCCCCTCTACCAGGGTCTCGGGCCAAACCCCACAGCTCAAGGCGGGGCAGGACCAGCAGAGGGCGGCGAGTGGGCAGGAAGGCGCTGGCGGCACTGAGCACTGGGAAAAGGGCTGTGCTCTGCACAAAGCCCGGGCTCGGGAGGCTTGGGGCTGGTCCCACCAAACCAGGCTCAGTGGCCACAACTATGCCCTGAGCACATTTTTAGACTGTGAGTCAAACTGGTAACAGAGTGATTTGTTTAATCACCCCAGAAGGAAGGCTGACTTATGGCTCCTCTCCACGGGGGTCAGGAGTGGGGGGGAGGGGGTCTCAGAGAGGCTCGGGGGAGGGGAGGCGGCAGGGGGACCCCAGAGCAGGGCTACTGGGAGGCCGGGTCGGGGAAGATGCACAGACCTCCAGGTCCATCTCTGTGAGGAGCTCATGCTCCCGGAGACAAAGCGCAGGATGGACCCACTGTCCCGCCAGCACTCAGGACACAGAGTTCCGCCCTCAATCAGCTGGACACCGGCTCGTGTCCTGCTCGCTTCAGCTGCCAGTTACAAGGGAAGATAAATCAACCACAGCAATGGTTTGTCTGGGTTCCTAGCCTGTGCCAAGCCTTTTTCAAGGGACAGAAAAGATAAGCCTCTTCTGCAGAAATGGCAACATGCACGAGAAAGAAAGTTCTAGATCCAAATAAGGGCAGATGTGTCCTATGGGAGCCTACAGAGCAGGGGCCGGGTGGAGAGTGGCCCGTCAGACGCTGCTGGGCCACACACACACTCATTGCTCCCAGTTCTGGGGTGGCTCCCAGGACCCCGGGGGTCCCCCCCGGGATGGAGGGGGGGCCCTGGGAGCCCGGCGGGCACCTCTCCAGAAAGTTCAGCCCCACCTTCACCCCCAGGCCAACAGCTGAGCGCCCCGGGACACAGCTCCCTCGGCCATAACACGAATGTCACATCATGCCACACTCACAGAGGAAGTGAAAGGGGGACCTCCAAGATGCCAACGGAAAGTGGACACCCAGGGACAGACGGGTCTCAGCCCTGCCCCCAGGGTGGCTGCCTAGACCACTTGTGATTGCCAGGTCACGTCATGAAACGTGACCCCTCTGTCACCACTCTGCAGCCGATGACAGGGAAGCTCTGGTACAAACAAGGAGTTGCCGGGGTCCCCGGGCACTGGGACAAGGGCACACGCAAAGCTTTGGCTGCCCAGGGCAGGAAGGAGGGGGAGGGGGTGGAAATGGAAAGCAGGTCCCAGGAGAGGCAGAGGCCCCACGGCTGGAGGCACCGGAACGAAACGGGCCTAGACGGGGAGGCTGCGGAGCAGGAGGCACCTGGGCGGGGCACCTGACTGTCACCAGGCCACTCGGCCGCCCCTGGGCGTCCCCTCAGCTCACAGGTAGCCCCAGACAGCCCGAGGATGCCCCTCCTGGAGGTCCGGAGCTCCGGGCCCTGGGAGGAGGGATGGGCGAGCTCCGGGAGGGCTGGGCCGGCGGTGCTGAGGGCCAGCAGCCGGCACCGCCCCGGAGAAGGAAGTGGCTTTGCCGGTCCCGCGGAGTACCCGTTCCCTCCGCTCGGGAAGCAGGGACTGAGGGCGCCAGGGACGCGGGACCTGGAGCCGGGGCGGGGCAGGGCAGCGCTGGGTTCTGTCGAGGACGCTGGCACGCCCTGGCGAGCCCTGAGCTCCCTGCCTGGGGACACAGTCTGTGATTCCTTAAGGGACATTTACACATCCGAACCTGAGCCGTCTCTGTGAGCCCCGCGACCCCACTGGGCTGGCCCGGAGCGACCCCGGGACGCTTGCTGAATGCGAGATCAACGCGTGCCACTCACTGAGGGCCACAAGACGTGGGGAGGGACGAGAGACGGGCATCAGAAGCTGAGGAGGAGTGAGGTCTCCGTCTCAAGCCACCGGGATGATACTCTGCCCCAAGAGCAGGATCCCGAAACAAAGCAGAGAGGAGGGGCAGTGGCTTACAAAGGTCACTGCCGTTCGACAGTAAAAAAATCTTCCTTCTCAGTGGTGGGAAAAGAATATAAACTTGGCCCAGGCACTTTGAGCAAATGCTCCAAACACCCGATGAGCAGCGAAACTCCGAGGGAGGGAGTCTCTCGGCCAGACTCCCCGCGAAGACGTTCCTCAGAAGGCCGGCTCAGGGAGGTCCCCTCAAGACCTCCCAGCAAGAGCCCCGGAGAAGCCCCCGCGGCCAGGCAAGGCCTTCAGAGACCCCACGCCAGCCCAGGGCAAGTACCCACTCACCTCTGCACATCCCCCACCCCCCAGGATGGTCCAAAGCAAAGAAAGTGTGCACATCAGAACAAGGAAGAAGTCATTTCTCCCAAATGACTACTGCAACGCTTTCTATGAACTATCAAGGATCACATTATATCTTAAGAATTAAGTTTCGGCATCGCTGGCTAGCGCAGTGTCTCCACCACCTGTGTCGCTTTATTTCAGGCCAACGTGGGGCTGGAGGCCTGGCTTTCCCCCCCACAAACCACCCGCAGGGACTGTGGAGGCCCCCCAGCTCCTCCAAGGCACCAGGGTCCCCGTTCCCTCCACGCCAGCCCCACCGAGCAGCACCACCGGCCAGGAGAGATCCCAGTCCGGAAGCGCTCGGCAAGGTACAGGGCTGCCCCTACGAGGCTGCGTGACACACGGGGACTGCACAGACTCCAGCTGCCAGGAATCTCTGAGACCGTGCGAAGTCCTGACGCTTCGCGACACCCAGGACACTCCTTCCAAGAGGCGGAAGGGACTGGGCAGACCGGGAGGGCTCCGGAGGAACGGATTCTACCGCCGTCCGCGGTCAGAAGCGGCTGGGGGCCGGCAGCTGGAGGGAAGGGCCGCGGCCACACACGCACGGGGCAGGGAGGGTAAGAAGGCTCTGGAGCCAGATACGCCTAGGTTCAAACCTCACCCTCCCCTCCAGCCTAAGCCTGCCGGTCTGGGAAGTTCCCGACCTCTGCGCCCCGACTTTCCTTGTCGGTAAAGCCGAGGCGATGCCTGTGCCACGGGCGTGGCCAAGGCAAAATGCAGCGGCGCACGTGATTGTGGAACACGCGTGTCCGCGCTCGCTCGGCGGCACGCACGCAGCTCAGCAGGGACGTGCGGGGGGGCACTGCCGTCTCGTGCCAGGGAACGTTTGACAACCAGCCGGGGCCGGGACGACAGGCCCACTTTCTAGCACTTGCCAGTCTCCGAGGCGTAAAAACTCCCACCTTGTCGGATTTCACACTCCTACATGACGTCCCTGAACACAGAGCTGGGCGGAAACGACCACACCCTGGCTGCAGTCAGCCACGGATGCACCAGCCCGTCCCGGGCCACGCCGCCCAGAAGTGTGGCCCGATGGAGAGGCCATCTCGTGAGTGGCGGTGAGGATGGGCCCCTCCCCCAGGGCATGGCGTACACCCCAAATCACCCCAATCTCTCAAGAACCAAGGGGTGGAAGGAAGGCTGTCCCCACTCCCCAGCCCTCCCCGTGATTCACCAGGGAGCTCGTCCCCAGCCAATCCAGAGTCTAAGTTCCCAGAGACACAGCAGGAGCGCCCCGACTTTCACCCGTGACCGCCTCCCCGTGACCTCAGCCTCCTGGTGCCGAGAGGCCAGCAGGTCAAAGTGAGAATAATCCCACCGGCAGGGTCACTGGCCCATGAGCCGCAGTCACTGCCCCGCATGCAGGGAGGCCGGCCGCACTTCTGCCGGGAAGTGTCCCCGGAAAAGGGCTCGACCCGAATCCCAGACGAGTTCTTTTCCCAGAAGGGCCGTGCCTTATGAAGCTAGTGTGAGCAGCACTAGGGGTGGCCCGGGGAGGACACCAGAGCGCCCCCCCACGCCCGCTTCCAGACAGAGGCACTCATTCTGCGCCAGCGGAAACATGCCCGGAGCGTCTCGGCCAAGCCGCTCCGGCAACTGCTCTGGACGGAGGGAGCTGCACGGTGCAAGGTCACAGCCCTCCCTGGGCCGGCGCACAGCCAATGACTAATGGAGCAGGGACATGGAGACCCTGCCTCCTTCTCCCATGGCTCCAGGGCGCCCCATGGGCTGGGTGGGATGGGCTCCAGCCCCCGCATGCCTGCACCATGGCTCAGGCTCTCCCTCTGCCCAGTCCTGTGCTCCTCACTCTCTCAAAGGTGTTGGTCCCAGAAACACCGTCCCAAACTATCCCTGATGTCCATTTCAAAGGCTCCCAGAGAAGCATCTTGATAACCTCAGTAGGAAGGCCCAAACCTGGTGTGAACGGTGCCACAAACAGGTGTTTGGGAGAGAAGACAAATGCAGAAGCCAGGGGGTCCGGTCTATGCACCTGGAGGAGGAGGAGAGGGAGGGGGAGGAGGAGGAGGGAGACAGGGGTCGGGTCTGTGCACCAGGAGGAGGGGGAGGAGGAGAGGGAGGAGGGAGGAGGAGGAGGGAGACAGGGCCCCGTCGGTGCACCAGGAGGAGGACCGGGAGAGGCTCTGACAGCCCCACGTGGACACCTGCGGTGGTGGGAAGTCAGCTGTCTGTGAGCCTTCGGGACCTCCCCCCCCCCCCCCCCCCCCGACCCACCCGGGCAGACAGGGACAGGGAATCCAGCAGCCTTCTCCTCGAGGAGTGCTGCTGCCGTCTCGGAGGGCACGGCGTCACAGGTGCTGCTTGGACCGAGCGCGCGGCTTGTCTACGTGGCGTACCCGAGTCCGCCCTTCACCAGCTCTACAAGAGTCGTGGGGATTGGCCTGTTCGCCGGCCGCCCTCCAAGGCGGCGTTGGCAGAACTCAGCGCCCGTAAACGACCCGTGGAGAAGTCGAACCGCGTCTCCGGGTGCCTAAGGGATCTCTGACTGTGACCTTCGGGATGGCCCCGGGCCAGGCTGCTGTCCCTCTAGGACGACGCGAGGCTCTACTGAAAACCAGTGGCAAAGCGATTCCTCGTACGCCCGTCGGGCCCGCCTGGAGGCGCGCGGGCCGGAGGGCAGCTTCCCAAAGTGCATTTGGAGGGACCGGAGAGTTCGGCGGCTTTCAGTCCGTGTCTTCGGAGCCCGACGGGGCCCACCGAAGGCAGGGCCTCAAGCCTCCCCATCGCCGTCCACTTCACCCCTGGACACCCTGGACTTCCGCCTACGGCGTCACGTGACCCAAGGACCCCCTGCAGCCGAGGGGACGCGAAGGCACGCTGCCACGTGATGCCAGCCACGCTGCGGCAAGTTCCCAGCCGGGAAAAGAGGAGTGAGTCGGCGGTGCCAGCCCAGCCCCCGGCCAAGCGGGCACCCCGCTGCCACATCCCACGGAGGCGGCAAGCGGGACCGCACGGATGGGGGTGGGGAGGGTAACCATGGCAACCCCCGCAGTCATCGCTAAGTAATCCCTGCACAATGTACAATTGCTCTGTTCATAGGAAGGATGCTGACCGTATATTCTGGTTTTCCACGCACACGACTTCACCAGGAAAGAATGCAGAGCACACGGTGCAGATTTCCCATCCAAGCAAATCTCCGCCTAGTCCTTGGGGGACCTGACCGATGGGGCTCTGCTCTCTCGGAAAGCGGAGAAGGCGGAGATGCAACGGGCCTGGACCCGCTGCCCGGGGCGGGTCTCCGTGGAGCAAACCGTGGGCTCTTCCCCCCTGAAAGCCTCCTCGAGTCAGAGAGCGTGTGGACCGCGCCAGGCCTGGTCTGGAGTCTGTAACCGGGCCAAACCACAGGGCGCACTCGTGGGTCGGAACGAGACCCCCGCCGGGGCGCGTGGCGGAGGGAGGGCCTCCCTTCTTGCCGGCGAGGCCACGGGCACTTTGTGGCTTCCGCTGAGCTTGGGCACACATTCTCTTGTTTCCTTGCCCCGTGAAGTTCATAGTTAGGCGGGAAAGATGAGTTGCAGATGCTAAAAATAATCTTTTGGGACTTTTCACGGAAAAGAAGCGGCCCTGCTGTTGGGCCTTCCTTCAGAGAGATGCTTCCATTCCTGATGTCCGTGCTGGATGGACGTGGCCGCCATGTCACTGCTATTCCAGACGTGGCCTGTAATTTCCTGCGACCTGGAAATCCACGCTCCCCGGTTCAGACTTTGCATCTTAGAGAAATGAATTTTAGTAAAATGCACGCTGGAACTTTTTTAAACATTTTCTTTTAACGGGACGCAGGTCATGGAAACCCACGTAAATCAGCAAAACGTTACCCATGGAGAGGTCACAAAGTATGCACCCGGGTCACGATGCCAGGGTCAAGAATTCAGACAGGCCGGCCTCCCTGGGAACACCCGGGGCCCCCCACCTCACAGCCACCCCCGCCCTCAGCCAGGGTGGCCGCCCCACACTCCACCGCCACCGCGGACACAGGGGATTGGACACGGGAGCCTGCTGCCTCCTTCCCCTTGCTCAACACGCGTGGGATTCGTCCATGTTGCTGGGCACGGCCTCTGTTCATTCACTCGCACTGCTGTATAATCACGTGGAGGCCTTTTAACAACAGGAAGGAAGGAAGGAAGGAAGGAAGGAAGGAAGGAAGGGGAAAGAAAGAAAGAAAGAAAGAAAGAAAGAAAGAAAGAGGGAGGGAGGGAGGGAGGGAGGGAGGGAGGGAGAGAGAAAGAAAGAAAGAAAGAAAGAAAGAAAGAAAGAAAGAAAGAGGGAAAAGAAGAAAATTGGCTTGCTCCTATTGTAGGAAGAACCCTTCCCCAAGGCAGGGTGCAGCACCAGCCGTCCCTCTGGGGTGGGGCGAGGTCCTCCTCGGGCTCCTTCAGACCCCATCCCCCCGAGCTGGCACCCACGTGTGACTCAGGACACTGGTATCTGTAGGCGACCTCGACAAGCTGGTGGCAGGCCTCTCACTTATTTAAACACTGCTAATTACAAGCCCTCCCTGTGGCCGGTCGGCCGGTCAGCATGGGAGCACCACACAAGGCCTTTCCTTTCCCTGGTCGTGTCTGTCCGTGTCTCCTTTAGCGCAGTCCCCCCCATGCCCCCTCTTCCTCCCCTCCTGAGCGAGGACCCCCCCCCCCCCCCCCCCCCCCGCCGCCGGTTTGGTCAGGCTATCTTCGTACGCAGGCATATATGTGAGATATTTCCGTGTTCACGTGTGTATGTGCACACACACGCATACACACAGCACCTACAGCATCTGTGTGTTGTCCGGACCCCCAAGCTCAGCGTGCAGAAGTCAGCCGCTTCCCAGCAAAGACGCAGACGCAGCCAGAACCCGCTGGAAAGCCCCACGAAGCTCAGAACCGACTGCGTCCCTGACGAGACGCACACAGGGCCAGCGTGACGAACACATGAAAACAACGTCATAGAAAACGAGACGGGCGTGGGGGAAGGAGGGACACTCCTCATGGATGGGAGATCCATTCGATATAAAAATGCCATTTCCTCCTAAAATCATAAACTAACTCAACCGCATCCAGCTAATTGGAACACCAACAGTGTTCTCCGTGGAGGTGTTGGGGGGACACTGAGAAACGAGTTCTCAGTTCAAATGGAACACTTTATTCGTGGAGCCAGACCGGAAGCTAACCCAGGTGCCCTCTGACCTCGGAGCCGCCGCTCCGTGCCAGCGACCCGGCCCGTCGGCGAGCCCGAGCAGATCCAGAAATAGCCCCAGAGAGACAGGTGGGGCCTCGGAGTAGAGAGACTGGAGGGGGACAACGGGACGTCCCATTGGGGCGGTGGGGCAAAGGACCAGCCTCTGGGGGAGAAAACGCTGAAGGAAGAAAAGAATTCCCGCTTCCCCCCCTTATACCAAACCAGCTCCGGAAAGAGTCGTAAACGCGAAAATAAAGCCATAAAAAGGGGTGAAGCACGTGAGGATCTGTCACACGGTCTTAGCTAGGAAAGACCATTCTGCACAGAAAAGCCGTATCAGAGAGTATTGATCGGAACACATAAAACGTGAAGGTTCTGCGTGGCACACGCACACACACGTGCACACGTGTGCATAGGTCCGGAAAACACACAGATGCTGCAGGTGCTGTGTGTACGCGTGTGTGCGCACATACACACGTGAATACGGAAATATCTCACACGTACGCCCGCCTACGAAGAGAGCCTGACCAAACCAGAATCCTGCTACCGGACAGACCAACGCTCAGGTTCCTTAATAAACCAAGAGCGTCCACAAAACAATAATGTGCAACGAAACAAAAGCAAAGAGCCTTGATATCAAGAGACGCGGGGGCGCCTGGGTGGCTCCGTCGGTTACGCGGCCGACTTCGGCTCAAGTCATGATCTCGTGGTTCGTGGGTTAGAGCCCCGCGTCGGGCTCTGTGCCGACAGCTCGGAGCCCGGAGCCTGCTTCGGGTTCTGTGTCTCCCTCTCTCTCTGCCCCTCCCCTGCTCATGCTCTGCCTCTCTCAAAAATAAATGTTGAAAAACAAAAAACACACAAAAAAGACTTTTTGTTGACCTATTATACCCGTAAGACTTTTAGAGTTTCACACGTGGTATAGGCACGGGTTTGGGAGGGGACAACCTGGTGTCGTGGCAGGGCGCCAGCTGGTATCCCTGCCGGCGGGGCAATCGGGCCACGGCGATCCACGTTTCGAAGGCACCGGCAACCTCTCAATTAGGAAGCGCCTACAGAGAGCTGACGTGTGTTCACCAAGGAAGGAGAAGACAGGGGAGCGTGTTCGTAGCCCCTCTCGGTGCTCGTGGAGGCAGAGGTCGTAGGGGTGATGTGACCTCGCCCAGCACCGCGGGCTCTCACCGTGACCGTGGGCGCGGCTCCAGCTGCTCTGGGGGCGCAAACAGACTCCCCGCGAGGGGGGCCCGCTCCCCGGCCTCGAGACACCCACGGCGGGGGGGGGCACGGGGAGGCGGGGCCGCCGCTCAGGGTGGCACGGGCCCTGGCGAGGAGGCCGGCCATCCCGCGGGGCGTTCTGCTTAATGGTGCATCTACTGGAATGATTGATACCATCCTTCCGCGGAGTCTGAGGTCGATTCTGCCTACCTAAGCACTCTGAACGACAGCAAATTGCAGGGCGGACCCAGCGTGGGTGAGCGGCGCTGCGAAACCGCGTGTGTGGTGGCACTGCCGTGCCCGTAACAGGCCGTCCGTCCCGGGGGCCGTGGGAAGGTCCCAGGGGCCCGAAGAGGGGCCTGCAGCCCGGAGCTCAGGGGGGCGGGCGGGGGCTTCGTAGATTCTGTCTCCCTCCCAAGCAGACCCGCAGAGCCTGCCGCCAGGTTGGCCCAGCGGCCCACGGCCAACCGTGACCCTGCTCTGCACGGAACATTGCTCCCCAACGAGGCCACGGGGAAGGCAGGCCGCACTCGACCATTTCCAGGAAGTTATTTGAAGCAAGTCATAAAAGTTGGGAGTATTCCCCCTTCCCCGGGCTCCGGCTCTGGAGCCCTTCCAGACACGCTCCCCACACCCTTGGCGGAGATTCAGGGGGATTTTTCCCTCTAGTTGAACCAGAGAATCAATAGGGTGCTTGTCCCGCAGATGAGGCGGTGGGTCCCGGGTCACTGAGGGCGCCGTGGAGGTCACCGGGGGAGGTCAGGGCCCGGGGAGGTCATGGCCTCAGCCCCCCCACCAACTAGAATAAGACGTTAAGCAACGCCTCACACGTCCGTGGTTCTTGGGTCCCTCGACCCCGGGAGGGGTTCCGGGACCCTGCCCTGGAGGCACCTCCAGACCATCCCCAGGGCCCCCAAGAGTGTGGGCAGGGCATCAGGGCAATTTCAGGGGCCCTCGTGGGAGTGGCTTGGCCCAATGGCAGGGGCACGGGGGACCCCCACTCTTCCGACAACCGGGCCACCCCTCCCGCACACACGACTCCCTAGTCCCGGCAGAGGAGGCTCCCTCCCCACCCCGGAGTCTCCCCAGCTCTGGCGGTGCTGTGGCATGCACTTGGGGGCAAGGATGGGTGGGCTGCCCAGCACACGGAATCCACCACCCCACGGGGAAGGAGGTCGTTCGCACAATTGTCCCCAGCGTGGCCATGACCACCCGGTGCATCGACATCAGTGTCCCTGCAGAAAAACGGAAGTCGAGGACAGTGAGAGACGGTGGGGTGGGCGCAAGCAGCCTGGAGCTGGGGCCTGGACGCAGCCCTTCCCTCCGGGAGCGACCCGGGCTGGCTCCTCCCCAGCCAGTGCTCAGGTCCCGCAGATGCGGGCTCGGCGGCCTCGGGGCTCCTGCACACGCTTTTGGCTGGCCCTTCCGGGCCCTCCAGGCCTCTCGGGCATCTCCACGGGGTGGCTGGGCACGGGGGGGACAGAGGACAGCCGGTCACCGTGGGGCCATCGAGCGGTCGGGAGGAGGCAGATGGGCTGGGAGGGTGGAGGGGGAGGACACGCCCACGAAGGGGCTTGGAGGGGCTCCAAGAACGGGCTTCAGCCTCCCTCAGTGAAGGGAAGGAGGCCGGGCCGGGCGGGCGAGCGGATGTGCCCCTGGGCGAGGCCCTGGGGAGGACAGGGCAGCCCCAGCTCAGTCCCTTCTCCCACAGCCACAGCTGGGGAGCAGCTGTCTGCCTCTGACCCCTCCCCACCCCGCCCCCCACATCCTTTCCTGAGAGTGCTCGTTGCTCTGGTTGGAATTTCGTTCCAAATGGTAAATATTTTATTTCCATCCGCGAGGCTCCCACACAGACGACTTGGACACGACGTGGAAAATACCTCTCGCTGCTCAATTCAGCATAAGAGGAGTGTGCTGTGCGGCCAGAGGGCAAGCTTCTAGCAAAACACTCTGCCTTCAACTGGACCATGATAAACCAAGGCCTTGTAATTCCCTCCCTCCTCCAGGGCCCGCTTGGGGCCGGGAGGTGACATCATCAGCGCAAGGGAGCCCGGCGTCCGTAGATGGGTTTCTGTTTCCACCCCACCTGGCACACAGCCCCCCCGAGCCCCCTCCACTGAGGGCGGCACTGCGGTTGCCAGTCTAGGCTTGCTGGGTGATCTTGGGAAAGTTCCTTGCCCTCTCTGGTCCTTGCTTTCCCTTCCTGTGAACTGGAGGTGAGAACGGGACCCATTCTGCAGACTGTCACGAGCACCATCGGGGGGCTGCTTTTGAACCGCTGGGTCCCCTGCGGAGGCTGTTAGAACAAAAGCGGCTGTAAATACGGCGTCTGAGAAACGCAGTGCACCCCTTGAGCTTACGGACGGACGGGGACGTGGTGTGAAAACACACATTTAGCTGCTTGGATCAGTAACGGAAGTAGCTGCCGGTACCCGGAGGCCGCTGACGCATCAGCGTGGTACATGCTGAGCCCCGGGGCAAACCCTGTGCCCCAAGTCAAGAAGACAGACCCGGGGACGGGGGGGGGGGGGCATCTGTGTCCCCGCGAGCATAAAGCCGGTGCCCCTGCGGCTGCAGTCGCCTGCCCATGCGTGCAGCGTGCTCCCAGGGCTCATTTACGAGTGGAAGATGCACGGGGGCGGGGGCCCCCGGTTCACCCCTGGACCCGCCAGTCTCCCAACAAAGTTCACACCCGAGAACAGCTGCCTCATAAATGCAGTTTTCATTAATTTCCTGGAAGAGGGAGTTTTCGTTTCCACATGACAGGTCTTGGGAGACCCAGGGAGGAAGGCCCGAGCGGGGGCCCGGGCCCGGGTTTCTGTTCGTACCGCACCGCGTGTCCCAGGTTCCGGGTCTCCGCACCGGGCGGGAGGGCGGCGAGCTGATGGACAGCCACTGTCGGGGTGAGGGTCCGACGTGGGGCGGCTGCGGGAGGCGGGGGTGACTGAGGCCCCTCCAGAGGACAGCGGGGACCTCCCGGCGGGCAGGAGTCCCGTCACTTGTCTAGAATGTGCTTGGAGCGTTCCCCGCGTGTCCATTCCAGGCAGCACGTTGCCACCGTCCAGGAGGCCCGGAGGCAGAATCTCAAACCGTGCCACAAAAACACTGTTTGGACGGACACGGAGTTGGGCCGGTTCTGAGCGTCCAGAGTGTCCTGTTTTCTTCAGGCTTCCACAAACCCTCTAATAAATGATAGGATAGCAGGGGTCACTTTCAGTGTGAGGCCAGGGCGTGGGCGGAATGAGGTCATGTGCCGGTGCCGCTGAGACTGGGCACGGCGGCCGCTCCTCCCCGCCAGCCCCTACCGGCGCTGCCCGCGTCCTGGGACGCGCAGATGGCTCTGTGTGGCGGTGCCGGGGCCGGAGTCCCTCTTACTCCACGGCAGCTTAGATACCGGAAGGCGACGGATCACGCAGGACGGCGGTGACGCACGAGGACACTGAGCGGGCCCCCCACCAACCAACCAGGTGCCCCGGGGCAGGTTGCGCATCCTGTCTGCCTCAGTTTCCTAGACGGTAGAGTGCAATCCACGCGGGTGTCCTTCTCGTGGGCGTGTCGTATCTTAAGTCAGCTAAAATCCGCAGTGTTTCCAAATGGTTGGGGCACACGGCGAGTTCTTCAGAAACTAAGCAAATGTCCCAGAAAAGAAGGCGGGTCTGGGAGGAGGAGGGCTGCCGGCCCTGGAGGCCGGAGGCCCACTCGTTACACCGACAGGGAGTGTGGGAACCCGAGACCCCGGTGTGTCCGGTGCCCGCCTGGTTGCCCAGCTGTGGGGCCAGCCCCTGCCCCCAGCACCAGCTCTCTCTCCTGGTGAGGAGGGCCGCCACGGCCGGCCACGGAGCTGCACAGACATCTGGGGAACTTTACCAACGGCCCAGGGACTTCCTGGCCTGCGTGTCCCCCTCCCGGGTTTGAACCTCAGAACAGATTCCTAGGGTACGAAGCAGGATGCTAACACGGCACCTGCCCCCGCCCCACCTCCAGGAAGGCCCTGTCCCCAGAACCACCCTGCTCGGTGGCCCAGTCCAGACTGAGAGGCTGAGTCCAGGCTCTCCGAGTCAGCTCACCCCACACCCGTGCCACCAGCACCCCCCCGCCGGCCCTGTGCCCGACCTCACATGCCCCGTTCGGGGCCCGGGACCCGAGCCGAGGACGCCTCCGACACCGGGAAGGGCAAGGGGGCGTCCTCCCCAGCCCACACCCGACTCCAGTCCGCGGACACGGATCTGGGACCGCGGACCTCCCGGACCGAAAGGTACCCAACGTGTTGTCTGAAGCCATTCCGTCTGCGGTGGTTACGGCCACGGCAGACACAGAGCCATCACGGGACAAGCGGTGATTATCCGTCTTTCTCCCCCGATTATGCGTTGCGTCCACCCGTGCCGACACACGGAGCCGCCAGCGGCGCATCCCCCTGCCGTGTCACGTCCTGCCAGGTGGACACGCAGCGAGTTCGTCCCGTCACCTGTGATGGGCGTTCGAGCGGTGTCCACGCTTCGGGGCTGTGAGCAGCGCCGTCATCGACATTCTCTCCCGTGCCCCGCACTCTGGAGGCAGGACTTCTCTGGGCGCGTGTGTCCTGGGACTTACGAATTTAGCAGACGCTTCTGCGGCATCTGCACCACGCTGAGCACTGGGAATACGGTTGGCCGCACACACGGCTGGGTCGCCCCGCGCGCCCCACGGGACGCAGTCGGGCTGCAGGGGGTCCCGGCACCGCCCCGCCTGGCCCGCCGTCAGGAGGAAGCCCCCGCTGCCCCGGCCCCACGTGCACGCCCCCCCGCCCCCGAGGACCCTTCCCACCCGCCCCTTTCGGGGACGGCGGGGCTCCCCTTGCACGCGCCCTGGAGGGTGAGGCAGAAACTGGGTTTGGAACCGGCCGCTCTCGCACTTGAGCCCCTCCCCAATTCCAAGACAAGAGGAAGGCGTCGTCGGCAGACGCGACCACGGCCGCCAGCCCGGGTGAGGGGCGGCACCACCGCAGGGACCGGGCTGGGCGTCCCCCTCACAGCCGGGCCATGTGGGCCCACCTTCCCAGAAGCATCCATCCGCCGTGTCGCAGGGAGGCTAACTGTTCTCATCTTCCAGAAGAGGAGCCCGACTCACGGAGGTGGCGCTCCTGGGCAGGTAAGCGGGGAGGTGGGCGGGGCACCTACCTCGTTCCTCGGCCTGCAGGGCCCTTCGCCTCCTGCGGGATGAGTTTCCGCCTCGTCGTCGTGGGACTGTCCTCTGCCCTTGTGAGTCAGTCTGCTCTGTTTTCTAGTGGGAAACCCCTCAGAGGGAAGCCGGTCTCTCCCGTGGCCAGGACGCCGGCCAGAGTCTCCGACGTGCTTGGAATAAAAGGGACTTGATTTCCATCGTGAAATCATTTCTTCATCTCTCCAGAAAGTGTCCCCTGAGCCCTGCCAGGAGCCAGGCGTGGGGCTCCTGCTGGGCCACATCAGTGAATGACACCCCACGAGCTCTGGCCTCAGGGGCACGGAGGGCCCGATCGCCTACTTGCCGGGGGCGGGCCCCCTCGGGAAACAGGGAGCTCGCTCAAGTCAAGATATTTCAAGAAGGGCTTACGAAGGGACCACTTGCGGCCAGGTGGATGAAGGGGAGCCCCAGGCACAGGGCAGGAACGGGGGGACATCACCCCTGGCCCCAGGGGAGGAGAGGAGGCAGAGCCCCAGGGTCCCACGTGGAGACACCACCTTCAGAGGAACAACCGAGACGGCCTCGTGGTGGGGGCTGGGGGGTGGCACGCACCCTGACTCGGGTCCCCTCCTTTTCTCTGATGTCCACCCTCTGGCTGAGCCCGACCTGAGGTCGGACACCAAGGTGGTCTCCCAGGGCCACTCCACAGGGCCTACAGCAGAGCTGAGAAACAGGTGGGTGGGCGTGGGGAGCAAGCAAAGGCAACGAACGCGGAATGGCGTCCCTGTGGTAGGAAGCCGTTCGGGGGCTCCTCTGAAGCCACGCATGGTCGCGACAGGGCCCCGCAATTCCGCCCCCCCGGGGACACGCTCAGAAGAACTGAAAACAGAGATCCAGACAGACACCTGTACGTGCCCAGTAGCAACACCATCACCTGCGGACGCGGAAGGGCCCGTCGGCGGGTGAGCCCGGGTAAGCAAGACGTGGCATGTCCACGCGACGGAGCAGCTCCGGGCCACGCAAGGGAAGCAGCACTGGCCATCCACCGCGTGGGGAAACCGGGGAGACGTTACGCTCAGGGAGAGAGGCCAGACACAGAAGGACAGACGCCACTTAGACGAAATATCTAGCAAAGGCGAGTTTCCAGAGGCGGAAAGTGCATTGGAGGCGGCCAGGGTGGGTGAGCGGGGAGCTCGTTTCTGCTGGGATGTCCCGGGACGGGGAAGGAAGGTCCTGGAAAACAGGCGGCAGTGACGGCGACACAGCACGGCCCACGCAGCGAACGCCGCTGCCCGACGTTAAAATGGGAGCGTTGTTTGGCCTGTGACCTCTTCTCAGTAAAACTATTTAAAAGATGCAAAGCTCCCAACACATTCCACCCTTTCCGCCGCTTGACATCCATCTAGTCCTGTGGCTGAAAGTTCACGCCCAGCACACAGAGGGGCAGCGCGCCCCAGGAGCCACCACGTCCCCGCGGGCGGCGTCCGTGGTTGCAGGACGCGCTCCCACCCCGGGCGTGTGGCCCGATTGCGGCAGGGGCAGCTCACGCAGGGCAGAGCGGAGAGGGGTGCAGGGGGGAGGCCCCCCCTGAGCAACGCAGGCGGGGCTGCCCCAGGCGGGGGGCCCCACGGGCCCTTCCGCTTCTGCGTGCCCTCTCCCGGCGCAGGGACCTCCCCTGTCAAGGATCGGGGTCCTCGGTGGCTCTGCCTTATTCCCTCTCCTTGTGAGGGTTCCCCGTATTAACAGCACACCCCTGGGCCTTACGTGTGTCTGATCTGTCATGTTTTTTAACTGGCAAGTTTAGCCTCCTTAGGTTTACTGGACTACCGTCTCCCTCTGTGGGCTCATTTATCCTGACGCACCCGTGCCCCGCCCCCGCCCAACCTGCCTTTCCACAGGGCGGGGAGCCCCCAGTCCCGGCTCCGCCGCCGCTCGCCCCGCTTCTCGCTCGTTCGTACTTGCGGTCAGCAGCTCTGCTGGGAGCGCGTCCCTGCGCGGAGCAGGGGCGTCTCCACCTGCCCCTGAAGCCGTAAGAGGGATCCAAACTACTCCGACCACCGTCACCGCCTCCCATTTTCTTGGCTATTCTTTTTTTTTTTTTTTTTTTAATGTTTATTTATTTTTGAGACAGAGACAGAGCATGAACGGGGGAGGGGCAGAGAGAGAGGGAGACACAGAATCGGAAGCGGGCTCCGGGCTCCGAGCCGTCAGCCCAGAGCCGACGGGGGGGCTCGAACTCACTCGAGATCTCGCGAGATCGTGAACTCACGGACCGCGAGATCGTGACCTGGCTGAAGTCGGGCGCTCAACCGACTGCGCCCCCCAGGCGCCCCTTCCTTGGCTATTCTTGGCTGCTATTTTAGTTCTTACTTTTGAGCCTCTGGAATTGGACTTTATTCTACACAGTCCTCACCCACAATGCTGCGGCCCGGCGTTTCCCCATCACCGGTTTTCCAGGGGAAGCACCAGGGAGTGTGTGTGTGTGCTTCTATGTGTGTCTGTGTGCGCACACGTGTGTGCATGTGTTGTGCGTGTATGTGTACGTGTGAGTATGTGTTCCTGTCTGTGGATGTGTGTGCCTGTGGGTGTATGTGTGTGTGTGTGCCTGAGAGGGTCATATGGGCCTATGGTGCCTGCACGCGTCTGTGTGTTACGGGTGGTGTGTGCGTCTATATGCGTCTGTGTGCAAGTGTACATGTGGATGTCGTGTATCTGGATGTGTGTATGTTGATGTGTCTGTGCTTCTGCATGTGTGTGCGTGTGCGTGTCTATGGTGTCTGAGTGTGTCTTATACATGTGCATGTAGATACGTAGATGCACACATATGTTGTATACGTACGTGTCTGTACATGTGGGGGTACGTGCGTGTGTGTGCATGTCTCTGTGTGCACATGTATGTGTATATGCGTGTGTGTGGATGTGTGTCTACATGTGTGTCTGTATACGCGTGGATGTGGATGTGTGTGCACGTGTCTGTGAGTGCACACCTGTGTGTGTGCTTGGGCATATGTATTTGTATGCGTGTGCGTGCACATGCGTGTGGATGTGTGTGCATACCTGTATGTGTGCATGTGTGTCTATATGTGTGTGTGCACGTGTGTATGCGCCTGTGTGTGTGCACGTGTGCACACGCCCTAGCGGAGCCTCTTGCCTGTGACGGTCGGGGTTGTGGAACCAGGCGGAAGACCCCCCAAGCCGCGCCTGAGGGCACACGCCCTCCCCTCCCTCACGCCGCAGGTGTGGGTGGCTGTAAACCAGCCCAGCCCTCCCGCACCTCCTTCCCCCCCCCCCCCCCGACCCCGGACCATCCCCTTTCCTCCTGAATCGCATTCTTTCCCGGCTGTTGCAGACGATGTCTGGGGACACTCTGTCCCAGACTGTGTGCGTCTGAAATTGAAATGCAATGTGCCATTATTTAAATGCCATTGAACAGAACAATGAACGTTGAAATGGAGGCAATGGTTGTTTTGAACCACTCTGGGGATGTTTTCTCCTCATTCTGGCTTTCTGCTGTGCCTACTGGGGACCCTGTTGTCGGCATAACTATTTGTCGATGAGGAATGGGTCTCTCCCGTCGGCTGTTTGTAGGACCTTCTCTTTGCTTTTAGAACCAGTTCGCTATCGTGTCTCTGGCGCCTTCCTTTGAGTGACCCAGCTCACCTCCACGGAGCTTCTGGAATCTGAGGATGCACATTCTCCATCAATCTCAGACACTTCTCAGCTGCCGTCCCACCTGTCACTGCCCCTCTCCTGTCATCGCTATGCCCTCCTCCCGGGGCAGCTGCCCCCAACACAGAGCCCCCCACTGAGCCAGGGCTGGCCTGAGTGGCTTCCCACACAGGTCACAAAGGTCTGTGGAGCCTGCCCGCGCTCCCTGGGACCTCTCACTCTGGCGACACCGGGCCACCGTGCCACCTGCCACTATGAGGACCCCCAAGCAGCCCCATGGAGACGCCCACGAGGAGGGGAACTGAGACCCCCCTCAAGGACCTCGCCAACCTCCCCGCCAGGTGAGTAGATCCCCAGAGGCGCCTGGGACTGGGGGGCAGCGGGGGTGTCAGACGGGGAACGGGGGTCTCCTCCGTGGGGGATGACTGTGCTCTGCCCAGCCTCCAGATGCACCAGAGACCCCCGACCGGCACAGCCCAAACGGACAAATCGTGTGGCATGTGAGTTACAGTCCAGCAGAACTATCCAGGAACCTGGCTGTGCTCTCACGGAGGGTGTAACTGGCAGGGGTCCAGCTTCCTCTGCGTGTCTGCGACCCCGCTCTCCACCTGCCGACGCCAAGGAGCAGCTGGGGCCATCCCGAGCAATCCCGACGCCTCGTGAGTCAGGCCCAGCTACATTTTCAACGCGCGCATCCCCCGTGCCCCATTCTCGAAGATGTCAGACGTTATTTTCTCCCGTGTTCGTGGACGCATTTGAAGGGGTGTTTGCTGCAGCTGAGCCAGAACTCGTAAGACTCAAATGTCACACCGGCGAAAGAGCCGGGGTCTCGGGCTGGCGGCCCCAGAAGCCTCACGGAAGAGCGCTCAGGGACAGATGCTGTGACGGCAGACAGACGCACGCGCTAACCCCAGCGCTGCCGCTCAGCCGCGGCGAGGCCTAGGACGAGCCGCTTGGTGTCGGAGGCCCGGCTTCCACGCCCGCCGAAGAGCAGCCCTGCACGCCCAGACCTTCCTGGGCCGCGAGCGCCCGCGGCAGCTCTCTGTGCTCCGGGGAGCTTCTGGAAGCCCTGCAGCCCCTTGGCTCCTCCTCCCTCTGCGCATCTGGCTCCCTTCACCTTAGCACTCGCCCCGCTGCGGCCCAGCAGGACAGTGCACCCGAGTGCCCTGCCTGGCCCACAGGTCACCGTGGCCTCTCTTCCCGGGTCCTGCGCGGCACCCGGTCTGGGCACAGTGGGCCCGGCAGCTCCTCCCGGTCGCCCCGAGATGGCGCGCAGAGGCCACTGCCCGAAGCACGGGTCCTCCCGTGAACTCAGGAAGAGGGATGGCTCTTGGTTCCGCAGCCGTGGGACCCCGGGCGTCGTCGGCCTTCTCGCCGTCGGTGCCGTGTCCCCACGCGGGGCCTGACACACAGCAGGGGCTCCGTCTACATTTCCAGAACGAACACACAGTGCTCTTCCCGCGTCTGGCCGCGGACGTGAGAGCGGGGCGCCAGCCACAGCCCGCTGTCATCCGCCGGGACGGCCTCTTGGCACAGGCCACGCTGTGCTTCTCCCCGCTCCGATGACGCTATCCCCTGGCCTCGCTGCTGTTTGGTTTTGTTTGAACGTCTTCTTATTGTGGTAAAACACACAGAACATAAAAAACGTACCATCCTAACCGCTTCAAAGCGCACCATTCACAGGCGTCTCGTGGATTCGCGGAGCCGTGCCGCGGCCGTCAGCACTACCTCGTTCCAGAACATTTGGCCCCGAGTCCTTGTGGCGCGTTCACACTTCAGCGTCTCACTCCGCGCCCTTCCCGAGCGCTGCCCCGCGTCCGCGTGGAACGAGGCGAGACTTCCAGGAGAACACCTGCGCCGAGGGTGGAGTGGGGGCTCCCCTGCAACCCCCGCCCCCCGACAGCCGACGCAGGCGGCAGGTGAGCTGACGGCCTCGGGGAGCGGCTCTCTCTGAGTTCTTCTGGCAGCCGCGGGTCTGTCCCCGTGGCGCCCCGGGGCCACCGCGGCCCGCGGGCTCTCCGTTTCCCCGGGTAACACACACAAGTTTTGTCCCCTGGCTCCGCAGACAGGCGCCGTGTAATACACGCAGCCCCAGGCCAAGAGGAGCCGCCAGGAGCTCGCTTCCTGCAGGGGCCCGGGGTCTGCGCCCAGCCCCCGACGCCCCCACGCACCCCCGTCCCACGGGCAGGCGGGCTGCTCGCGGGAGACCTCCGTGGAGGCCCCAGAGCAGCTCCCTAAAGGGCTTCCCGCTGCACTGTTCCAGGCCGTTCGCCTTCGGGGCATCTCTGCCCAACCCTGAGTGGAAACATCTGAGCAACTCTGGCTTTGTGTCAAGGCTGAGACTGGAACTCGGGGATTTCATCCTTGTGTGCAGCTCGGGGTTGCCATCTGGTCAGCGCGTCTTGGGCTGTCCTCCGCGGCTTTGCCGCGAGAGGTCTTAGATACGAGGTCCCAGCTTTGCCTTCTCCCTCAGCACGTGGCAGCCCAGCCGGGCTCCCTGGAGGAGGCGGTGGGGAGGGGGGAGGGAATCAACTGGACAGTGGTGATGGAGACGGCCCCTGACTCTCTCGGCCCTTGAAGCTTTCTTTTCCCCGTCCTGCGGCTCAGTCATCCCAGCTGCACACCCGAGCCACCAGGAATGCCCGGGCCACCTCGGGCACCATGAAAGGGAACTCCTAGCCCGCCGCCTCCTTCTCCCCCCCCCCCCCGCCCCCACACCGGGCCCAGCCAATCCAGACCGCAGGTGGAGTGGGCTGGAAGCAGCCAGACGGTGTCCGTCCCCCTGCCTGGGGGAGTCGGGGAAGGCAAGGGAGTCACCCTGCGGCCGGCTGGCCCGGAGCAGCGCGGGGCTGCGTTGCTGGACGTTCACAGAGCTGTGACCCCAGGCCGTGGGCGAGCCGCTCGGGCTCCTGTCGTGGGCCGAACACCGGCTGATCCCGTCTGGGCTCGGCGCCGTCGGCCCCGTGTCCAGGCCTGGCAGCCGAGGAAGCCTCGCAGACCTGGGGTTCACCCGGCAAGGCCGGGGAGCTCGGGAAGGTGGGAGGCGGTCTGCTCGTCCCTGGCGGGCAGGGGCCCACGGCCAGTGTCCGCCGAAGGGACCTGCCAGCTTTGCAAACGGCCCGGTGCCCGTGGCACCATGAGGTACGAGGCACCAGGGCCGGCAGGAGGCACTCTTACCGCAAGCGTTCAAGCGGCCCTCATCCAGCCTTCGGCACTGACACACAGGGGACCGGGGAACAAGGAAAACGGCGTCCAAAGACATCCACCAGCTCACTCTCCAAACCCTCCGTGAGTCAGTGTCGTGGGAAAACACGAAAAGGGGTGGGGTGTGCTCTCCTGGAAGACACATCAGAGACGAACTAAACGGCACAGGGGAGGTGACATTGTGTCCCCGCAGGCCAGAGTCGTGAGGTCCTTCTCCTTAAAGAGAGGGATGCCGGAGGGTAAAGCGTCATGATGTCTGCAACTCCTCCAAAGGGTGGTTAGGCCAGAAAGGAGGAGAGAGGGAGGAAGGGGAGGAGGGGGAGGAGAAAAGAGGGAGGGGAGGGAGGAGGAGGGGCGGGGGGTGGGGGAGAGGGGAAGGAGGGGAGGGCGGGGGAGAGGAAATGTTGAATGTTGAAGACTTTTATAATGAAACAACAATTGGGGTTGGGGGGACTGGAGGGGAAGGCCAGAGGAAGGGGAGCGAAAGCAGGACCCAGCCCAGAACAGGCGCTTGGGAAACGTTCCCGGGACAAGAGCCGGGCTGCCACCCGTCTCTGGGCCCAGCGGCATCAGGAAGCTGCCGACCAGGGGCCTGGGGCCTGGGGCCTGGGGCCTGGGCAAGGAGGGCGGCCGGGGGCCGGAGCAGGCAGGCACCGGACGCCCAAAGACAACGGGTAAAGAGTGAGTCGGGTTCTGGGGGGAAACTCCATTAGGCGTGCTCACACTTATTTGACGGATTAGCACTGCTCTCATTGGGAATTACATGGGTGTGGGGGGGTTCGGGGCTGGGACCTGGGAGCAGGGACCGTCCACGGAGCAGAGCTCAGGAAACCAGCAAACCCTCGGATCTGCGCAGGCGGGTCCCCAGAAGGTTCGGGGTGGCACCGCCGTTTCACATGGATGCCAGGAGGACAGGCCAACCCTGGGTCCCGCCTGGACGGGAGTTGAAGCCCCCCCCCCCCCCCGGCCCCGCCAGCCCCCGCCTGGCCCTCGGGTGGGCCCTGACGACCCCCAGCCCAGAGGTCGATCTGCCTTGCTGCCTCAGTGCCCAGAGTGGTGACCTCACTGGCACAGAGAAGACGCAGCCCCAGGTCTGCAGAAGCCAGAGCGGAAAGAGAGGACCAGGGACTAGCGAGTGGAAGGTGCCTGGAGGCACCCCAAAAGTAAGGAGGAAGCAGTGGCTCAGAGAGCAGGAAGGACCCTCGTCAGCCACCCTGCACCACTGATGAAATCTGCAGGCAGAGCATGGGTCAGCCGAACGTGGCTTGGAACCCGGAGCCCCTCTTCCTGGCTGTGTGCCCTGGGCAGGTCACCCAGCACCTCGGAGCCCGTTTGCCGTGCTGCAAAATGGGTTTGCCGATGGTGCCCACTACAGAGGGGCAGCCCGCCAGCAGGAACTGAAAGCAGTCCTTCCCACCTTGAGTTTATTCACTCGGTGTATCAATGTCCTGCGGCCGCTGTAAGAAATGACCACAAACTGGGGGCGACAGTTTATTCTCTTCCAGCTCCGGAGCCTCGAGGGCCCAGATCAAGGTGACACAGGGCCAAACCAGCCCCTGGGGCCCAAACCAGCTTCCCGGGCCTGTGGCCGCGTGCCAGCAGCCTCTGTCCCCGTCTGCACGCGGCACCTGCCGTGTCTCCCCTCCTCTCCAAGGACACCAGTCATCGGACAGAGGGCCCACGCTAAATCCACGCCGACTTCGTCTCGCACCCCTTAACCGATTACGTTTGCAGAGACCCTCTTCCCAGGTGCGCTACCCTCCGAGTCTCTAGATGGACACAAATCTAGCGGCTTGTTCAACCGACTCCACTTAGGATTACGTGTGAGGGCTGCTGTAACCTCTCCGAATTTCATGTCTGCACGATAAAGGGCCTCTTAAAAATATTCGTTAGGAAGAGGGGTCTGGGTAGGTCATCATCAGGGTAGACGTGCGGACGGAGCAAAGCTGACTGGGAGGGATGTTTACTTAAATCAAGAAAGAAACAAGGGGGACGTTTCGGCCCTTCTGGGGGAAAAGAAGGCGGAATCCCTCCCCCATGAACAGTTCAAACTCCAGGGGCGCCCGGGGGGCTCAGTCGTTGAGTGTCCGACTTCAGCTCAGGTCATGATCTCACGGTTCGTGAGCTCGAGCCCCGCGTCGGGTTCTCCCTCTCAGCACGGAGCCCGCTTCAGATCCTGTCTCCCTCTCTCTCTGCCCCTGCCCCGTTCGCTTGCTCTCTCCAAAAACTGAAAATCAACGCCAAAAAAAATGTAAACGTTCAGCAGCGGGAAATGGTCCGGGAGACGTCTGCCTGGTGCAGTCGCCACGGGCCCTTGCGAGGATGCGGAGAAGGGGCTCACCGAGGGATCCGCCTAAGGAATAACCTTCCCGAGAACAGGAGAAGAGGGTGTGGCCACCGCGTCCACCGCGACGAGACGCGCACAGACAGAGCCACCTGGAGGGACAGCACGAACGCAAATGGCCGTTATTCGCGGGACGAAAACACACGCACGTGAGCAACGCCCGCAGAGAGGCCGGGGCGGCGCAGAAGGTGGCGGGGACACCACATCCCTGGACACAGGGTGGTCCCCTACCTGCAGAACGTGGCGGGCGTCAGCCCCAAAAGACCCCGCGGCGGCGTCCACCGTGAAAATCCCACCTGTGTGAAGCCCCCCTTCCCAGAAAGCGCTGCAGAGGTTCAAGCAGACAGGCCCCCGGTGTCCAGCAGGAACGCGAGCGAATCTGTGGCCGGCCTGGGAAGTCCGGAAGGCAGGAGGGACACCCCTGGGGAAGGCCCCAGGCAGGCCCGGCTGGACCCGGAGAAGGGCTCTGTCCTCCTTCCCGGCCCGAGTTCACATTCCCTTCGAGCTCCACCGAGACAACAGTGCGGACACGCTGCCCAGACCCGGTGCTCCTTGGGGGACCCTGTGACCCGGTGCTCCTCAGGGCTCACCCACCGCCCTGTCCTCTCCCGGCCCTTCAAGTGTGGACCCCGTTGAATTGGGCGCTTTAAATAGGAGAGTCGTGTGTGAGCCGTGTGCAAATCAGATCTGCTGAAGCTGTTGCCACGACGAGAAAGAAAGAGCCGGTGCAGATAAGCCAGAGGCCTAGGGCGGTGGCAGCATCCAGGAGCCACTGGGTCTAAGGACCCAGTGGGGTGTAAGCACCACCCACTAGCGAGGATCCAGCCGGGGGGGAGGGGGCAGGCCTGACCCCCCACCCTGGTTTCAACGGGGCTTCCCTGTTGTCCGTGGAGACTCACAGAGACCAGCAACTTGCTGCTGGTACCCTATGGTAACTGTCAGTGCCGAGCCCGACCGATCTCCTTCAGTCCTTCCAAGGACCTCAGACGACGGTCGAACGGGCGCACCTGTAACGGGAAGGCCGTGACACAGAGGGGCAGGCGAGCCGTCTGAGCGCCCATCGCCGGCAGGCGGCTGGGGGACCCACCGCCCCCCCGACAGCTGCGTGTTTGCTCCCTGGTCTCTGAGGCTGTCAGAGTATCATTTTCAGGACATTAAAAGCGTGGCCGGCATACAGATATAGGCTGAATGTTTACTGGGGCGCCTGAGCGGCTCAGTCAGCTGAGCATCCGACTCCCCACTTCAGCTCAGGTCGCGATCTCACGGTTCATGGGATCGAGCCTTGTGTTGGGCTCCATGCCATCAGTGCGGAGCCTGCTCGGGATTCTCTGTCTCCCTCTCTCTCTCTGCCCCTCTCCTGCTGGCACACGCATGCTCCCGCTCCCTCTCTCTCAGAATAAATAAACGTTAAAAAAAACAATAAGGTGCAATAAAATGAGTATGTATCCACAACTTATCAGCTCATTAACACAGGAACCAGTGACAGAGTAAAGCTGATTCATGAAGCAGACAATGGCCCACAGGCAACAGAAACCATAACCTTGGGGGCTACCTTTTCCTCCAGACACAAATCTAGGAGTTAACATCACTTTGCAAAGGTGCGAGTCCTTAATAGCAAACGGCAAAATCAAGCAGTTTCTCTGGATCAGTAGATTCCTTACACGGACCTGTTTGTTACACAATGCCCCAGGATGACAGAAAATATCATTCCCCCCCTGACTTTTAAGCTCTAAATAACTGTTCTTGGGGCGCCTGGGGGGCCCAGTCGGTTAAGCATCCAACTTCGGCTCAGGTCGTGATCTCGTGGTTCGTGGGTGCAAGCCCTGTGTCAGGCTCTGTGCTGACAGCTCAGAGCCTGGAGCCTGCTTTGGATTCTCTCTCCCTCTCTCTCTGCCCCTCCCCCGCTCATGTTTCCTCTCTCTCTCTCTCTCTCTCTCTGTCTCTAAAATATAATAAATACCTTTAAAATTTTTTTTAATTATTTTTCTTAACATCGATGAAATAAATTGAAGGAGACACACACAAGTGGAAAGATATTCCACACTCATGGACCAGAACTTAATAATGTCAAGATGTCCACAACACCCAAAGCAAACTACAGATGCAACACAATCCCTATCAAAATGCCAATGGCATTTTCCACAGAAATGGAACAGACGGCCCTAAACTTCGTGTGGAATCACCGCAGAGACTGAAGAGCCAAAGCAATCTCGAGAAAGAATGAAGCTGGAGGCATCATGCTCCCCAGTGTCAAACTATCTCACAAAACCACTGCGATCAAAATTGGCATAACAGCAGACACACAGGTGAATGGAACAGGACAGAGAGCCCAGAGATAAACCCACACACGTCGTCACTTCATCTACGACACAGGAGCCAAGAACGCGCACTGAGGAGGGGGAGTCTCTTCCATACCTGGTTGTGGGGAAGCGGACAGGCCTCGTGTAAGAGAACGAAACGCGGCCCCTGTCGAGCACGACACAAAAATTCACTCAAAACGGATTAGAGGCTCGAATGCTAAGACCTGTGACCATAAAATTCCTAGAAGAAAACACAGAGGGCAAGCTCCTCGACATCCGTCCTGGCGATGGATTATTGGATCTGAAACCAAAAGCAAAGGCAACAGAAGCAAAAACAAGCAAGGGGGAACCCGCGCTAAGAAGCTTCTGCACAGCGAACGAAACCGCCACATATCTGATAAGGGGCTAATACCCCAAACACGTGAAGAACTCCTACAGCTCAACAGAAAAACGATCTGATTAAGAAATGGACAGAGCAACTGAGCAGACGGGTCTCCAAGGAAGACCTCCAGATGGCCCACGACACAGGACAAGATGCTCGACGTCGCTCATCATCCAGGAAACGCAAATCAAAACCACACTGAGATACCACCTCACACCTGTCAGAATGGCTGGCACCAACCACATAGGAAATGACAGATGCCGGCAAGGACGCGGAGCAACAGGAACCCTCGTCCGCCGTTGGCGGGGATGCAGAATGGTGCAGCCACAGTGGAAAACAGTACGGAGGTTCCTCAAAAAATTTAAGATGGAACTACCCTATGATCCAGAAACTCCACTTCTGGGCATTTGTCCAAAGGAAACGAGATAATCGCTACCTCGGAAAGGCATCTGCACCCCCGTATTTGCTGCATTATTTGCAACACCCAAGGCATAGAAACAATCCAGGTGTCCATCGATGGATGGACGAATATAGAAAATGGAATATTATTTGGCCACAAAAGAAGGAAATCTTGCCTCTGTGACAGCTTGGATGGACCTTGAGGGCATTATTCTAAGTGAAATAAGCCAGCCAGAAAAAGACAAATACTGTATGATCTCATATACACGTGAAACGTAAAACAACAAAAAACAAAACAAAACCCAAACCCATAGATCCAGAGGACAGACTGGTAATTGCGGAAGGCAGAGGGTGGGAACGGGTGAAAGACGGGGCCGAGGCTGGTCAAGAGGTACAAACTTAAAAAGAAAAAATAATAATACTACTTTCTCTTAACGAGGGGAATAGTATGAACGAAGTCACAAACGCCAAGTCTGGACACACACCCCGTCCCCAGCCTCCCGCTACCTTCCAGCAGAGACCGCGGAGTTCCACCTGTGCCCCAGGTGACCCCGAGCAGCACGCAGAGGGGCCGAGAGCAGTTGCCGACAGAGGACAGAGGCGACAGACTACCCTGGAAAGTCTTCTCTTAAGGAGGTGAGGTTTGAAAAGGGGCTGGGATGCAAGATGGAACCTTCCGGGCCCCGAGGGGGCAGTGAGCATGGCACGGGGTGGGATGGCCAGGAGGCCACTGAGCGACAGGGGTGAGAGGCAGCCGGAGGGATGGCCAGAGGCCAGACACACGAGACCCCGTAGACGTGGTCAACAGCTTAGCTGTATCCTTGATGCAGTGGGAACCGTGGGGGGCTTTCAGCAGCACAGGGTACGACCGGACTGTGCTTTTCAAAGACCTCTGATGGTCAGAGGGGGCAAGAGTAGCCCCCAGGGAGCCAGAGAGGGCAGGTGAGCTCACACATGGGCCGGCAGGTACCAGTGAGATCAGGGATGAGGGCATGTGTTTTTGAACAGAGCTGGGCAGACTCACTGCCCGTCGGCTCAGGAGGCCAAGGACAGAGGGCCAGAGAGCCCCTCCCCCCCACACACACCCGCCTTCGCTTGCTTTCTGGGCAAAGGGCAGGTCAACCTCTCACTGAGGAACAAAAGTGCGGAAGAAAGTTGTTTAAAGCAAATCGGTAACAGCATGGGAAGGAATAAGGAGGCTGAAGTCTAAGGGGGCCAAGCCCGCAGAGACGGGAGCTGCGTCTGAAAGCTCTTAACTGGAAGCTTGTGGCCAAGCCACGTGGACCTGGGGCTCAATGGCCTCCTGCAAGGCGGAGACCCCGGCCCAGGCCTCCCACCGAGGGGCCCGTGCGTGGGGGTCCTCTGCACAGAGCAGGAGCTGGGGTGGCAGCGCAGCCGTCACTGGAGATGGGGATCACAGCCAGCTGCGCGGCACAGACCCACATCTGGTGACTCGAAGGAGCCTCATCCCTAAAACCAAGGTCAACGCGGGCCTGGATCTGTGCGGCCAGGACCCAGAAGGACCAAACGCAAAGCCGCCCCCTGGCTATGCCCTCCTCCTGGACCCCATCGCAATTGCATACCAGCCACGAGCAGGCCTCGGTACGAGTGTGAAAGGGACAGACCCTGACGAGTGAGACACGGGAGAGGGAAGAGCAGAAGCAGACCCGCAGACCTCAGACCCCAGAAGAACCGGGCCCTCATCACAGAACAGCCATGTTTCTATCAAGCTTGAGGAAATGAGAGCCAGACTGAAATGCCCACCATAAACAGGAACCTATCAAAAATAAATCGCCGTGGTAAAAACAACCGGACGGCTAGCAATTCAAAGCGTAAACCTTTACGTTTAATAATCAAAAGGAAATTATTTCTCGAATCGTTATGTTCAGAGTGTGTTCAGTTCTACCGAAGGCACGCTCTTGGAGAATACTCAGATGTGGGGGCGGCGGGGGGGGGGGGGGGGGGCAGCCGGGCCAGGCAAGGGGGCGGGAAGCCGGAGAAGGTCAGAGGTCGGCGGGAGCAGGGGTGTGCCGTGGCCCCATCCGTCCGTGTCCGTCCATCCCTCCCGAAGGCGGGAGGTGAAAGGGGAGGGACACCCGCGGAGACGGTACCCGAGAACATCAGAGCAGATGGAACGGCCAGAAACCGCCCCCCGCGGAAAAGCCCAGCGAGCCCCAAGCAGGAGTGATGAAAAGCGGTCCACACCTAGCCGCGTCTCAGTGAGACCACAGGGGGAGTCCCTGGGCGGCGGCCAAAGAGGCAGATGGCGTTCCCAGGAGGAGCGCGGGAACGAACACCAGAAGGCGTGACAGGCCGTCTTCAACGCCCCGAAAGGAAATACCCAGCTAAAAGGCTTTCCAGGAACGGGGGCAAAATAAAGACATTTTGGAGCGATAAAAACCGAGAAAGTTCAGCACCATCGGCCCGTCTCTGCAGGAAACCCTAGGGGGCGAATCCCAGGCAGATTCCTGTGCGCGTCAGGGCGCAAGCGCCTGGGGCCAGAAGACGAGGGGGGCACAGACGGTGGGTGACAACATTGCACAAAAGAGAGCGCCGCGTGGTGGCACTAACAAAGCCAGGCGCACTGCCACACGGGCAGGGTTAACAGACCCGTGATTCGGGGAGCCGGAGGAGGAGCTGAGAGGCCCGCACGGCTGACTTTGCTCCCTCGGGAGCAGGTCGAGTGGCGTCCCCCCAAAATGCAGGTCCCCGCGGGACCTAGAACGTGACCTTATTGGGAAACAGGATCTTTGCACAGGCCATTAGTTAAGGCTCGAGAGGAGATCGCCCTGGATTAAGGTGCACCCTGCACTCAGCGACCAGTGTCCTCTCGAGCAAGGAGCGACAGAGAACGGGGCCATGGGTGGTGGGGACAGAGCCCAGGGTCCCCAGCCGCCAGCAGGGAAAGAAGGAACAGAGGGGGAGGGAGGGGGGACGGAGAGCAAGGACGAGCAGCAGCTTTGGGGGGCCTCCTGGGTAGCAGCTCGGCGAGGAAAGAGCCGGCTAGGGTCTGTGGCTGCCCTTGACCACTCCTTGTGGAGGTGGCTTCCTGCAGCCCTGAAGGACTGGAGCCTCTAAACGCCCTCGTCTGGCCCAAAGGTCACCTAGTGCACCCACTGTGATCAGGTGGAAGTGCCTGCCAGGTGTCAGGAGAAGGTTCTGGAGGCTGCCTGCACCTGGCTGGAGGAAGAGCATCACTAACTGTGTGCAGGTCGGCGGGGGGGTGGGGGCAGGGAACGCTGCCACCAGGGCTGCCCTGTAGCTCTCGGGACTGCTTGGCCCAGTACTCAGAAAACTCCAGGCTCTGGTCCTGACAACTTCAGGGCCACGGGCCTGTGACTTGAGTTCTGAGAGCCTCAGTTTCCCCATCTCAGGCCACTGGATCAGGAGGGACAGTGCACGGTCTCCAGCTCTGCAGCCCCAGCGAGGGGGCCAACATCCGTGTGCGCGGGACTCTCCTGGCTTTGGCACAGAAGGGCTCCTGCCGCCACACGCTCCCTGGGCGCCTGCAGTGTGGACCGACTTAGGGATGGCCATGCCCGGGCCCGGGCCCGGGGCCGCCCCTCGGCCTGAGAAAGCCTCTCCTGGGGAGGTGGCCAGGCAGGAATGCCTGCTGTAAGTAGCCCTCCCCTTCCTTCCCCCTCCCGGCCCCCGTTTGCAATAACACAGGGATATCCCCAAGGCTCTGCGAACAGCTGGGCCCTTTCTGCTCAGCCATCAGCTCCTGATGAGTCAGCCCTGCTGGGCCTCCCACAGATGCCACGTCCCCACCTCCCGCCCTCCTCCAGGCAGCCCTGTACCTCCTGAGGGCCCCCGACCCCGAAGTGGCCTCCCCAGCTCAGGCAGCAGCAGCGGGAGCCTGGGAAAGCTCTGGGGTCTGAAAGGCAGAGAAGCCAGGCCGAGTCCGGGCCCGTGGCCACGCCCGCTGCCCACCCATCCCCTCCGGGCTGCCCAGGGCTCCTCCCGAGAGCAAAGTCTTCTGCAAGCACCCCCATGCAAGACGGATGGAGCTGGGCCTCTCCCCACGTCCCTTCCCCACCCGAGGCCCCTCCAGGAAACCCTCTGGGCCAAAGCCAGCCCAAACTCGGCGGAAGTCACCAGAAACTCCGAGCGGGTCCCGCAGCTGGCTGGAGCGCCCGGCTCTCTGTTTCCCACAACCTAAGGCTCGCTCACTGCCTTCTCCCGTGTCTGGGCGCAGAGGAAGGAGGTGACGGGGTGGTGCTGGAACCCAGAAAAGGGGAGACCCAGCGGCCACCTCCTTGGGTGTGCAGGGCTGTCCCAGGGTCCCATAGCGACCCTGGAGTGTGATGGGAGCCAGCCCTGTGGGGTGTCAGGATCTGCATCTGGAGGGGACTGTCCGGCTGGGGCGAAGGAAGAAGCCACATGATTATTCCTGGCAGAGCCGTCCTCTGGGGCGTGGGCACCACGGTCCCGCCCGCACGGTGGGGCCACAGTCCAGACGCCTTCCCGCTCCCTGGTCCCCAGCTGGGGCCACCCGACTCCTCCCCCAGCGCGGACGCCCTGGAAGAGTGTGAACGGTGAGGCTCACGGGGCTCGCTTCACCTACAAGGTGGCTGTGTCATTTCGGGGGCTCTGTGAGATAGTTCTGTTCAAAACCGATTTTCAAAGAGAAAACGCTTTCTTTTTTTTCATTTTTTTGAATGCTTGTTTATTTTTCAGAGAGAGACACAGTGTGAGCAGAGGAGGGGCAGAGAGTGAGGGAGACACAGAATCCGAAGCTGAGTTGTCAGCACGGAGCCCAACGCGGGGCTCGAACCCACAGACCGCAAGATCATGATCCAAGCTGAAGTCAGACGCTGAACCGACTGTGCCCCAAAAACGCTTTCTAAACACACAAAAACCTGCGTTAAAATCTCAAGTTTGTATTTACTATTCTCGCTGCATTGTCGTACCCTCCACTCTGTGTCCTTGCCCGAGGCTCTCTCCTACTGACCACTGGGATTTCTCTCACTGGATCTTACTTTTTATTGTTTTCATGAAACTGCTGCCAAATCCTTCAAATTTACATTCATGGCTTTGAATTTCTGGAGGGCTTGCGAGGCCCTCGATAGACCACAGTGTTTTCAGTTCAGACGACTCACTCTTGAGAGACCCCGGATGCCCCACGGGCTCAGAGGAACTTCTGCTCCGTGGAAAATATGCACAGTCCTGGGCTCACTTGTTTGTTAGTTTTTGTTTTTGTTTTATTTGAACGTGTAAATACTCCAGCACAAATACCCTCTTGGGCGCCCTCCTCAGGTCTCTAACCCGCCCACCCAGAGGCTCAGGTCTTATCCTGCAACAAATACGTTACAGGCAAAACTCAAATAAGCCGCCCCTGTGCGTGATCCTTTTCAATGGCCAGCTCAAAAGGGTTCCGTGTCGTTCCAAAATATAAATCTACCCAATCAGACCTAAAGGCACCATCAAAACATTCTTCCCACGAGTACGATTTTCCAAAGCACAATTACACAATTTGGAAATTAGATCTTGCATACTCTCCGACCCCCCCCGAGTTCAGTTTGTTCCGTCTCCTCCCTGGCTTCCCCATGGCTCCACGGCAGTTCTGTTCAACTTTGCGAACTTTACTCTCAATCGGTACAATCCCTGAGGATTCAAAAGCTCGAGTGCTGTGGTCCTCCGTCGGACAAATGGGACGATTTAAAAACGTCCAACTTACATAAAACGCAGCCACAATCTACAGACCCATTCCCAAAAATGTCTGAAATCACTGCGGGTCGTCCTTCGACCGCCAAATGTTTCCGAACTCTGAGAACCTGCGGCACACAGCCCCACACGGCGTGCCGAAGCGTTTTTTAATGACACGGCACCTTTGAAATCCGTTCCGTCGTCCAGCTCTGCTGTGTGTGCATAAAAATATCCTCACGTTTTGAAAAGCACACCTTCTAGGTCCATTGGCCACACCCCAGGCTGGTTTCCACGCAATGAGGAACATGGTGTGAGCCACCGGAGTGCCCAGGGATGATGGGTTTCTTAACAAGATCAAAATATTGTGTCTTTAATCACAGAGCTGTGATCATCCAAAATTTGTCTTCTTGTAATCACCTGCCAAACCAAAAACATTTCAGCATCGAAGGCGTTTTTTAAAACTCAATTTACAGCTCAAGCGGCCGCACATCAGGTGCGTTTCACGTTTGACAGAATAAACTTCCAGCTGCTTTATCTAGACTCCATCAACGGGATGAAAAACATCAAAATGATTTTGAAATTAATTTAACCGCTTTCCTGCTGGAAACTACCGGGACGTTCATCTGAACACTCGACGGCTTGCAAAGGCCTGCCGACGGTCCGTGCACAAGAAGACGTGGGCTACAACCGTGGGCACAGTTAGTTCACTCAGCAGAACAGACAGTGAATCTGAGCAAAGCGACAGGCCTCACGGAACCCTGGGGAAGCGCGCCCGCTCCCCGGCGACTCCAGGCTCCTCGGTGACCACCTCTGCGACCGGCTGGCCCTGCCCCCGGTTCTGTCGCGGCTGCCCCGGGTTGGACAAACAAACGTGCACCGTCCACTCTCTTGAGAAAAAGAAATAACAATCCGGTACTTTTACGAAGCATGACTTCCAGCTTTTTCTGCTCACGGCTGCTGAAAGGGCTTACTGCAAGATTTTTAAAGCATTACCAAACCGTAAAAAAATAGTTGTGGGTTTGCACCATTCAACAAATGACGCGACCGTGGTGGTAGTTAAGCGTCTCCTACATCTACTCCGCGGCCGGGCCGCTCGCCTTCGTTTTCCACACTCGGTTCGTGTTCCCCTAACATGTAATTTCCCAGTGAGCCCGCCCACGGGCCGCCCTCCACTGGCGCATGTGGGACCGCAGCACCCACCTCGCTTCAGCCCCACTCACTCGGGCGTGGTCCCACGAGGCAGAGCTTCAACAGGGACACGTCATCAACTTCATGGGAAGGCAGAAGTGGTGGGGGGCTGGGGGACACGGCGACTCCAAGACAGGGGCGAACGGCCCAGAAGGTCAGGATCAGGTCAGACCCCAGGAGGTCCTGGGGACGGGTGGGCTCCCGATGTGTGAACGGTTGTTCACCATCCCCCACCCCTACACGCGATGGCCTGTGAGGGCACCGGTGTGCACGTGGCCAGGAGAATAGGACGCCGGCACAGTGAGGGCCAGCCCCCCCCCGTCTGTTCCCCACTGTCCTTGAACAAGCAGCATGCGAACAGAGCTGGGTGGCGGTGAGGCTAGAGGTTCTACACAGGGGGCGCGGCGGGGACCGACCCTAAGCCCTGGCCGGGGTGCTGCCCCTCCAGCCACCAACCAGCATCCTGATGCTGAGGTGAGTACATCAGAACCCATCAGACCTTCCCTCCTGGGGGGCGATTTACCATCCCATACCGATCAGTGTTCAGGCTCTGCCTTCCCCGTCCCCACAGCCTCCGCCCACCACACTTGCCAAGGGCTCCCAGGGTATCTCATCTGCCGACAGAGAATCCCATGAGATGTCACCTCAGGCCAACAGACCCCCATGACAGGGAAGGGGTGACCAAAGGACCGGGACCCTGGGACCTGCTGGTCCTGTCTCCTACACACGTCCACCTCAAACAAACCTACCAGCCTGAAAGGCTCCTCAATGCCTGGGTTTGGCCATGACCTGTGTGGAGGTAGGATGCCGTCCCTGGAGAGACAGTGAGTGAGACCCAAAAGGGGAGACGGCCCGAGTGTCCGGCGACGGGCGGACGGATAAACAGATGTGCTCCATCGACAACAGAGCAGTGTTTGTCCTTAAAAGGGCATGAGGTTCCGGTGCATTCCACGACGTGGATGGACCTCGAGGGAAAGAAACCAGGCACGAAAGATCACACGTTGCACACCCCCGCACACATACGGCACGGGCACACGCTAAACCCACAGAGACAGAAAGCAGACGGGAGCTGAGAGGAGGGATGGGCACGGCGGTGTGGTGGCTCCAGGAGCTCTTCTGGGAGTGAGAGGGGCGTGTTTCGGGACCAGGCGTGGCCGTCACACAACACCACGAACACGCTAAGCGCCACTGACCCGCTCGCTTTAAAACGCGCAACTGTGAACTTCAACCCGGTTTAAAAAATACGTCAGATAAAAGACAGGAAACCATTCGATACCTATTCCGAACCTCCGTCCTCCGAGGTATAGCAGATATTTTTCTCCATCAGGCAGTGCTCTAATCCAGGAAGTGGAGACACCGGCCCAGGAACGAGGGCATGGAGGTCAGACGATCCTTCTCACCTCGGCCCCAGGGTCCGCTCAGGGACTCGGGCTCCCGGCCCCACGACGTTGCATTCCGTGGGATCAGAGGCCCTGGTCCCCAGGAAAGAAGGTTAACAAAAGCCCCACCGAACCCAGTGCTACAGCCCAGTGCCTGGTCCCGAGGGCTCCTCACCGCAGCGGACCGGCACGCACAGAAAGAGGCTTCTGCGTCCCCCCTGCCCACCCCCCGCCCCCGCTCTCCACGCGAGGCCGGGGCTGCTGCTCTGTGACCAGCAGGTTGAGAGGGGGCGCGGTGTGCAGGGAAGCGAGGCCCTGGGTCCCAGGGATCAGGGTAAATGGACAATCACGGCAGCCAGGGCCCGGCCGGGGCAGAGCGAGCAGAAAGGCCGAGCCCGCAGCATGGAGCCCACGCCACCCTCCCCCCACCCCCCGCACAGCAGGCCGGCCCGCAGAAGCGCCCGTGCGGGCAGCCCTGGGGTAGCAGCTCGTCCAGCAGCTTTCGGAATCGCAGGGGTGCTGCTGTCTTGTCGTGGGGGCCAGCGGACGGAGGACAGGACAAGATGGGCTCAACGAGAGGCTTCGGGGGCTTTGAGGGGCGCACGGCACCAGGCTGGAGCCCTGCCTGCATGCCCGAGGCTGCCTGTACCCGGTCCCATAAGGACCCCTGCCTCCTGCGGGCCTTCCTCTGGTGTGGGGGCTGCTCTGTCCATGAGTATGGAGGACAGAAAGCCACCAGAATGACCCCCAGGTGGTACGGGACGGGAAGGGCTAAGTCCCCCGTGTTACCAAGCACCCAGCAGAGAGCGCCCAGCACGCCGAGCTCCGTCCGCCGCCTACACCCGCCCGCCTCACACTCCGTCCCAGGATCACCTCCAAAGCAAAGTACTCACATCCAAATCTTTGTCTCGAGGTCTGCTTCGTCGGAAAGCCAATCTTTGACGAGCTAAGGACTCTGCAGGCTGTCCCCGACAGGAAGGTGGTGGCCGTGTCTGGAAAGGAGAAGGGGAAGTGTGACTGGTTGGCACCCCTCGATTCCCAGAATTAACCACTCGATGGGGGCAACCCCGGTCACGGCACATTTGGCTCACGTGCCAAGGAGAGGCTCCACACTGGACCTTCCCAGCGAACCCAGAGCCAGCCCGTCACCAGGCACGGACCCCCCTCTCGCTGGAAGGCTGTGTGACCCTGGTCCTTCACCTCACCAGCTTCTACTGACCCGTCAAAAGCTGACTCCAACTCCACTTCCTCCGGGAAGCCCCCTCTGGCCCCCGAGACAAGTTCTGGCCCCGTTACTTCTTCCAATGGTACCGGGCACCTGCCACTCGGCACCTGTCCCCTTGGCAATTACACTTAGTTCTCAGGTTACTCGGCTAAATCTCTCTTCTCCTCTACATGCTCAGCCTGCTCCCCTGGGACGGTGACAGGCGGGGGAGTTTCGTTCTGGGCACCGAGCAAGGTACCAGCCCAGAGCAGGAACCCAGTGGCCATCTGCTCAGTGAGTGAACGAATGAATGAATGAACGAACGAACGAAGGAGCGAGTGAGTGAAATGCCATCCCGGCTGGGCGCCTGGTTCCTCCACCAGCGCCCCACCCGGCCGTGGCACGCAGCACACACGGGAAGCCCCGGCTTCACCGTGACTCGGGACTCTCAGGAATGCTTCGGAGCACAAAGAATTCTGCTCAAAACCCCAACTGGACTTCTTATCTGAAGGATTGCATAAAACCCTGGAACTCGCCTTAATCCTGTCCACTAACACGCAAACCAGTAAAGCTAGGGGCCTCGGGGGTGAACTCACTGATCCGTAATCTGTAGCAGATGCCGGGCAGGGCGTGAGCAGGCTCTCCTGAAACTCATGCGCTGCCGACACTCCTGGTGAAATTCCTCAGGGGCAGATCTGGGCTCCCTGGCCCCACAGGCCTTCGTCGGAGGGCTGGAGACAGCCGTCTCTTCCCTAACCGGTTGGGGGCTTTGGTCGGGGCCCAGACCTCTGGGCTCTCAGCCTCGTGCGCTCGGGCCCCAGGAGCATCTCTGACACGGCCAGGCGGGAAGACCTCAATCAGCCTTTCGAGAAAATCCACCTTCTCCAACACCTTCCATGACACCCATTTTCCTGACTCTGAGGGCCTGCGCAGAATTTTACAGTCAGCAATGATCCGTCCTCCAGCTCAGTCATCGGGAGAGCGACCCGACTGCCACAAAATTACTCAGGGCATCTGAGCGGTTAGGTGGGTTTCCCCAGATCTAGAGGGGGGTTCGGATCACGGCTCCCGCTCAATCACGGACTCCCCCGCTCCCTCAACTATCAATGGGAAAAAAAAAAAAACACACTCCTATCTTGTGGACTCGACATTTTCGCTGCCTACCACATCCTAGGCACACGGTGTTTGTGAATGACTCTGTTGCATACCCGCCATACACCAGGCTCTGGGCCCTGTAAATGTCAGCCCTTGTGGTTGCTGCCCGGGGGGCCGTATTTCTGGCCACAGGAGCCTGTTTTCAGCTCAGAATATAATGAAGCCCCTTCTTCATCCACGGAGGGAACACAGACCCAGGGACGAAGCCTGCAAGCGAGAAGAATCAGGGAGCCACAAAGCGACTCCCCAACAACAGGCCGAAGAGGCAACCGCTATTTCGGCAATGCTTACTGGAGGAGGCAACGAGACACGAATGCTCTCCTGGGAGATTCTGCCAGCGAGTCCTGACTGAGATAAGGTCAAAGAGCCCACCTCCCTGGCCCACACAGGCCAGACCCGGCCGGGCAGCTCCACACTCGCAGAAACACAGTAACAAGGCAGACTCTTGCCTGTCCTTACGGTCCGATCCCGGGACATCCTTGCCGAGCGGCCACCCTGGCCGGCTCCCAGGCCACGTGCTGTTCCCCTATCCGCTCGTGGATTCCTCCCAACGACCCAACAGGGTAGGCAACAGGCATCGGCCCGATTTTACAAACGGGAGGTTCCGGAGGGTCAGTAACTTGTCCAGGATCCCAGGTGCTGGAGTCGGGATCTGGGCGCAGGCCGACTGAGCCCCGAACTACTCCCTCGGGACCACTCATGCGGAAGAGGAGGACCCAGAGCAGAGGCCTGTCCTCCACAACATTGGCCAGCGGAGCCCAAAATTCCTTGGTGAGAAGGAGCTGACGTTTACTCTCAGGTCCCCGCTGGCTGTCTCTTCTACATGCTGGCTGTCGCCACGTCTACGCTGACTTCACCGTGTCCTCCCCAGGTTTCATGCTAAAGAATGGGCTCGGCCACTTGCAACTTTGCTAGCCTCCCCGAAATCCCGAGAGGACGGCTCCTTGCTGGTGGTATTAGGCACCAGTACCTAACAGCAGCTGCACACACCCCTAGCTGTTACAGCCGAGATTCTGGAACCCCAAGTAGGAAAACCGGTTATCAATAGTAGGAAACCGATCCCAGCACCTACCATACGCTATGTTCTTCAGATCACTGATCTCCTATAAACCCCGCCCCCAAACATGCAAGTCGGGGGCACCGCCCACCTTCCACAGGGAACACAGGATCCAAGAGCCGACCTGACGTGAGGCAGCAGGGTTTGATTTGAACCCAGGCTGATGGCTCGAGAGACTGGGGTCTTCTCATCGTCATATTGCCCCCTCAACTTTCACCATGGGATGTTCTCTCGACACCTTATTTCCTTCGGGAAGGGTCACACTAGGATAGAGCAGGTTCCCTGCGCGCAGGGCTCAGTCACCTCTTCACAGCTGGACTATCAGCACATCGACAGCAGGACTCTATGGTGTGTCCTTGTATCCACCCCACCCCCACCCCACGGCTAGCCAGGAAACCATCCACGGTCTAGAGTAACCAGCCCAGGAAAGGCCACCCGGGCAGATCACAGCTGCAGGAAGTCCTACTATCTCCAGCAACAACTCAGGACAGCAAACACGCCCTGCGACAACAGGCCCAGCAGGGACTTGATTAATACCCGGTCGCTTCCTTCATTTCTGCCCTCGCTTCCAACTTAGGACCCACCAGAGAAAATCAAGTACGCACGCCTGAGCAACCCCAGAGGATGCCGCGTCTGGCTAGCCCACCTACAGCCTCCCCGTGCCTTCCCTTTGCTCCACTAGAAAGTTTTCCTGGCCCTCTGCCTGCCTCCGGGTCCCTGCCAGAATGAAAGTAATGATACCTGACCCCCCCACCCCCACCCCCACCGCCAGCCGCGAATAAGCGGCCTTTGCTGTTCTCATTTGGTTGGCCTTTACTGATTTTCACCTAAGGCGTTAGGTTTAGAACGACTCTGAGGCTCCTCTGGCCTCAGTGGCCAGTCAGCCAGGTCGGCCACGGGCCTGTAGATGGTGACACTGATGCTCAGAATCCGCCCCCTCTTGGGGCATTTGCTCCCGCGTCAGCCAGACAGATGCCTCTGCTTCCGCGATCCCGCGGAAACAAAACGCAGGAGAGGCAGCTGCTGAGGGGAGGCGGCGGGGGGCGGGGGGAGCGGGGCTCACCCTCGGTCGGGCCAAGAGTCACGCTGGCACGTGGCCAGGTGTCCCACCGCCCCTCATCTGGCACCGGGATGGAAGGCGGACCGCAGGTGTCCTCAATTCCGATCAGGTGACCATAACATCAGCACAAAACGCCGGGTGGCTCAGGTCCCCCCAGGGAGGTGCTCCCGGCCCTGGGGGCGCGGAGGCCCCGGGCCTGCGGTGGCATCGCCCAGCGGCCCAGGGAGCGCCCAAGTCCCTGGGCGCCGCCCGGAGCCGTCGCTGGAAGCCACGGCTGGGCCGGGCCGTTTCCCAGCCTCCCTTGCGGCCGCGCGCCCCCACGTGACCAGGCCTCGCCGGTGGAAGGTAAAGGGAAGTGCCGCGAAGCACTTCCGGGTCGAGGTGGTCTAAGGCGTGGGCGCCGCCCTGCCCGCTGCGGGCCGCCCGGGGCGGCGGGGGTGTCGCGCGGCAGCCCCCGCCCGGGGTGACTGAAGGCCGGAGACAAAGCGGGAGAGCTGCCGGGTGCCCCGTGGGGAGGTGCAGAGCAGGGGGTGGCCTTCCCGGAGGTCAGCGTGTCCTGAGACAGGCATCGGGTGGCAGCGAGCGAGACGCACACCCCCAGCCGGACTCGCGGGTGCATCGAAGCCGCCCGCAGCGCTTCGGAGAAGACAGCTTGCCGCGTTGGTGGCGCCGCAGCACGTTGGGGGTGCTCGAAGGCGCCGGGCTAGGACAGCTAGGAACGCCCCCCCCTTCGGCCCTGCCCCTGACCCCTCCTCGCAGAGGAAGGGTGCTCTCCCCCCCCCCCCCCCCCGCCGATGCCTGCTCCGCAGAGCCCATCGGGGCCCACGGCTGCGGCTCGAACCCAGACCTGGAGGCGCTCCAGGTGCCGGCGCCCCGCACACAGCGGGCGGGCCGGGGACGGGGGACACTCCAGCTCCCTCCTGCACGTGGCCAAGTTCCGGCCTGCGGGGAGGGCGGGGCTCTGAGACCCCCTGCCGCGGGGAGCCACTTGGCGGTCCAACCGCTGGTGGGCACAAGGCCGTGGCTCGTCCAGGCCCGGCTGTCCAGGCGGAGCTTTCTCTGGGGTAGTCAGGTCGGGGCCGTTTTCCCTCCGTCGTGACCTTGGCGTTACTGTTTGAGTTGTCGCCAGTGAGCAGGCACTCTACAGAGAAAAAGCTGTTTTGAAGGAGCGGGCAGAGAGGTAGTCCTGGAGGGAACCTCCCGGAAGGTGGCAGAGGCCAGGCCCGGGCGTGCAGAGAAGGAAGACCCAGCCTCGGACAAATTCATGTCCTGGTACCTAAGAGGACCTCGGAGGCGGGACAGGGCCGCCGCACTGGTCCTTCTCATGTCCCCAGGAGCACTCACCCAGGCCCAGCCCCTCCCTCCACTCCGGAGCCCTGCCCCCCACGCACATGGCAGCCCTGGGCTCCTCCCAACCTCTGCGACCTAGAGACGGGGCCAGAGGCCCTGAAGGGGGCATCAGGAGCGGTGGTTGTTGGGATGGCTCCCCGGGGCAGATACGTCTCAACTCTACCACAAAGCTGCTTTGAGACTGTCATGCCGTCCCCTCCCTGGGCTGCCACTGTCTCCCTCTGTCCACTGAGGAGGTGGGGCAGAGGGTGCTTGGTGGCCCCACCCAGCCCCAGGAATCCTATGATTTCATGAGTCCATGGTTATTATCCCTGGATAAACTCTCCAGCCCACAGGACCACGGACTGAGAAGTTAATTCCAGAACCGAGGAGTGTGTGGGAATGTGACCCTCACACCCACCATACCGGCCCAGCTTTGGTGCAGCGCTGAAATCACCCCGGCCTTCCGTGGAAAATCCACATCTGAAGGCCTCCCCTGAGCATCTGGGACTGATTAGGCTCTGGGCCCTGGGTCTGAGCAGAGTTTTAATAAAGTCTTAGGCCAGTGAATTGTAATCCCAAAGCGATGATACGTGTCTCAGCTTTGAAGGAGCCGAAGCACTGGGCCAGCCCCTGATGTGATCTCTAGTGCCAGAGCCACAGATGTGCCTTGGGACCGCTGGTCCCTGACACGGCAAGAGGAGCTGGGACAGGGCGAGAGGGCGCGGGGGCCGAGGCCCCGAGGGGCAATCGGCTGGCCTCACTGTCGGCCTCTTTCTGCCTTGACAACCTTGAGCGTATGTCTTGACCTTGTAAGCCTGTCTCCTCATCTGTCAAGCAGAGGTGTATCTGTTAAGGTAGCTCTCGCCAGTGCCATCTGTCCCCAAGGCCCCCTCTGACCTGACACTCTTGGACTTTCTCCTGGCTTCCTTAGCAGCGTCAAGCCCAGCCCGTAGCACGGGGAGGACCGAACGTGCCAGGCGGCTGACGGCCCAGAGGCGGCCTCAGCCAGTGCCCGATGGGAGTGGTGGGTGATGCCCGGCCTCCTCACCACCCACGCGAGACGCTCTGAGATGCCTGCCGCGTCGTCAGCTCATGTCCCCCCCACGGCCCGCGCCCCAGTGTCTCACGGCGGTAACCCGCTTGATAGACGTCCCCACTTCCCTCTCGAGGCTTCCTGGGGTCGCCCCCAGGTGAACAAACCGGTTGCACTCGAATCCAGGTCTCAGAGGCTGCTTTTGAGGGACCCTGCCTGAGACCATCATGCTGGACGTCACAGACTTTTCCTTGACGAACCAGAGAGGAAGTTTCGTGAGCCGTATGAGCCAAGAGGCGAAAAGGAAGATGTTAGGTAGGCAGGTATGTAACTAAACTGTAGTCCCGGAAAAACGTAAAAGCCGTTTTTAGCTCGGGTCGACGCACAAGCAGGCGACAGGCCCGGTGTGGCCCCCAGGCCGTAGTTTGTGACCCCTGCTGTCATACATAAAGCCCAGATCTCAGTGGCTTGAGAAAGTAACAGTCTGCTTCTTGTTCCTGTAACAGCCAATGATCACGGGGGCAGGTGGCCTAGATTCCAGGCGGGGTAGTTGTTCAGGGCAGACAGGGGCTCTGCCGTCCTGGACCTGTGGTTTCCCAGAGGCACCGTGGGCATCCGTGTCCAGTTAGTGAGGGAAGGGAGAGCGTCGGGGGGGAGGGTTGCGTGGGAGGGTCTACAGACTGGGGCCCAGGCAGCGTGTGTGCGTGCATCGCCCACATTCCCTTGGCCTGACCTCGGCCACAGGCCCCCCTCCCACCCCGCCACCAGGCGCAAAGGCGTGTTGGGAAGTGTCTGGGCTCCTCGGAGACCGTTCTGTACTTGCTCCCCGTGTACCAGACCGGCAGAAGCTTCTGACAGAGGCGTGTCTCGTGTCACGGCAAATAACGAAATCCGCATGCCCGTGCCCACCACCCAGGTTAAGAAGTAAAACCCTACCCGTCGTTCTGAAACCGCCGTGTTCCCCCGACACGTGCCGGCGGTCTCCCCAGGGTGGCCCCGGCCTCGGTTCTGCGCGCGTGGGCCGCTTACCTCCCATCCCCCGCTCCGCGTGCACCCCCGGACCCCACGGCTCCGTGTGGCCGCATCTCCAGCCGCGTGGGAACAGCACCGGCTCCTCGTGTCCTCCTGGAGTCTAGGCTCCCCTGTGCCTCACGCTGGACGTCCGTGGGGCCTCTCCGTCGCTGAAGATCATTTATTTTCGTTGCTGTGTCTCGCTGATGCGGGCACGCCACGGTCTGCCTGCCCATCTTCCTGCCGAGGGACAGGTGGGCTGTTTCCCCGGGCCGGGCCGCCCCGGCATCATGCGAGCGTGTCTGTGCACATCTCTTGGGGCGCCCGCGTGCACCCCCCGAGGAGAGGCGCCGCCAGGTCAGAGCACGTGGCTGTGTTCAGCTTTAACAGGCAAGGCCAAACGGTGTCCCGCGGGGCCAGCAGCAGGGCACCCGGCCCCGGGGCCCCGGGGCCACATCGCGTTCGATCCTACCTGTGGGTACGGGCCCCTCCCCCTCACCTCGTTGAGCCTCCGGACGCCATCCCACCACCGCCGTTTCTTACCATCCGGTGAGCCACACGAACCGGAACTTTGTTCCCCTCTGACAGACACAGAAACAGCAGCTCTGGCTGACCCTTAGCAGCTGGGAAGTGGGACGTTTGCCATCGTCCCACCCGACAAGGCCCAGCTCCGGAAGGAAGTGTTCGTCCCTGGCCTCCCTCCCGGTGAACCCAAGGTCGCGCCCTCGGGGGCCTGGGGCCTGCTGGGTCCTCGGCAGGTACTGCTTTGGAGGGTGAGCCCTGCCTTCTCCTCGGGCCCAGGATCCGGCCGGGGCTGCACCAGTTCATGAGGTCCCTGGGGAGGGAGACCGGAAGTTCCAGGGGCTGCATATGACTCACTGGCATGTAAAATGAACTTGATTTAAATTTCAGGATGCCAGTCTCCGCCTCCATGACAGAGAAGGAAATTCCCTGCAGAAGCCAAGGGCGAGGGCTCGTGTGTGTGTGGGCATCTTCCCCTGCCGCACCAGCCCCACCCGGGCCCGCTGTCCCTGTCCCCGGGGCCACGTGCCCCTGTTCTTTGGCCTTTTCCTCCGTCTTCCTCTGGGGCACCTGGGGCGGCCATGCCGAGTCGGACGTCGGGCAGCAGCCCCAAGCCCACTGCCCTTTGCTGTGCAGACTTGGCCGGCTGTCTTTCCCCCGTGAGCCTCAGTTTCCCTCTCATGAGAGGTGAGGAAAGGCAGTCTCTCCAGCCTCGGAAGGTATCCGCAAGCCCGCCATGCGCGGGGCCCCGAGGCGGGCTCAGAGGAAGCACAGGTCATTGCCTCAGGGAGCTCAGTGTTAGGTTGAGAAGACACCCCCCAGACCATTATTTAATTTCAGTCCCACCTCTGTGGCCGAAGCGACAGAAGGGCAACCTTCTACGAGAGGAGAGATGAGAGCCGCAAAAACCGAAGACGGCTGGCACACTCCGGGCGAGAACTTTCCAATGTGGGCCACCCTGGACACGATGGCCAGAGTTGGACGGAGGCGGGCTGGTCAGGGCGGGACACAGATGATGAAACCCCAGGGCCCAGATGAAAGAGCTGGAGGCCGGTGACTGCAGAGGGAAGCCTTTGCCATCTCCGGATCTGCCGGAGCCAAGGGCTGGCCGGAGCATCGGGACCAGAGCCCCAGAGTTTGGGGGCGTGAGGAGGGGCCTCCGGACGAGCGGCAGCCCTAAAAGGCCCCAGGATGGGGCAGCAGGGTGGGGGCGGGAGAAATGAGGGCCACCTCCCTCTGTTCTTCCTTGATCTCCTGCCAACCCTTCCCACCAGCCACACCCAACGGGTGGCCCCTAGAGCTGGGCTCTCCGGACCCTCCAGACCACGGGGCAGGATGGATCCGAGGGCCGAAACCAGAGTTGCCAGTTGGCGAGTGAGCGCTCCCTGTGGAGCACGAGTTTAGGATGGCCCCCAATCTCACACCTTCTAGAACGGATGCACTTGGATAAACCCCTCCCTGAGTGTGGGCGGGACCTGCGAGTGGCTTTTAACCAAGAGACTGTGGCAAAGGTGAGGGCGCGTCCCTTCCGTGGCCAGGTTACGTAGGACTGTCCTGTGTCTCTGTCTCCGGCTGGCTTGGCCGAAGAAGGTGGGGAGGCGATGAATTCCAGGCGGCCTTTGGCTAACACCACCTGGGCGCTGAGACTGGCCTCCAGCCGGCGGCCTGCAGGAAATGGAACCTCTCCGTCCCACGCCACAAGGGACTGAGTCCTGCCAACAGCCCTCCCCCGCCGAGCCTCCAGATGAGACCCCAGACTCAGCAGGCACCTGGGTGGCCGCCTTGGAGACCCCCTGAGCAGAGGACCAGCTGTGCCCTGTCCAGACCCCCAACCCACAGAGACTGTGAGGTGATAGATGGGTGTGGTTCTAAGCCACTAAGACCGTGGTAATACTGCCGTGCCCCCCCCAGCTAAGGGGGGGGGGTTGGTACCCAGAAGTGGGGGCCCTCTTCGCAAATAGCTGGAGACGTGGGGGTAGCTTTGGAACAACCAGCAAGGGATGAAAGGCGGCCTCTGGTGAGAGCCAGCAAGAAGCTGAAGCCTTCCTGTGACAACCCTCAGGGACCCCGGGGCTCCCAGCAGCCGCACCAGCTGGTCCCTTCCCCAGCTGAGCCTTCAGACCGGAGCCCGGCCCTGCCGACTCCTTGGCGGTAGCGGAGGACCCAGCCGTGCCGAGACCCTCCCCCAGGACCGGTGAGGCCATCGGTGCGTGCCGATTCAGGCTGCCGAGGGAGTGGTAACGGTGTGTGGCATCCAGGTCGCACACGCACCACGAGGTGCTCAAAGCACGGTGGCACTACTGGGGGGAGGACCTGCCCTGCTGAGGAACCTTGAATGACTGCCCCTTCGGCGATCATGCTGCAACCTACGAAGTCCTACTCAGATACCAGGGACCACCGGGCTCCCAAGTGAACTGGAGACAGGGTCAAACCCCAAAGCCCCAGATCTCTGTGACGGGGAACATACCCAGGTTCCAGGGGGATAACGCCACCCGTTTTTCCTTCTCAATGTTTCCAGAAACCGGAAGATTCTCCAGCTCTGATCTCCGCTGGCTGCCACTCGAGGCCTCCGTGTTACATCCGCACCACAGGAGCCACTGATCACGCCGCATTAGCACCGCTGAGCCCTTGGGCATCGGCGCCCCGTCCTGCCCAGGCGGCCACAACAGAACCACACAGACTGGGCAGCTTCAACAGCCAATTTATTCTCACGGTTCTGGAGGCTGGAAATCCAAGATCGGGGCCCCCACCGATTCATTTTCTGGTGAGAGCTCTCCTCCTGGCTTGTGGATGGCCACCTTCCTGCTGTGAGCTCCTGTGGCAGGGAGGGAGGGAAGACAGAGAGAGAGAGAGACTGGTCTCTCCTTAGGACACAAATCTAAGATCCGGGCCCCACCCTGATGGCCTTTTCTAACCTTGATTACCTCCGTAAAGGCCCGTCTCCAGATACAGTGGCCTTGGGGGCTGGGGCTTGACAACATCAGTTGGGCTGGAGGCAGCGCGAACACTCAGTCCGTCGCAGATCCCCCCTGGGTCTGCAGAGAGGGCTAGATGCCTCTCCCTCAGCCGCCTCCCACGGATCCTCTCTTCCTCTGACAATGACCAGTGCTGCCCAACACTTCCCAGTATGTTTCCCACCAGACACCCGTGTGTCTTTGGAAAATAGGATTCCACGGTGAACGAGCCTGGCCGTGCGGGGTGACCCCGACCTCCCAGAGCCCCGCGGTGGGACACCGGCCCCGGCCAGGGCAGTTCTCGGATGGGCGGCTGGGGGACGGCGCCTCTGGCCCAGACGCCACGTGGCCACTGGCCCTTCCGAGTCCAGCCACTGGGTCCGGTCACGCCGCCCCCAAGGCGAGTCAGAGCCCAGCCAGGAGACCCACCTACCCCGGCAGACAGACCAGCCCCAAGGGAGCCTCATCCAGGCCAGCACCAGTGGCTCCCACCCATTCGCTGACTCTTCCCGAAGCCGGTTCCTGGCTCGGTCAGGGTTTACCGCTGCTTCATAAACTGCCTGAGGTCACCCCTCCTGCCAACCCATGAGCAAACTGAAACAAGGAGCTTTTCCTCCATCCAAAGGCCTGGAAGGGCGTCTGAGGCCCTGTCAGCTGCACCCGGCACCCGTCTCGGACTCATCACTCTGGGCCCCCCGGCGTGTGGGCAGGGCGCAAGGGAGGACCCTTAACCCCACCGGGGGCAGGCAGGACCCCTCCCGGGTGGCCCTGCTCATCCCTCCGCCTCTCGGCGGGGTCTCCTGCCAGCCCTTGCCCTGGGGACTCAGGCAGTAGCGAAGTCCCAGGTCCCCACAGGGTGGGGAACTCTGCAGAAGGGGCGTGACGGGAGCCCCCCGAGTCCGGGCGGGTGGGGGACCCCGCGGGAGGGGCGTGGGGACGACCACGCGTGCACCCCTCCCGCGCCGCTCTGGAAGCCATCAGAGCCCAGCACCGGCAGGCCCCCCGGCTAGATGCACCAGCCGTGCCCAGTGTGGCTGCAGCGACACCACAGGCGCCCCCCTGCCTGCACAGAGCCGCCAGCCCGCTGGGGAAATGGCGGTAAAGCGCCACACGTCCGGGACGCTGGGCCCGACCTCCCCCTCCATCGCGGGGGGTCCGGGTGAGCCCTTCTCACGCACCCACCTGCGTCCGTACCTGGGGACGGGAGAGAGCTTTCCTTCCAGAAGGCGGCAGAGGCCTGTGCCTCTGCAGGACCCGCGGCCTGAGGACACGCCAGCTGCCACCACCTCTGGTCGTCCTCGCCGCAGGGAGGCCATGCCCTTCCCTCTCCGGCATCCCGCGTTTGGGGGGAGCGGGAGGGCTCTGAAGGTCCAGGCATCCCAGCAGCCCCACCCGGGACTGACAGGGCCCCCACAGTAGCAACCGCTCCCCCCCCCCCAGCCTCCCTTCCCCTAGCCCCACAGTGTGGATCCCTTATACACCTCTGGCCCCCAAAACTCCACGTCTGCTTCCAGAACACCCAGCCCGAGACAGTGGTCGGAGAAGGCAGGGCCTGCCCAGGTGGGGTGGGGGGGGGCCCATAAACAGCCCTGCGGGGGGGGGGGGTCAGCTGCTGCAGCTTCCCCAGGAAGAACTGGGAGGGGTGCATCTGGCGGGGACCAAATAGTAGCTGCAAGGACCAAGGGTCTGCGAGGTTATTTCGAAGCCCACTCATGTCCTAGAGAAAGACAAGGGACAGCTGAGCGCCGGGGGCAGGCAGTGGGACCCCAGGTGTGAAAGCCAGGGGGCCTGCAGGGAGGTGGGGATGGAGAGCGTGTGGGACCAAGCCCGTGGTCCCAGACAGTCAGGGCGGCTGGACTCGGCAGACAGCCAAACAGCCGACAGGGCAGGCCTGCAGGCCAAGGTCAGGGGCCTGGTTGGGAGAACCCAGGACCACAATCCACAGGGGGACACCCTCTCCCCAGTGCTCCGAGCCATCCACGTTGGCAGGTGAAGCCCACCCAGCCCCGGGACAGCATCCCTCCCCCTGGGTGGGGGCCTATAACCGGGCTTAGGGAAGAGGGGCCATCAAGTGGGGTTTGAGTCGGAGGGGGCTGGAGCAAGGGGCCAGGGCCCTAGAAACATCCGGGGAGAGGCTGACTCCACAGAGATGCTGGGGAGACAGGCAGGCCCTGGTGGGAGACACGCAGTGAGGACCCCGGCTCTGGAGAGGCCCATCCACGGTGGAGACGGTGTCCCTTTTGCAAGGCAATGCCCGGTGGAGCCTGAGGGCCGGACGGTGGGACCCCGGTTCCTCCAAGCGGCAGGGTCCCGAGAGGGCAGGGCTGATGAGCGGCGCCCGGGCCCCTCACTGCCTCATCCCTCAGTGGCTCCTCTGTGACCTGGGGGGGGTCCCACAGACAGCTGAGGGAGGAGGAGCCCCCCAGCTGGGGGGCCGAGTGGTTCTGCTCGGCTCGTGGACACAAGCTGACACCGGCCGGCAGGTTCATGGCGGCCCGGCCTCGGGGCACAGCGTGGAGACCCTGACCCCAAACCCGGCCGCGCTCTCCAGCACCTGTGCCCACCGAGGGGCGGCAGTTCTCGCGAGGTCACACGGCTCCTTCTGCTGACCTTGGAGGAAAGCGGTAAAAGCTCACCGAGAGCCACATCCGAACCTTGAAGGCTCCTTGACTCGTGAGCACAAAGCCGCTTCCATGCCCTGGAAAGGAGAGCCAAACGCTGCGCCGAGGCGTTTTTAAACGCATTTCACGAGTGTCATAAACCCTGACTGCAGATAATTTTGTCCACCTGGTTTCTGTATTTCCTAAATAAAGCTTCACGAGGACCTAAAATTCTTTCCCATTCCAGAGGGTGCTTGAGAGCACATTTATGAGGGCGGATGAGTCAAACCATGCCGGGGGGGGGGGGGGGGGGGGGGGCGGAGGGGAGGTTGGGGGGGGCCGGCAGCAACTTGGATCTGACTCCAAGAGTCAGCACAGCCCACACTCGAGTCTGATTTCATCAGAGCTTCCCTGCCCCAGACTCCTGGCTCCGGGCCCCGGCCAGGACTGGGGCACTTCGTGTGTTAGGGGCCCAGGCCCCGGGAATCCGCTGGGCCTGCCCTCTCCGCCCTCCCAGGCTCCCCACGGGCCGCATCCAGGCCACAGCCCATCGGAGACTTGCCGAGCACAGCCTGTGGCAGGGTCGACACCTGAGAAGCCGAGAGGCTGAGACAGGGGACCCCGTGCGTCCCCGTGTGTGCCTGCCCCACACCCTCCTCCGGGGCTCTGGACCCGCAGCCTGGATCCGAGCTCCCCTCCGCCCGCCGGCTGAGGCTTCCCACCAGGGCCCGGGGCCAGGAAGCTCTAGAACGTCCTCAGAGCCTGCGCCGCCGGGCTCTTGGATGGGCGGGCGGAAGCGGCCGCGGCCGCGGCTTCGTCGGCGCCCGCTCCGTAGACAGGGAACCTGAGTCTCGGGCAGCGACAGCTTGAGGCTACACGGCCGACACGTGGGCAGGCTGGCAGCCGGTCCCTCGTCTACACCCCCTTCACCACCGGGCGGGCGTCTCCGGGGACCACCTTGCCCATTACACAGGTGGGCAAACTGAGGCCTGGAGAGCGAGCAGCGGGCTAACGGGTCCCGGGTGTGTCCCCGCTCTGCGCTGAGGAAGCTCCGGGAGTCTAGGACTTTCCGCAGACCCCCGCCCTTGGAATGTGTGGGGGCTGAAAGGGCAGCTGACCGTGGCTGCGTCCCCAAACCCTGCTGGCAAATGCGCACACAACACTCAGGGGCGGGCGGAGTTGGGGAGTGGCTTGCAGGGGGGGGGTCATCTGGTGAGGAGAGGGGACAGTGTGGGCTCCCAGCTCAGCCCCAGCCCCACGGAGCGGGGTTGGGGGGGCGGTGGGGAACTAGGGAGCAGCTCCCTGGCCAGGGCCCGCCTCCCCGGGAAGAGGCCCAGAAAAGGAGGAGGAAAAAATCCATTTCCTGAACATGCACGGAGACAGGGCAGGCAGTGTCCACGTGGCAGCTCCCACGGCACGGCCAGCAGCCTCGCCCCCGGCAGGGGACCGGCAGCGCCCGCTCCTCAAAGCCGGGCCCTCGGGTTCCACCCCTTCAGGCCCTTCGAAAACCCTGCACCCCTGCTGCCCCTCGGGACCTGCCCCCGCTCCTCCTTGCTCCCAGGACGGCGGGGCGAGGGTCCCAGGGAGCCGGGCCTGGTGGGGGAGGCGGGGGGTGCCAGGGTCCCTCCCACCAGCGGGAGCAGGCTCCCCAGCCCCGGGCCAGGCTTTTTCTTGGGGCCAAATCCATGCCTCCGCATGCTAGGCCTTCCCCGGGGCACCAGGACCACAGCTGGGAACATTCATGTCTGCTTTGGGGCCAGTGCAGAGAGAGGGAAGACGCCTCCGAGCGGGAGGAAGGAAGACACAGGGGGGAGAATGGGTGCAGGGGAGCGTGGGGACATCCCGAACGGCCCCTCGGAGAAGGCCCTGCCCAGAAGCGGACGCCAGAGCGGAGCCTCACGGAGAGACGCGGGAAGACCGGGGAGGAGCTCTGGGCAGAGGCCCCGGCAGAGACAAAGGCCCTGAGGCAGGAACGTGCCCCCCCAAGTGCAGCTGCGGGGCTCCCGGGCACAGGTGCCGTCCTCTCACTAACGGGCACCGAGCACCAGCTGTGCACCCGGCTTTGCAGGGGTGGGGCTCTGCCTCCGCAGCTCAGGCTCTCGACGGAGGACAGATGCACCGGCCGACAGCCACCCTGGGGGAGCTCACAGCAGGGCGAGGGGCAGGGGGTCCCCAAGCTTAGGCCTTACCTCGTGGAGTGGCTCAGAGGCTGGCCTTGGGTGCTCTCTCCAGAGCGGAGAAGTCCTCCCCCCGGAGTTCCGCCGTGAGGACCCAGGAGGACGCCCCCGTCCTCCATGGCGTCAGTGAAGGCGTCTGTGCCGAGCAGACCCTGTGCGGCCCTGCACCCTGTGTTGGCCTCCCTGGTCCCCAGGAGTCTGTGAACGCCCCACGCGGGGCAGCTGTGAAGGAGAGTGGCACCGGGCACGTCACATGACCTGTCACCTCACCCGGGAGAGGGGGGATTGCCACCTCCCACCCCAGACATGGGGCACACGGAGGACACAGAGGGCACAGAAGCCAGGGTCCACCACTCCGTCAGTGGTGAACGGGGCCCGCGATGAGCCAGGGCAACCATCACAAGCCGTCCACACCCTCGAACAGAGCAGGGTGTGAGGGGGGACCCTGTTCCGGGTGCTCGACGTGGGGAGGCGAAGGCAGGAGAGTGGCCGGTGGAAAGGAAGGGTCTGTGCGGGCAAGGGTCCTCGGAAATGCCCCGCGCAGGGGTCCGGACAGTGGGGGCTGACTCCCCCTTTGCCAGCTGGGAACTGGGGGGGGGACCAGGTCCTCTCCGGACCGGGCCTGGAACCTCCATCTTCAAGACCGTCGAGGCTGGGCCATGAGAGCTACCCGGGGAGGGAGCCCTCCACCCCAGCGCAGGCCCCCCCACCCCCAGCGCCCTGCTGGAGCGGCCCGCTCTGGATCTAGCGTCTGAAACCCCAGAGCCGCAGGGAGCTGCGTTCCCCGCCCCCCAGGGGGTCAGCCTGGCCGAAGAAGGCCCCGGATTCTGCGGGAGCTCAGTGACCGGGACCCGGGGCCAGACTCCCCGCAGCCCCGCGCTCACCCAGCCGGCCACGGTCTGAACAGCTGTGTGAGGGGAGGAAGGTTGAGACCCCACGGCCCCGCGCTTAGGAGGCCTGTACCCGGGTTCGTCCTCTGCGGTCGCCCTCTGGAAAGTCTTACTCATTCTCGAATACGGGGCCCTACGCGTTCTTTTGCGCGGGCCCCACACACTCCGCAGCCGGTCCAGCTGCCAGCTTTCACACCGAGTGCGTCAGAACCCGCCGTGCCCCCACCCCCCGCCTGGACCGCCCATCTGCGGAATGGGTTTATGCCCAGTCCCCGGGGTGGTCTGGGGGAGCTAAAGGAAACAGAAAAGTTCTGAAGCCCTGGGGTGGGTGGCGAGGGGGGGGTCCCAGAGAGACGGAGGGGTGAGGGGGAGAGGGAGGAGGGGAGGTGCAAGGAGGGGCAAAGCTCTCTGTGTCTTTTCCGCGCGGCGGGGCCCCCTTCCCTCCTTCCTGCCCAGCGCCCACCTCACCCGGGGAGCGAGGCGGGTTGGGTACGAATCCCGTGGAAACGCGGTGGCTGCATGTTTTCCGAGTTGTTTTAAAACGTTGTTTTGGCAACGTCGCCTCCCCCGTGGCCCGGGGCCCTGACATAAAACAAGCCTGACCCGCGTCCCGGCCCCAGGCTCCAGCTCCAGCCGCTCCCACCAGCCCGGGCTCCCGGCTGCCAGACGCTGGGCAGGAGAGGCCAGCCTGCCCTCTCCAAACGGCCTCTTTTTGGGGCCAAAATACACCTCTGGACGAGCCGGGCTCTGCAGTCGCTAAATGGCAATACTGCGTCGGTGGGGACGGTTCCAGGCCCCGTGCCGACATCCCAGGCCGGGAAGGGGCCCAGCTCAACCGGTGTAATTAGGCCCGAGGCTCTCATGGCGCAGGAGGGGAAACTGAGGCCCGGAGAGGCGGAGGCGCGCGCCTGGAACTCGGGGCAAATGGCCGAGCTGGGGCGGGTCCCCAGGTGGGTGGTGGGATAGCGAAGGGCGCTGGCCTGGGGCGTGCAGCCCAGCGGGGGTTCTCTGAGCGTCGCAGCCCACCTGTAGGTGAGAATACGGGATGGGTCTAGACGTGAAGGACCTCATTGTACCCCGACTGCCTGGCCCAGGGCCTGATTCGTGGAGGCCAGCAGAAACTGGCAGCACATCCAGGAAAGGAGGCTGTGCCCGGGAAGGACTCGGACGCGTGAGTAGGAGTTTGCCAGGATGACAGGTGGACACAGGGACCCAGGCCCCCCGGTCAGCAGCAGGAGGGAGGCCAGCAGGCCCCACCCTGGGCGGGAGCAGGGCTGCCTCCCCTGCCTTCACCCGGGCTCGTGCGGGGGCCTCCTGTCGGGGAGGGAAAAGTCCCTCCTACCCTCTTAGATTCAGAGTTGGAGGGCTGCAAATTAAGCCAATCAAAGTCAGATTCATGACAGAAAAGACAGATTTGTATCTTTATACGTACAAGCTTGGGAGCTACAGAAAAAAAATGTGATTCACAAGGGCAGTGTGGGGCTTATCTGCCATCTCACAAGGATAGAAGAGAAGAGGAGGGGAGAAGGGCGCTTACAGGAAAACAAGTGACTCTCGGGAAAGCTGAACAGGCCCAGGAGAATCGGTGGGAGGTCTGACAGTCAGGAGAGGGCAAGACCAAGGACTGTGGATGGTCCCCCGGCGCTCAGCTCCAGTCCTGCCCCTCCCCCGGCCCAGGCCCTGCGGAGGGAGGCCCCAGGGTGGCCAGCAGCAGGTGACCCCGCCTGCCAGCTCCAGCCCTGGAACGGGCATGTGTCGTGTGTCAGGCAGGCCCATCGGGACTGAAGCCAGGGACACACGTCAGAGGTGCGCAGGGCACCCAGCGGTCACGGCCTGGGCACGAGGGAGGCCAGCCACGTGAACGGAACAGAGCGGAGGGCAGGAAGACACAGCGGCGGGACACGGGGTCCCGGACAGAGGCCGCGGCTCAGGCCTCCCTGTTCTACCCGCAAGAGGCCCACCGGACTCTCTTCCTCCCCAGGAAGCCCCGCGATGGCCCGTCGGAGCCCCAGACGCCGACGCCCTCCGCGCGGGTCGGGGCCTCGCGAGCGCCAGACGTAGCTGGGATCCCCCGGCCGCCCTCAGCCGCACCCAGGGTCCCCCCGGCAGGACTCAAACTCTCGGTGAGGGACAGGAGCTCTGCCGACAGGGCCCTCTCCCGGGGCTGAGGGCTGCCGGCCCAGAACGGGCTGGCCACCCAGGCCCCACGTCGGCCAGGCCGGGACCACGGGGAGAGGCCGTCCGCTCATGAGTGTTCACTCTGGGCAGGCCACGATCGTGGAAATTTCTTTCCTCCCCGCCCGGGGGGAGGGGGGGGTGACCGGCTCACACGTCCGAGCTGCCCCCTTGCCCCACCCCGGCTCTGCCGCAGAGATGCCAAAACCCACCTGAGCTGTGGCTGCGGCCTCGGCCCGGGGGTCCGGTGCTCACCGACGCCGGCCAGGCCCCGGGGACCCGGGAGGACGGGCGCCCACGGGGAGAAGTGGACATTTGCCCCGTAGCTCCAAGGGGGACAGGCCACGGGAGGCATGCGACCCCGCCAGGCGTCTCCAGGGTCTCGGCCCCGCACCAAAGGATAAGGAAGGGGAACCAGGTGTGGAAGGACCTAGAGGTCCCTGCTGCTGCCGCTGCTGCAGGGGGCGATGATGGTGGCCTCCCCTGGGTGGGGGGGGTGGGGGGCGTGGGGACAGAGAGGAACAGGACAGCGGCAGTTGTCCCCAGACCCAGCTTCCACAGGGAGCCCGCAGCTTCCAAAGTGGAGGCCAGGTGACAAGCAGGCTTTGAGGGCAAACCTTCCACTTCTCCTTTTGAAGCTTCTTTTTGACTTTTTCAATGAGAAGGAGGCATCGAGTGACCAGGAGCGAAAGCGATCGGTATGGAAATGTTCGGGAGGGACTCTCACCAGCGACCTGCACAAATATGGAACCTTCTGGAGCGTGGGGCGGGGCTGGGGCTCCGCGCCCGTGGACGGACGCCAGATGGGCCAGGACGGGACCAGCAGAGGCCGCCCCGTCTCAGCCACTAGCGTCTCCTGGATGCACCGACGCCACGAGCCTCCCGCCAGGCTGGGCGTTCTGCTGGCTGGGGTTTTTATTGTCGAGCTGTTTTAAAGGCTGCGTTTCTTCCCCCTCGCCGCACAAAATTGATGCCCTTACTCTTCAGACGGCCGGCTGTCTTCGGGCAGAAAAATGCAACGGGGGAGCCCTGCACCCGTCCCGTCTGTCTCCGTGAGAGGAGGGGGCCCGAGTCCGGCCGCCAGCAGCTGGCCCAGGAGCCGGCAAGGGCCGGTGACGAGCTCGGTGCGTTTATAAGACCCTCCCGCCCGGGGGTGTGGCTGGCTGGGCACCCCGGGCATGGCTCAGCCCCCGGCCCGGCCCTGCTTCAGAGCTGCTGCCCTCACTCTCTCCCTCCCCGGTAGCTGGGCACCGAACTCCCTCCAGCCCCACAGCCCGTGTTAACCTAGCGTCACGGCGCTGGGCCGGCTTCCGGCTTCCCCCGGCCACGGCCGCTGAGCGCAGCCTGTATCTGGGAAGCCGGTGCCCCTTCCCTGCCTCCACCCTCCTGCTACGTTCCCCCCGGTCCTCCTACCGCGGCGAGGCCCAGCGCGGCCCTCCGAAGGCAGAGGCCAAGAGCACAGACCCCAGTTTGGGGCAAGCTGCCGTCGTGACGATGCCCACAGGCGCGGCTCCCGGCCGGAGAAGTGGGGGGGGTTCCATTATACCCAGTTTACAGAGGAAGAAACCGAGGCCCGGGGGAGCTCGGTAATGTGCCTGAAGCCCACAGGCTGGGTTGGAAGGCAGGTCCCTCTCGACGGACACCAGCGCATTGCAACACGCCTCCGAAGCCAGAAAACGGCCCCCGCGGGCCGTCCAGGGTGCGAGTCGCCCGGGCTGAAGGCAAGCCGGGAGGCCTGGAGGCCCAGTGCTGTTCGAGCGCCAACTGGACCCATCCGCCCGTCAGACACGGGCGTCCGTGGAGGAGAGGAGCCCAGCGCGCGAGAAAACAGGCCGCGGGACCGCGCCACGAAAGCCACGTGGGTCTAGCCGCTGCCGGCACCTGGCCGTGCCGGGTGGGCCACCTGAGGCCCGGAACGCGTGCGAGCCACGGCATGCGTCTGGAGGCTGCTGGAGCCGCCTCCGAAGCGGCCTTCCAGCCCCGGGCAAACCCTCTGATGACGCGGCCTCTGAAGCGCTTCCGGGTCCCCAGCTCACAGAAGCCGCGGAAGATGGCCCGTGGTCATGCGGTCTTCGGCCACGAGGCTGTGAGCTGGGTCCCTGTGCGGGCCCCCCCACGGCCCTCCTTCCTAAAGAAAGGAGGCGACGATCCCCACCCGGGCCCGCCCCCCCAGGCACGGCGGTTTCTCCCATTCGGCCCCCGGTGGGCACACGGCGGGCCCCCGCCAACCCGGCGTGGGGTCGGGGAGGCACCGGGCACCCCCTCTGGCAGAGCATGATGGGGACAAAGGGTGGCCTGGCTCTCTGAGCCAGTCTGACTCCCGCCTGACTCGCGGGAGGACCACTGCGTCCCCCAGGGGACATGTGGCAATGTCCGAGACAGTTGTGGTTGTCACAACCAGGGTGGGGGCGGCTGCCGGGATCTGATGGCAGTGGCCAGCTGCTCGCCACGTCCTCCCCTGCATGGGACGGCCCCAGTCCAGGACGCGGCGTGCTGAGGAAGGCGCTCTGGGCCGGGGCGGGGCGGGGGGGGGGGGGAGGACAACGGCACTTCCCCGAGTAGCAGGACCCTGCCCACAGGTGAAGAAACGGCCCGTCCCCAGAGCCCTGGGCAGCCTGGAGGTGGGTGCTGGGGGGAGGCCGTGGCCCTGACTCCTCCGGCCCAGTGCTGGGGCTCTCCACGGCCGGTGATGGGGAGCCACAGAAGGTGCGTGAGACGGAGCCTTGCCACCAGTGCAGAGGGCCTTCCAACTTTGGACTCAAGGAAGCCAAGGGTGGGGGCCACGGCTAACTCAGCACCACCTGAATGTCCTAAAGTGAGTTCTCAAACATGGGGCACTTGTTTCTGGAAGTCCTACCTTCGGTGACCTGGGTGTCCCCTCCCGACCCACCGTGCACCGTCTCTCCCCCCCGGCTCTGGGCTCCAGGGGCCCCGGCTGCCCTCCAGCAGCCCGCTGGCTCCGCCGGTCAGAGGACCAGTGCGGGGTGACCCAGTCCTTCCGCACCCCCCCTCAGGCCCCATCCCACCCTTGGCTCCCCACTGCTCCCAGCCCCGCCCTGCACGAGCCCCGGAGATTCCCCGGCACCAACCCCCGTCTTTGCACACGGCGACCTCGGTAAACTCGCTTCCAATCACCCTGGCGACATGGAGTGTCCCTTTCCTGCCGGGACCCTGCCATCTCCAGGTCCCTGAGGCCCATACTCAGAGGGGGACTAGGCAGCCACCGTGGGGAGGGTGAATTCTCTGGCTGTGACTCCCGTAGGCCTCCGTTTCCCCAGTCGGCAGAGCGAGAGCTTATCCTGGGGGATCCCGAAGGACTTGCCCCGCAAGCCCTCACGGCCTTCGGGAAAGAGCGCCAAGGCAGGTGGCCGCAGCGGGAAGTCGTCACAGCCCGGAGAAGGACCGCCACCACCGGCCACCCCTCCCCCCGGGCGGCTCGCGGCCTGGCCCTGGCCGTGTTCGCATTCAGCAGCTCACAGACCCCTCACCAGAGCCCTCTGAGGTAGCAGCTGGCCCCGTGGCACAGATGGGGAAACTGAGGCAGAGGAAAGGTCTGTCGTTACCTGAGGTCAGAGAGCTGAGGAGGGCACGGCCAGGTTCTCCCTGTCCAGGCCCAGAGAGCCCTTATCCTCCTGTCCTGCCGCCTTGTGAAAAATACAGCCGCCGCCCTTGGGAGCTGCCCAGGACCTCCGTAGGGGACAAGACAGACCTAGCCCTGAGCCCACTGTCGGCTGTCGGCGCGCATCAGTGACCGCTGCGGGCAGGAGGAGCCCCCAGGGATGCTAAAATTAATGGGCAAAGGGTCAAGAAGAAACAAGATATTCGCATCCTTAAAGAAGCCTCCCTCTCTAAAAAACAAACAAACACTCGCCAGTGTCAGTGGGCTATGCTCCCGGGTCACGGGCAGGGTGGGGGCAGAGGGCCTTCTGGAGGCGGCTCGGACCCGGATGGTCTGCAGGCGCCTGGAGATCCGTCACTGTGAAAGCCTTCCGGGAACCCAGGGAGGCCAGTGCCGCTACGATCCCATCTCACAGGAGGGGAAACTGAGGCTCAGAGCGGCGGGCCGCGTGGTCGTGTCCACGCAGGTTGTGGGTGGTGTGGCTGGGGGTCGCACCTAAGCCTGTAGCCCAGGACCGTCTACGGGCCCACACGCCCGGCACCCGCTCGCCCCTCGGCCGACACAGCCAGCGCTTACGGGGAGCCCTCCGGGAGCCGAGATCTCCAGAGACACGAGACTTCTCTATTCACAGAAGCTAGAACACAGGAAGGGCAGACCGTGTGGTCCATGGCAGAGTCTAAAGGAGGAAGAAAGTCAGGCGGGCAGACATGGTTCAAGAGGGCTTCCCGGAGGAAGGGGCAGCGTCACAGAGCTTCTGCCGTTGCAGCCCCAGGGCCACGTTGCCGAGACCGCTTGCGATAACCAGCCCACTTTGGGTCTTTCCTAGGCTGTATCCACACCCAGCCAGGAGGCCACCCACCCAGGTGAGAGACCTGCCGTGCGGCTGCCTCCCCTCCCGCCCATGCCACCGACAGGAACGAGGAGGGAAGGCCCCCGAGCTCGGCCACAAGCAGCTGCTCTCAGGTGACACTGAGCCACGGGTCATCACTGCGGACCCTCTGCCCCTCCCCACCGCCGGCACCGAAAGTTCTGGGGCTCCTGGGGATGCCTGCGTTTCCCGTGATGGGGACGAGGCCCTCAAGGGGCTGCAGGGGGGATTGCTAACAGGCTTATGGCCAAGGGGCCCCGGGCAGAACGGGCAGGGGGGCACCCCACGGAGCAGGAAGGTGCGTCTCCCCCTGGGCTCTGGTGGGGAGGTCTGGGGGGGGGAACACCCCCCCCCACCTCCTGCAGCTCCCCACCCCCACCCCACCCCCATCTTCCCCTTGAAGAGCTGACAAAGGAGTCGGGTCTGTCCCCTCCCAGCCGGGCCCAGTGCATCGTCCCATCTGACCCCAAAGTGCGACTCAAACAGAAAGTGAAGCAAAGACTCAGAAGACAGGCGCTCGCTGCCCGCTGACCCAGGTCCCGAACCCGCCCGTCTGACCCCTGCCTGGTGCTCCCACCCCACCCCAGGCCGGTGGAAAGTCCGACAGAGAATCAGCAGCACACTGCCAAGGCCCCCACCGGCGGTGGGAGGGGGACAGAGAGCTCCCTGCTGAGCGGAGAGCCAGCGGCTACTTTCCATGGAAAAAATGTCTTCAGACCCCCCCCAGAGGCCAGGAGGCCCCAGCCCATGACTCAAGGCTCTGCTGCAGCCACCGCTGAATCGCTTCCCAGACAGACGCGCCCCCCCACCCCCCCACCCCCGTGTCCTGAGCCAAGCTCCGACCCCCTCCCATCTCGGGGCCCGCTCCAGGCTGAGCCCCACAGCCCCGAGCAGGCCCGGAGCCCTCTGCCCGGACACCCCGTGTCCTTGGGGACCTCAGCCGGGTCCCACCTGTCCGCTGGAAGGAGAGGCTGGGGGAGGAGGGAGGGGGTGGTTTCTACTTGGGCCCTACGGGCCCACAGGGGCTGTGCTCAGGGGACGCCCTGCTGGGTGGGCTCCCAGGGCAGGGCCTGGCTTTCAGGACTGACACGGCTCGGCTGGTCCGGTTGAACCCGAGTCCCTTCGGGCGGACACCCGCTCGTCCTTGCTACGTCACTGGGCATGTCTGGTTTTATTTCAAGAAACATTTCTGACGAAACGTGGAGACGGCCGTGGGCTAGCCACCCCCCCCCCCCCCCCCCCCCGCCCCATGCAGACTGTCCCGACCGCGAAGACCTTGCAGACAGCGGGGCTATCTGGGACGGGCTGTGGTCCCCTCCGTCGGGGGCCTGGGCTCCGTCAGGGTGGGGGCCCTCTGAACTGGGGAGCCCCTAGGGCTGAGCCAGCCCTGCACCCACAGGGCACCCCCCCCCCCAGACCCGGGAGCCCGCGATGCCAAAGGCACGGCCGGCGGGCAGAGCAGAGTGGGCTGGGCCAGGCCCGGATTCGTGCCCCCAGAGTCGGTGGGCTCGCGGTGGGCTCGACAGACACTGAACTTCGGGGAGGAGCCCCGTGGAGCGCTTCTCCTCTGTGCCGCCCCCCCCCCCCCCCCCCGCAGCCGGGGCCGCCCGGCCAGACGCCCCAGTAAGTCCGCAGCAGGGAATCCTGTCCTGCTTCCCTCGCCTCTGGAAAAGACCCGTGGCCCATCGACTGTCCTGATTCGAAAGCCAGGAGCCGGCCTGGGACCCATTCCGTGTTCCGTGTGTCACCAAACTATCTGGGGCCTCGTGTTTTCTCCTGACGTCGCCCGCACGGTCTGCATCTGAAGCGGCTGTGAAACCCGCAGGGGCATGATCACAGTTGCCTCTGCAAAGTGAGATCAGATGGTTTTTCCAAACCTCCCCCAACCCCTGCCTCCTCCCCCGCTCCCCCTCTCGCTCCTTTTTTCATTATGTTCTTTGGACCACGTCCAGATGTTTCCTGCAACAACAACCCTCCAAAAATTCACAAAAAAGAGAGCAAGAGTGAACAGCTTCCTGCCGGCCGGGCGACGTGGCGGGGCGGGGGCGGCCGGCCACGTCCGCAGGCCAGGGAGGAGGCGGGCCCCAGTCCGGCCCGGGTCCTCAGCCGCCCCCACGCCCCGGGTCTGGACCCCAGGAGGACACGGTCCCAGGGCCCCGGGGCGTTAAGGACAGCCCCTCTCCCCGGAGGCCGGGGCCCTGGCCACACTGTGGGCCGAGGGGAGGCCGTGGCCCGGGAAAGAGCAGGGCAGGGCATCAGGACCAGGCTTCGGGCTCAGACCGTCCTGCTGGGCCTCCCGGCCCCGCAGCCGAGGCTGAGCGGCCGCGGGGAAGCCACGTCTCCACGCGGAGCCTCCGTTTCCATGCGACGGGGGTTGTGCTGGGAGCCTTAATTAAAAGCAGCTCTGTCCAGGGCTGGCACCAGGGAGCGCCTCAACCGGACCAAGCCACCTGCAGGCAGGTGTGGAGCTGAACAGGGAGGGCAGGTTCCGGAGGGCTCGCGGCCAAAGGGACACCTGTGCCTCAAGGGGAGCCCGGTTTTTCCCCAGGCCCACGTCGAGGCCGGGGGACAGCTTTGAGCAGAGGCCCGAAGGCTGGACACACTGTCGGGGTCCTGAGGCGCCTCTGGGGGGGGGCTGGCACATGAGGGCCCCTGGCGGGGTACGGGACGGGGCCAGGCCTCCCCGCCCTGTTGCCACCATCAAAGCCTTGAGCCAGCGGGGAAAGACCCAGATGCTGCCTTTGGAAGCCCCTTCCAGCCCCCAAGCACTCCAGCTTCTGAGATGACGCAAAGTCTTTGGGTCCAAAGTTCTTCGCGTCCCCCCCCCCCGACCCTGTCTGCTTCCCTGTGACCCAGGAGGTTGAGATCTGGTCCCCCCGAGCCCACGGAGCCTTTGCACATCTGTTCTGCGCGGGGACTCTGGGCTGGCAGGTGGATGTCCTGGGTGGGCAGAGCTGGGGATGCGGACGGGAGGAGAGAGGGGTCAAAGGCCCCCAGGGAAGCCTCAGCCAGCTGTCACAAGCGTGTGTGGTGCCCTGGGTTCCTGGAACAGGACTGCCCTCTGGGGGCCGTGAGGGAAACGGGGCCGACACCTTCCCCACTCCCCTGCCTCCAGGACCAACCACCAGAGATGCGGCACAGGCGTCCCCAGGACCAAGCTCAGGTTCAGCGATTCACTAGGGCTCACAGAGCCCAGCCAAGCCGCTGCACTCACGGTCACAGTCTCTTCCGGCCGATGGACGGCGGTCAGCTCGCCCAGGACCCTGTGTGACCACACACGCGGGGTGCAGCCAAGCCAGGAAACCATCTGAGCTCAGGTGTCTAGGTTGTCACTGGGCATCGGCCACGTAGACGCGGCCAACCTGAGCCTTCTGTGCACCCCCCCAGCCCAGCCCCCACCCCCGAGGTCGAGCTGAAACCGTGTGGCCTGAGGGCCCCCGTCGATGCCTCTGGTGTGGGCCGAGGCCCCAGGCAAACAAAGGCAGGACGACATCCGAAGGGCCCAGAGGTCGCCTCCCAGGAGCTGGGCCAGGGCCAGACCTTTGGAAAGTGCCGGCTGTGGGCACACCCCGGCTGCCCGGTTAACCCTTTCCTGCCCAGTGACACAGCCCGCCGCGCACCATGTTGGGAGGCACCGGGCCCAAAGGAGCCCAGGTAGGGGACAATGGGGAAGGAAAGCATCAGACAGACTTGGAGCCCCCCCCCCACCCACCCCCGGGGTGGGGGGTGGGGGGCAGGACGCCTGCCGCCCCGTCCCCCTTGTAGGTGGTGAGCGGTGGCCACGCGGATGTCACAGAGCCTGAATCCACACCCGATCTCACACGGAGGCCCACGCTCCTCCCACGCTCCTCCCACGCGCCCACTTGGCCCCTCGGCGAGGTGGGCCCTGCTCGAACCCGCCCAGGCCCCCCAAGAAGAATGCGATGGGACCACTTCGGCCGCGGAATGTGCAGCGAATGTCTGCAGGGGGCAGGGCGGGGCGGGGCGGGGGCTCCGTTTCTCCGTTTCTCCCTTCCGGATGAAGCCCCAACAGAGGAGGCAGCTTCGGGGGACGGAGGGGCCCAGAACAACCCCCTCCTCTGATGGCAGGGCAAGTCGCCACCTCCAGAGAGTAGAAGCGACCTGCCTCTGGTCACGCAGAGCCGTCACGGCCCTCAGCCACCCCCACACCGGGCACCCGTCCAGAGACGTCCCCGAGGCAGGTTTAATCTTCTGATTCTTTGTGGACACATTTTGGAAGATCCGTATCTATCTAACGGCTTTTGTGAACACAGTGGCTCTCCCGGCTGGTCCCTGGGGAGAGCTGTCGAAGCAGGTAGCACCCAAGCGGGCTGGCCTGGGCCCCGGCGGCAGCGACAGACTTTCAGTTAGGCCCAAAGAGGACCAAACAAGCAGGAACCAGATAATCCTACCGACCCTGCCTGCTTACAGACGAGTCTAGAGAATCCCCGCAGGTAACACATAGGCCAAGGTTCTGGAAGGTTCACAAACACAGGCACAACGGCCCTGTAAGCAGCAGTGGGACCAGGCAATATGCGGCCTGGCCATAGAGCTCAAGATTTGGGGCCCACCTGGCATAGCTGAACCCCCAGACCTCAGCGTCTGTAACGAGAAGTTGGGAAAACATCAGCACTGGCCCCAGGGGTAGAGATAAGCCCTAACAAGAGGGCTTAAGCCAATGGTTCCTTCAGGAGCACCTGGTGGGGCGGTCACTGACGGTCCTCGATTTCTCCAGACTGTCCTCGACCGTCATGAGCCCCACCCGGGGTAAGGGGAATGGAAGCCGAAAACTTTGCGCTCAGAGAACTGCCTAGTCATCCTTCAGTGCCCAGCTCGAAGGGGGAGCCTTCCAGCCCCTCCTCCATGGGTTGCGCTCTCCTCTGTTCTCCCACAGGACCTTGAACGGGACCTCCTCCTGACACACATCGGCCCACATTTGCTGCCTGCGTGCAGCCCCATGAGAATGTTCTGGGCTTTCACGGTCCGATACGCCAGCCACTAGCCACGTGCGGCTTTGGAGAGCTTGAACGTGACCTGTACAAGCGGAGATGGGCTGGGAGCGTAAATATACACCAAATCTCAAAGACTTTGTACCCCCAGACCAAATGCAAAATAGCTCATTAGTAACTTATATTGCTTGCATATTGAAATGACACTGACTCTACATGCTGGGTTAAATAAAAAAAAAATTATTAAAATTCGCGTGCTTCTTGATGTGACGACTGGCACATTTTTAATCCCGTATGTGGCCCACATTGCATTTGTGTCACAGGGACTCTGCTAACTGCTATCTGTGGAACCAGCTCAGATTTCCAGGCAATGTTTGCTGAATGAATGAACGAATGAATGAGTGAATGAGTGGGTGGGTGCTCAGGCCGAGGGCCCCGGAGCCTCTGACTCACCCCAGCGTGACTGTCCCGTCGTCCTGCAGCCCCCTCGTCCGGGCTACGGCCCACCCACATGTCACGTGCTCAGCTGTGCGGGGCGCCTGGTCCTGTGCTGGGGTCTCAGGGCACCCCGAGGAGAAGACGGGGAGCCCCCCGTGAGCAAGGAGCCTCAGAGGTTGGTTAGCATGCCCCTGACCAGCTGGGGACATGGCGGGGAAGGCATGACGCTGGCCTTTTTCTCAGAGTCTGCGAGGCCAAGGAGAGGGAAGCAGGAGGGTCGTGGACAGTTGGTCGGGGGCAGAGTCACTTGAAAGGCGGTTGGGAGGAGGCCGCCGGAGCCATCAGATGTCTGGCTGACGCTTAGCCGTGTGGGCCTCATGCTGCCCAGCCTCTTGCCCAACCTCCTCCCGGGCCCCAGGCACGGGCTGCTTCCTCCCCGTCTCTACTCTGAGCAGTTCCTTGCACACCTGACACACTCCCGCCTCTGAGCCATCTCCCCTGCTGTTCCCTGCTGGGTGGTCCTTCCCTGGCTGGTCACATGGTTGGCCCCCTGTTTGAGGCCTGCTCCCACTATGTACCCCGGGTTGTCTTCCCGTGATTCCTCAGAGTGCTCGGCCGGGGCTGGCGGCCCTGGCCCCCCATTGGCCACTGGATGCCCCGCAGAGGCTGCTGGTATGTCCCTCACTGCCCTCCTCACACGACTTGCTCAGAACTGGAAAGGTGCCCTCCCGGGCCTTTCCGCAGGCTCTGGGGACAGGCCGGGGGCATCACCTTGGGGTCCAGGGTGCTCACAATTCATAATCACGTCACACCGGACAAGGTCTGGCCACGGAGGGGCTCCCACTGGACCTCCCCCAGGCCTGGGGGCCTTGATCCCCTCGTCCTGCATCCCTCCCCCCCCCCCCCCCCCCCCCCCCCCCCCCCCGCCAGGAGCAGGTGCAACCTCCCCGCCCACTCCCTGCCCTCCGGGTGTGAGATGACCAGCTGGGAGGCGCATGCAGGGGCTCTGGGGGGACGGGGGGGGGGGGGGGGCAGGCGAGGCAGGTCACAGGGTTCCCGGGGCCTTCCTGTCTGGCTTGGAAAGCTCCCTCTCTTGTTTTCCGCTCTGTTTCCAGAACAGGATGTGGGACAAGCAAGCATTTAAGGACAAGAGGACCCCTCGACCAAAATGAAACCAGAGATGCTGATACGGGGCCCCTCGACGCTGCGGGGCTCCAGCTCGGGCAGCTCCCGGGCCCCAGGCGCGCGACAGGGCGCCCGCGGCCCCGGACCACCCCGCAGGCAGCGCGGGGCGCCTGGACGCGGGGAGAGGGCGGGCCGGAGACGGTTGCCAGGGAGACGGCAGGCTTAGCCAATCAGCAGGGTCCACCGCCGGGCGGCGGGCCGCGCTCGGCGGGGCGACGCTGCCCTCTGGTGGCGGTCGCGGGTGCCGACAGCCTGTGCTGCAGTGTCCCCAGGCACCCGGGGAGGTCTGACCTCATTCCAGGTGCATCACACCTGTCCTGAGGGGCAGGGGCTTCTCGGGGAGAAGGCTGAAAACCTCCAGGTGTGGCGAGGTTCCCGCCCATCCCGTGCTCCAGGGACGTCACTTTTTGTCGGAATCACGCCCACGTGCAGCCCCACAAGTCAAGGAAAGGGGTTTGCAGGGACTACAAAGAGCCCGTGAAGTGTCTCTTTGAATTTGACTCCGTTCAGCGCCGTAATCCGCAGAGTTCAGCGTGTGCAGAGATCGGCTTTACTGAACCCGCTAGTTCCATAGCATATGTATCCCCTAAAGTTGCAACATCCAGGGACTTCCAGCTTGGAATAATTGGATGGCGCCACCCACTGTCCACCCGGAGATGTGCAACCCAGCTGTACAAGCGGCCGTAACTCCTGGGCTAGGGGAGGGGGTCCGGGACCGTTGGAATTCCTGGAGCCCTAAGAGGGCCTGTCCAAAGTCACAGGGGTGGCCGCCCAAGGGGGCTGGCTCCAGACCCTTAAGCCGGCTGCCCACTTGCCCCCTCACCCCCAACTGACCCAGGGGAGCAGGTGCACAGTGACAGTTCCGGCTGACTGGCTGGCGGGTGCCCTGCCTCCACTCTCCTGAAGCCGCCGCAGACCCAGCCCGTCAGGCCTCGGTCTCCTGCCCCCAGACAAGACCTCAGAGTCCTTCTCAGCACAGTGCTCCAGGCAGCTCTGCCATTGGTTGGAACCGGCAATCAGCCCGCCCCCCAATCCAGTCGGTTTCCTCCTAGCTCGTTATGTGTGTGTGTGTGTGTGTGTGTGTGTGTGTGTGTGGATTGCTTTTGTTTTCCTAATGAAAATCCACCTGCTGTCGTAGCCCACGGTCATTGGAGTTGTCCTCACTGGCAGACTCCCACGCCCCTCCCTCCGACCTGCTCCCCCCACCCTGGGGCCCTCTGAGACCTCATGGCCCTCCCGCAACGCCCGTATCTTGGTCCTCGGCCCCGTGGGCAGCCTCCACTCGGCCCACCGGGGACCCTGCAGCCCAGGCGAGTCCCGCCTTCCACTCCCAGCCCCCACTCCCCACCCCCTGCACTGACGGCCTGCTTGCTCTCCCCTCCTACGACCCTGGCCACCCAACCCCGGACGGGGAGAAACTCTCAGAAACCCTGCCTGTCTGGCGGGAAGGCTTGCCTGCAGGTTCCTGGCTCTGGGGCCCCTCCGCCCCGGGTCCGGCGGGCCTGGGGCTCGGCCAGTGTTGCAGGAGAGCTGGGGGCTGAACCACAGAGCGTAACGTGCGCGCCGTGTGGCCCCTGCTTCCGAGGTCCCCAGTGTGCTCAGGACCCTGGGTGCCCTCCTTCCCTCCCCCTTCCTTTCCTCTCCCCCCTCCCTCCCTCTCTCTCGCCTCTAAATATGAGATACTAATAAGGGCTTGCTGTAGAATCTTTCTGGAAAAGCCGAGTCTTCACTGACAACAGCTGGAATAGCTCACAGGGAAACGCGTGGGTTTCCGTAAGTAAGAGCTCAGACAACAGTCGATGACTTTTTTTTTGTATACATGCCGCTTCGCTTTTCTAAATAAACTTTTTGAATTTCGAACAGCATTAGGTTTACGGAGAGGTACAAACACGGCTCAGAGGCCCCCCGCGCTGAGCCCCCCCGCCCTGCCCCCCCCCCCCCAGCGGCCTTTCCACGCCGTCCTGTCACGCTGCTGGGCACATTTGTCCTAACAAACGAGCCAGGACTGGTGTGTCGGGACTTTGTTTTTCGCCCAGTGCCCTCTTCCTGCCCCCAGGATCCCCAAGACCCCACGTGACATTTAGCCACCACGTCTCCTTGGACCCCTCTGGAAGGAGAGTTGCCCAGACTTCCCTTGTTCCGAGGACGACGGGCCGGGCGGCCCGTAGAGTGTCCCTCCGCGGATCTGCTCCCCAGGTGGGTGCTTAGGTGGGTGGGGGTGGGGACCACCAGGTGAGGCACCGTCCTCACCACATCGTCTCGGGGCGCACGCCGTGGCCGTCACCGGCGGTGGCTCTGGCCACTGGCCGAGGTCACATTGCCCGGCTTCTGCACTGTGGGGCCCCCTTCTGCCTTTCGACACCGTCCCTCGGCCCAGCCCGCGCTCGGGAGCGGGGTCAGGCACCACCTCCCGGGCGCGAAGCATCTACGCCAACTATCTAGCATTTTTCTCGCAGCTCTCTGACCACCTCCCCGTAATGTGTTCAGGTGAGCACGGACGGACTCACGGGTGTCTGTGTCACAGCTGGAGCCGTCCGCCAGCATGACCTCCCTCCGGCGGCCTGGGCCACCCGGAGCCGTGCGGGTCACGCCCCGTGTCCGTCCGATGAGCCCCACTCCTGGGCCTTCGCCGTTCTGGTTGACCGGACCCCTTTCCCTCTCTGGCCCTGAGACGCTCTGGGCTCCCCAGGTTCGTCTCCCGCCCACCAAGCTCTAGAATCGGCCCCGTCAGAGGCCGGGGTCTGGGTGCCCGCCGGCGGCTTCTGGTCCCCTCGGCTGACAGCGCGGGGAGGTCCCGTGTGCCTCCCAGCAGGAGCGCGCACTCCCGTCTCCAGCTCTGACCCGCCGCGTGGCTGCCGCAGCCTCTGTCCCCGCCAGCCTGTCACCCCCACTCCGACAGGGACAGGCCCGAGCCCCCCCGCACTTAAAGGCACGTGCCAGATGGGCCCCAGCTCGCCCGCACACGCCCCCTCCGCCTTTAGCTTTGCAAACCCCCACCTCTGCCCCCCCGCCCCGCCTCCCCCCGCCATCCGCGAGGCGGCCGTGCACATGGCACTACATGCGGGAGCCTGTTCTGCGCCCGTCTGCCTCCGCCCCGGCATTCTCCGGGCGGCCTGGGGCCCTCGGTTTGCACACCGCAAGGCCCCCTGCTGGGGCGGCCGAGGGCTGTGGGTTTTGACAGGCGCACAACGCCACGCACCCACCGTTTCGGGGCTCGCCGCCCCAAAGGGTCCCCTGCGCTCCACCTGCCCAGCCTCCCCCTGCCGAAACCAGTGTCTGCTCGCCCGCTCGGTGGCTTTGTGTTTTCCAGGAGGCCCGGTGAATGGAGCCACACGCTGCGTGGCCCTCTCTCTCCCCGGCCTCCACCGGCCGCCAGCACGCGTGCGCGATGCGTCCAGGTCCCTCTGTGGCCTGACAGCTCATTTCTCGTTCTCGCTAAGGGTGCTCCGTGTCCATCACCTAACCGGGGCGGGGGGGGGGGGGGGTCTGGCTGCTTCCCATGCGGGCCGATGGTGACCAGAGCTGCCGTGAGCGTTCGTGTGCGGGCTTGGGTGGGCGTGTCGTCAGGGCCGTTGTGTAAACGGCCAGCCGTGTGATCGCTGGGCGACATCTCGCTCTGGGGGAACCCACCGCCCGCCTTGCAGCCTCCTCTGAGGGAGACGACGTGCGGAAGTCTCTCCACCTTCGAAGCTCCCACCTGGCCTCGGGGAGCTAGAACGTCCGGCGAGGGAAGGTCCGCAGGCCTCGGCCGGCCTGCTCTTCCCCCAGGCGCTGCCTGGAGGCCGCGGTCCAGGCTCCACTGCCCTGTGCGACCCTGATTTGTCTCCTTCCCTCCGAGGTGACTCTCAACTCGGAGCCTTCGCAGAGCACGCTCTCGACTGCGTTCACCCGGCCACAGACGGAAGGCTGAGGCCCGGGAGGTACGCGTTGCACCCCCAGATCTCCAGCTGGGGTTGGACCGGGGGCCCGGCTTCCTGACCCTCCAGCCTCCCGGGATGGCCCTGGCCACCGTGGCAGCTGCTGGTGTGGGCAGGGCAGGGGAAGCCAGGCCCTCTCCCGTCTGCACCAGAGGCCTGTCGTCCCCACCGCCGGGGAGGCCGTCGAAGCTGCTCCCCAGCCCTGCTGCACCGGGACACCCCTGAAGGGCAGGCGGCCAAGGAAGGTGCCATCTGGTTCATTCCGGCCCCTGCCCCGTGATCCTCTCTGGGCAGCGGGCCAGACTGGCCCGGAAGCTCCCAAGCAACCCGTGCCCGTACACACCGCAGCCAACACTGGTCCCCACGCCAGTCCCCCAGTGGGAGCGGGTTCTCAGCCCCGGCGTGTGCAGCGTGCTCTGCTTCATAGGCGTTGGTCACAGACCCCACAGCCAGCCCTGCCAGCTTGGGTCAGGGCCACCAGGTATCAAGACAGGGCCTGAGGCTCAGGGTCAAGAACAGCTGTGCTCGGGTTGCAGTGCGGAGTCCAAGCGGTGGGGCATGTCGTCCAGTGAACGAATGAACGAATGAATGAATGAAGTCCCCACCCTCCAGATTCCCACCGCCCCCCCCCACCCCCCCACCCCCGCACAGGCAGCTCCAACCTGCCCTTGGATTTTCACCTTCAAGGGCACAATGATGCCCCACCTTCTGGGTCCCCATCTCCAAAGCCACCTCCTGGGCCCCCGGCCCCAGAACCCGGGCCCACAGCCCTGGCCTTCTCCAGAGGTGGACCTCGGGGGCTCTCTGTCTCTCTAAAGGCTCCAGCCCCAGCCCCTGTCCAGGTCCTCGCCCCGTGTTGGAGTCTCTTCACAGCAAAATAAAACAGCATGGTGGCAACTTCAGAGCATCTGACCTGGATGACCAAGGTCTCGTACACCCACATCACAGTTCTGGGGTGTGAGGCCTTTTGCCTTCATTGTGGGCGGGGGCGGGGAACCGAGGTCCAGGCGGAGCACACAGTGGCTGGGCTGCCTGGGCCCCCGCTGGGCGTGTCCACAAGGCACATGTGCTGGCTCCACCCCAGACCGTCACATTTATGGGCTCGGGGGCTGGGAGCCGGCTCCTGGGGACGCTGATGCACAGAGAATCAGGAGCCGCCGCGGGTAGGGGCTGCAGGGGCGCCTGCTGACTGACGGATGGGACAAGAAGGGAGCGGAGGAGGCAGGGTGAGCTCTGCCCCGGCGCCTCCAGCAGAGGGCAGTGCTGCTCTGTGCCTTGGGCACCCGGGCGCCAGGGGTTGGGGTCTGGCTTCCCGAGGGGGCTCCCCCCACCCCCAGAGGACTCCCCAGGGGCTCTGCATGCGTCAGGGAGGCTGACCTGGGTGCCCTGGGCCCGGCGGCTGGAGGGCGGCTACAAACAACGCGATGGCGATATTCTGACACTCCCAGAACACAAGGTCCCCAGCAGCCCTTGAGTTTAGGGACAGATGGGACCGTTTGGGCACTAGGGGCTGGGGACTGAGATCTTTACATGGTCTCCCCTCCCGAGCTCCAGCCCCTTGCTGCCTGAGGTCCCCACAACTTCCCTGACCGGCTCCGAGGGGTTCCTGTCACTGGATGCTGCTGTCCTCATGCCCAGCGATAGCACCAGCTCCTGTCATGTGTGTCCTAGGCAGGGTCTCTCCCCTGCAGCCGCCACCCCCCCCCCCCCATTTCCCATCCTCCCATCACACTGCCTGCTTGCTTCCTGATGGCAGGGCTAGCCCCTTCCTGTCACTAGCGAGTGAGTGCTCAGCACCGTCCCTCCAAATCCCCCTGCCCCACACTCACCTCTCCCGTTACCAACCCCAAGCCCTGCTGGCCGATCCCGCTGGTGGCAAACCTATCAAGCCCAGCATCTCTGGTCCAGGTGACGGCCCCAGGCAGGTGTCACTGAGGCAGCTGGAGGCAGCAGGGAGGCCCGAGGCCAGGTGGCTGTGCCGTGTGGGCCCATGCGGAGCCCGGGGCCTCTGCTGGACCACTGGAAACTCAATAGGACAGAGCGGTGCTCCCGCTCCGGGGGGTCACCAGGGCCCCTGCTCACCGCAGGAAGTTGGCGTCAGAACCTTGCCCACCTGGACTCACTTGCCTCCTGGCCCCATCCTTCAGCCTGACTCCTCTGTGCTCCCTCACCGGGATGTGGGGGCGGGGGGGTAAGCACGCTGTCCCAGGTGTGCTCCCCAGAGCCTGCGTCCTGGAGAACCCTTGGGAGGACCCTGGGTTGGGGCAGGGTGGCCCCCACAGAGGTCATCTCAGGCCCCTGGCCACCTGGGACTGACTCAGACTGACAGAGAGGGCCAAGCAGCTCGGCCCCCACCTGGAGCCCCCCCCCCCCCCGCCCTCCCCCACCCCCTCCCCTGCCCCGGCTCATTAGGAAGACACAGGTCTGCCCTCCGAGCACCAGCGCAGGGCCTGGGCAATACTGCTTTCCTGGTCTCCCGCAAAGGACCCTCGAGGCCCCTCCTGGCTCTGCAGCTGTCCGGGCCGCTCTCGGACGGGGACATTTACACCTGGGGCCCTCCCAGCCCACAGGAGCCCTCCCCACACGACCACTCCCGAGGGCCTCGTCCAGAGCCGGGCTGGCACCTGCTCGGGGCACATGACCGTCGCTCAACAGTGGGTTTGGTCGCGTGGAAGGTAGGAGAAGGGCTCCGTCAGCAGGGAGGGACCCTCCCAGTTCTCCAGGCCCTCCCAGGACCAACCCGCCTCCAGACCAAGGAAGCGGCCCCCCGCGGCTGGTATATACGTGCTTTTGACAAGAACAGAGCGTGGGCCAGTCCTGGCAAGGCCGGGGGGGGGGGGGGGGGCTGTGCTGCGGGGAGAGGTGGGGCTCCCCATGCCCGCCCCCTTCCAGGCTGAGCTTGTCCCGGCTGAGCTCCCGCGGGCAAGGCCAAGGCCTTGACCCAGGGGAGGGTACACGGAGGGAGCAGCAGGCCTGACAGGAGTCTTAAACTGATATCAAACCACGTAGTCACTTGCTCTAGTCCCACTGGTGCCCCCGACCCAGCCCTGGGGCCTGGGGAGCGACTCGAGGTGGCGGTGCAGCCGCCTCGTCAATAAGCCCCGGGGGGGGGGGGGGGGGGGAGAAGGCGGGTGAGCCGCTCCCGCTGTGACCGCCTCGCAAGTGCTGGGGCTACTGAGGTCCTTGCACCCGTGGGTGTGTGCGTGTCCTGTGTACACTGTGGGAACGTACGTGTGCGTGCACACGCGTGTCTTATGGGTACGTGTCGCGTGGGGGGGCCAGTTGTGCACGTGCATACGTGGGTGAACGCACACACGTTGTGTGTTCGCGTGTCGTTTGCGTGCACGTGTGAGCACATTCGGGGGGGGGGGTAACGAAAGGGGAGCCCCCGGCCTGTGGTCGGCTGCACGCGTTCCGGCCGGGAGCCACCCTCACCCTCGGGCCAGCTGTCTGGTGCCACAGAGCAGGACCCCGCCCTCAGGGCTCCCAGAGCCTCCCTGGGAAGGTGCCCGCTGGACAGAGGGTACACGGGAGGGCACAGGCACCACCTCCAAACCGTGGCCTGGCCCGGCCCGCAGGCAGCGTGGACACGAAGAGCATTTATCACACGGGACGCAGCAGACGGGGTGTCATCACCTCGTTATTAACGGGGCAGCGAGGTGACCTCCTTCGTCTTGTGGCCTGTGTGGGGACCGCTCCCCCGTTCGGGCTCGGGCAGCCTGGGGCAAGGCAGGTGGCCGCTTGCCCGGCGCCCACGGATGTGGGGGGGCCCTCTCGGACCTCTGGCCCGGCCCCCGGGGGGCTCCGGAGCCGAGCAGACCTGGGAAGGCCCCCCCACCTCGGCAGCCAGAGGCCCCGCTCGCCCCTCGCCCGGCCGACTTCCAGACCCAAAGCGGGAGGCCTCCCCGCCCCCCCCCCCCCCCCCCCCGAACAAACGAGAACCGAACGGGGATGTATTTTTAAACGCTCATATTTTGTTTCTCCTCTCAGTTTTTCTGTGTTTCTTTCCACGTTCTGACACCGTTGTTCGTCCGTGCCCGGCACCTGCGGTGGCGGTGTTCAGAGAACAATCACGCAGGGAAGGAAGTTCACAGCCAAACAGAGTCTCGGGAAGGCCGGCTGGCAATGGGGGCGGGACACCGCCAGGCTTTAAAGACCTCTCGGAAGGGGAAGAAAACCCTTGAACGTCTCCGCCCCACCCCCGCCCGAGGGGGACGTCTGCGCAGAGCGGTTCGTACAAAGCCCGTGCGCCGCGCCCCAGGCTTCGCGGGGGGAAGCTCTCGCCTCCGTGTCCAGAAGCAGAAACAAAACAGGTCCCACCCCCCCCCCCATCATCCAAGTATACATGAGGGATAAAATTACATTTGTACAAAAATAGATTTTTTTTTTTTTACCTTTCCCGATGCTTTAGACATTTTATCTCTGTACGTACTTGTCAACCTCTCTAAAGCGTTAGCTACGCGTCCCAGCTAAGGCATGGCTAAGGATGGGGGACCGATGAAGCTGCTCGCTCCAAAGCATCTTAAAATAGATGCACTCCTTGCCTCGACATATTCGTTCGAACCCGGATCTCGCCAAAGGAGGGGTCCTTATTACTTGCTCACGTGAAGCAAACGTACGGGAACACGGGAGGAGGGGGAAAGTCTGGATTAAAAATGAAAACAAAACGTGGTAACTGCTACGCGTGTGCTGCGTGTCGACGGCGTGGGGCTCCACGCAGTTCCTCTCTGTACAGCACGGACATTTTGCACCACACCCCTGCGAGGGCAGGGACCAGGCCACGCGCCCGAATTCCGTGATGGGGACAACATCAGCTGATTACCCACTGGCTGCACGTCCGGCCGGGCCCTCCTAGGGGCCCCCCGCAGAGGAGGGAGCCCTGCCGTGGCTCCCCATGCTTGCCGCCGGCCCGAATCCTCTAGGAACGCCGAGACTTGGAAAGCCGAGGGCGTGGGGCCATCTTCCCCCAGCGACCGTGTGTTTCCAGGTGACAAGGGCAGGCTGGCTTCCAAGGAGACACTTGACGGGGGCTGGGGGTGGGGGGGGCAAGCCAGAGCCTGGCTTTGCGGACACCTTGCAGACGCGGGACGCGGTCATCTGGGCTCCTCTGCTGTGGGAACCCCGTCTGCATGTCAAAGCGGGGCAGTGAGTCCGCGGAGCAAGTGCGCGGAGGCACCTGCAGGCCGGGGCCCGGGCGGCGTCCGGCCCGGCCGAGGCGGGACGGGCAAGAGGTGGCTAACGAGCTGATGTTAGTGCTATCTTTAGAAAATTAAAGATTGTCCCACCAAAATAATAATAATAATAATAATAATAATAATAATTACAAAAAAATCACCTTAATGGAACCAGATTGGTAATACTATTAAAGGTCTGGTCACGTAAAAATCCCACCTCTCTACTGAGCAACGGGCCGTCTCCCCATCTACCGCCTTCTCAAACGGCACTGGATGGATGACAAGCACAGCAGACAGATGGAAGAGACGGGCAGCCCAAGGGCCTGGGACGCTGTGCCTGCGGGCTGTGGGGGGGCGGGGCGCAGAGGGGCTGGGGGTGTCGAGGCAGCGGGAGCCCGGGGGCCTCAGTGCTTTACGGACTAACAGCCGGGGCCCCCGGGGCCCGGAACGATGACGTTCCCACGTGCCCGAGGGGGCGGGGTGGGGAGGACCGGGTGCAGAAGGCACCAGGGAGGCCAGGTGACGGGCAGTCTACCATTTATTTCCACGACCGGGGACCCCGCGAGGGAGTCCCCAAGCGTCCCTGCGTCGCTGCTGGCCACAACGGAGCCCCCAAAGGCTGCTGAGACTTGGGGGAGCGTCTGGGAGCTGGGCAGGCCCCAGCACACCCCGCCTCTGCCGCCTGCCTAGCAGGGGACACCTCCCCACGTGATGGACAGTGGAGAAAGGAGGGTTTTGTGCCACCTCAGAGCCTCTGCCCGGAGCCTCACTTTCCAGCTTGGCCGGGGACTCTGGAAGGAAAAGAGCCACAGCTACTTTCCCCACGGAGGCCTGAGGGCCAGCAGGCCTGCCTCTCCGCATCCTGCCTCAGGAACCCCCCCCCCCCTGCCCCCGCCCAGGGTACAGGTCATCCCCTCAAGGGCCGAGAGGGCAGGAGCTGTCTGCATCCCCTCACCCCCCATCCCTGCTCAGGCCCCCACTAGTGACAAACGCTGGGTTCATGGAGTATGAGGCGTGAGAATGGAAAGTACTCAGACCAAAGGGAGGGCATTACAGTGCAAAAGAAGCCGGTTCAACCTGAGAGAGCCCCTGCACCCCCGGAGCTCGGAGCGTGCCCCCCCACCCCCGCCCAGGAGGCAGCGCCCCTGCCCGGGTCGGCAGAGATGCTACGGAAGCAGGTGCTGGGCTGGACTGGGGAGCCATGAGCTGGAGCAGGTGTCCGATGGAGCCCCACATAAGGCTGTTGCCCAAGCAAGACAGCAGCCGGGCTGGCTGTCCCCGAGGGGCATCTAACCGCAGGCCCGAGGATGCTGGCACGCGACGTCCCCGATTCCAAGAGGTTCCTACACACAACAGCCAGCCAGCAAAGGGGGCCTCTCTCCCAGCAGCTCCAGGAAGCAGCCCCACCGTCCTGCCGGGCCTCTGGCTCTCCATGCCCCCCCACCCCTGCGGGCCTCCCCTCCTCCCACCCTGCGGGCCTCCCCGGAGGCCATCTCTGCCCGCGAGGTCAGCTGAGTCACACCAGCGTGGCCGGGACTTCTAGGAAGGCCGGGAAGCAGGCTCGCCCTCCAGGAACCGGGCGCGAGCCCGCCCCTCCTCACAGGCCCCCTCCTCACAGGCCGAAACAGAAGGCAGAACGGAGGACGGGCCACGCACTGGGTCTGGCTACCCTGGGTCGGACGGGGCTGTGCGAGCGAAGAAGCTGAAACCAGGGTGATGCAGAGAGAAAACCGAGGTGGGAAGGTGGGTGACCCCAGTCCCGGCAGCCTTGAGGTGGCCCCAGAACCCTGCACGGAGGTCAGTTCCCGTTCCGGTCGGCTCGGGGGCGAGGTTGCAAGCCATCTTTGGGAAGGGGCTGCTGGCCCGTCCCTGCGACCGAAGGGGAGCCCGGGGCCCCAGAGCCCCTCTCAAGTGCCCCGGGGCGGGGGCGGTGCAGGTGGGGTCGTTGGCACCCCGCCACTGACGCTGGGCGGGGCGCGCTGGCCGGGGGGCACCTGACGGGCGGCGAAGGGGTCACTGCAGACACAGGAGGGTGGCGCGGGATGTTCCAATCACCAGCGGCTGCTACAGCTCCAGGGCAGGCCGGCGGCCAGGTGAGCCGCGCTGCCCTGAACGTAAGGAGGCCTCGGCAACTCTTAGGCTTAGCAGGCTGCGCCCCCACGTCGAACAGGCCAGGCGGAGAAGGGGCAGGGACGGGGCTCGGCCGGGACGAGCAGCTGGCGGCCAGGCGGGGTGGCCAGGCCGGGGGTGGGGGAGCAGGCGGGCGCGAAGGACGGGCCGCGGGCCTAAGTCATTTGGTGTGGAGCTTCCAGCATCTCCATGAGGAAGGTGTCGATGGGCGTGTCCCCGATGAGTTTGAAGAAAAAAAGGTGTTCCAGGCACTTGAGGCCGATGGAGCGCAGAGCGGGAAGGCGCAGCAGCAGCTTGGCGAACCTGTGGGAGGGCCCGTGGAAGAGGAAGCGGGCGGCCCTCCCCCCTCCCCCCTCCCCCTTTCCCTGTGCGGTGGCCGCCTGCTGGGCGCCTGGGGACGGGACCCAGGTTGGTCCTGCGCCCACCGCCCACTGCCCAGCGGTGCTGAGCCCGAGGGGGAGGTGGGGCCGCTCAGCCGGCCAGGGCCTGCGGGCGGGAACAGGCGGGGTGGACACAAAGACCCCGTAGGAAGATCCAGGGAAGAAAGACCTGGGATGAAGAGTCAGAGCCAGGCAGTGGCTGGGCTGGCGCAGGCTGAGTCGGCATTACGGGAAAGCTAAAATATGTGGGCTCTCTCCAAGGGCAATAGGGAGCCACGGCCGGATTTTAAGTCGGGGAGAGAGCTACAAAAACGGATCTGAGTATCAGCAGTGCCTCTGGCCACAGCGGGGGACTAAGGTGGGGCCGTTTGTGGGCCGGGCAGCAGGTCTGTGCTCGAACAAGCCTCACCCCATAAAGCGCTGGCATCCTGAGGGGCCCCATACCAACGCCCACCCCTTCCCCAGAAATAGCTCTATTGGAGCTGGGCCAGAGGCATGATCCCCAGGCCCTGCCCGGCCCCTGGGGGTGGGGAGGGGCAGACTGACTGGGGGAGGGAAGGGGGAAGGCTGGGGCTCTTGGAGGAGGGACACCAGGCTTAGCTGCTCTCCCACCAAGGATAGTGCCCTGTCCCCTCCGGGGATGTCCACAGCTGCCCCCCCCCCCCCCCCCAGCAACCACACGGACCCTCGAGGGGCTGCGGGGCCTCGTTAACTATTCACAGCGTCTGTATTTCAGGGGAGAAAGCCCTGGGGTTGGCTGCCATGCAACCCACGTTTTAAAGGCAAAAACGCAGCATAGAGGCTGGACCGGGGCCAGAGAAAGCGGTTTTCTGCTGAGCTGGCGAGATGGGCTGCGGCGTGCAGCCAGGAAAAACAAGCAGGCCTGCCCTCCATCCTCCCCGGGAAGTTTCAGTTTAAACCAAACCAGATGAGGCTGGGAGGGAGCGGGGCACAGTCGGGTGCGCGAGCCAGAGGGCACCGCGGGGCGGGCGGGGGAGAGGGAGGTCTGGTGTCCCGGGCTGGGGGGCACACGCCCTGCCAGGAGAGGCCCTTCCGGAGGGAGGGGCTAGAGGAGGACGACAGGCACAGCAGCACCAAGCCACCTCCTGTGCGGCTGGCACTGTGGACCCAGAAATGAGGCCCAGCCCTTCCGGTGGCCCCCGTCAGGCGGGAGGCAGACTCTGAACACGTTTAGGAAGCACCCGCTCTGCGCTGGCCCCCGTCCCTGCTGGGGGCTAGCACGCAAAGGCCCCGCCTCTAGGGGTTCCCTTCGGGGCGGAGGAGACCGCGGGCTTCATTTTCATACCCCGCAGAGACCAGCACCTGCCGCGTGCGGACCGTTTCCGGTGAGTTACAGGGGTGTGACAGCGCATCCGCGGGGTCCCCGCCCTCCGCACACCTTCCCCGACGGAGGCGGTGCCGCCTTCTAGTTCCCACGGCCGTGCGGGAGAGCGGGTGGCCGTCCGGCCTGGGGCCGGGGGGGTCTGGAGTGAGGCCCCGAGGGCCCCCCGGGGCAGGGGGCCAGGGCCGCGGGCTCACCTTCCTGGCTGCTCAGGGTATTTGTGCTTGCAGTATGCCTCCAGGGACGCGTAGACCTTCTCCCGCAGGGCCTCCACCTCCGCTGGGTTCGAGAGCCCCTTGGAGTCTGCAGGGGAAGGGGCTGCGGGTCAGAGGCCTTGGCCCGGGAGGCTGCACGGGACACCCGGGCACTCAGGCGAGCTCCCCGCTCGGACGAGGCTGGCAGCCACGGGCGGGCTCTGGGTCCCGACCTGCCACTCGCTGGCCACGGGACCTCGGGCCCATCCCTGGACTTCGCGACACAGCTTCCCCATCGGGGCTTAAACACGAGGGGACCGCCCCCCCCCCCCACCCGAGTCCTGGGACCCTGAGGGCGGGAGCCCGGTCCGGAAGGGGCTCTGCCCGTGGACGGCGATGCCCGGGACCACAGCCACCAAAGCCTCCGGGGCCTGCCGGTGGGATCCGAGGCGCACGGGGCGGGCCGGGGCTCAGCTGGGTGAGCGTCGTGGGGCTCCCGGAACCAGTCGGAGCCCACCGGGCCAGGCAGTTCCATCCAGCGTCCTCTCTGCCTCCTTGTCTCCTGGGGCTTCCCAAGGCCCAACAAGCCAACGTCCGACGAGCCCATCTCTCCCCGCAGCAGCCAGCCCTTGGTGGTATCGCGCTAGGGTTCACGAGGCCCCGGGTCTGGTCCCAGCCAAGTGTGGTCCCACCTGATGGCTTGGGGGCCGGAGGCTGGAGCCGTCTGAAGCCGCCGCGGCCCCACAGCGGCTCAGCCACGGGACGGGCCCGCCGTCGGGTCGCCTCTGGGCCCCAGGTCGGGGGGCGCTCACAGCAGCACTGCCCCGGCAGCCTGACATCCCGGCAGGTGCGCCGAGGCCCGGCTTGAATGCCACGGGAGGCCTGGGGTCCTGGGCCTCTCGGGGACGCGCCAGGCTTCTCCTTAGCTCAGCGCCCCCAGGCCCTGAGGAGGCCCCAGCTCCAGCCATCTCCTTCCTGTCCCCAGCAGCCCCACACCCAGGACTCGGACAGCGAAGGGGCACCAGCGGCCGGGCCACGCACAACTTGAACGGGGACCCCACCGGGCGGGGCCGAGATGTGTGGCCCGGCCTCCCATGCTGGCAGGATCACAGGCTTAGAGCATAAATCTGGGGGACAAAATGCCCCACAGAAATGGGGTCTCCCCTAAAGGAGACGTTCACGGATCCACAGGCGGATTCCTTAGCACTGGAGCGGCCGCAAGGCAGGAGGGCAGGGGGCCCGCTAACCCCCCCACCCCCGCCCCCGCCTTCACCATGGCCCAGCCAGCTCGCCCACCCCTCCCTACAAGCCCGCGGCGGCCCCGAGCCTGCCCCCCTGCGTTCCCACCCGCCCCCAGCAGACCGTCCGGGCTCCAGACCTTCCCTACTGGAAGTTCACGAAGACGCTGCCGCTTCCAGCGACCGGGATTCTGGCGGCCGGTGGCGCCACGCCGCGGACGCGGGGCTCGGAGGGCTCGGCCACAGGCCCCGCCGCACCGCGAAGGAGGAGCGCGAGTCACTGAGCCCCACTGCCCGCGGAGGCCGCCACGTTCTCACGCTCACGAGAGCCACGAGGAGAAGGCGGCGTGGCCGCTCCGCCAGGAAGAGGCCACGAGCGATGGGCCGCGAGCGCCCGGGGCGTGCCAGGGGGGGCCGTACCGGGGTTGAAGAGGACGATGGCGCGCAGGCAGCCCAGCTCCGTCTTGTCCATCTGCATGTCCCGCATCTTGGACACGAGCTCCGTCAGCACCCTGCGGAGGACGCGGCACCGCGGTCCCAGTCAGGCCGTGGCCTCGCCGGGGACCCCCGCGGCTTCCCCAGAGGGCTCGCTCGGGAAGCGGCGTGGACGCCGGGCACAGCCGAGAACGGCCGGGCCGAACCGGGGGGCCGCCCGGCCGGGGCCTGACGTCCCCCCGCGCCCCACGTGTGGTCCCACCCGGGGACGGGCGGCTCCCTTTCCTTTCTCAGGACGGTCGGCAGGTGGGATTTGCCAGGAAGGGACCTGTGACAGCTGCACCGAGGGGAGCCAGGGACCCGGACACGGTGGGAAGAGTCCGCCGCCACGGCTCCCCACGGCTCGAAGCAGGGCCGTGGCGCACGGCACCCACACCGCTCCTGTGGGTCCCCCGGACGTGGCCCCCCTTGCTCCCTCCCAGCCGCCCGAGGGGGCTTCACTTCCAGACCAAGCCACGCCACCTGTCACAGGGCGGAGCCCCGACCCAACCTCAGCTGGCCCAGCCCCTGCGGGCAGCGGGCTCCTGGGTCCCCGGGCTGCCTGCGCTCCCCGACCTCGTTGGCCTGCTCACTGGCCCCCAGAACTCGACGGCCGTGTCCAAGAAGTGGCAAGTGGCTGGCGAGGCTGGGCCACAGGAGACCAAGGACGGTGGCCTGGGAAGAACCTGGATGCTCACCCTGAGGAGCCGGGGAGCCCCCAAGGGTCTGCGGGCTGGAGAGGGGAAGATCCCAGGGAGCCTCGGGGACAGAGTGGGAGGGAACAGGCGCTTACACGCCCCACCACCTCTGCTGCGGCCAGCGGGGCCCTGAGGCAGGGGTCACCCGTTCCATTCGCTCGAAGGGCAAGGAGGAGCAGATTCCTTCCGATGCCGCTCTGGGCCCACGCGGGGTACAGCCCCACGCCTCTGTCGCTGTCACCTCTCTAGCAGCTGTGACACAGAACTGGCGGCTGGGTGCACGGTTGGGGCTGCATTCCTAAAGCAAAGCAGATCCCAGCAGGCCATCCTCTCTAAAGAAGGCCTCTGTGGACAATGGTTGCACCCCGCAGCTGCCTTTGCTGGCACCTTGTACATCAGCCTGTTAAAGGCCCTGAGAAGTCCTGCAGCAGAGACACGCCTGTATGCTGTTTAAACCAGCATTTGCCAGGGTACGTGGCCACAGTCCGTTTGCACTTGACACATCCCGGGGAGCTGGAGGGCCGACTTGTACAGGGCAGCGTGGTTCCTGCGTTTATTCTCCCGTGGGTGACGGCCGGGGGGCCCCGCTCACCTCTGACTTCAGGGCTCCCATACTCGGGCTCCCTGGGAGCCCGGCCACCACCTTCCCTCACTGCTCCTGTGCTGCGTCCCCCGCCCCAGGGACCTTACGACGTCTCTCCCAGCCCCTCCTCTGCAGCTGGCTCAACCAGACACCCAGGTGCCTGCAGCCGGGGACGGGCAGCTCCTGTCCACCCTGCCGGGTGGAGCACAAGGGAGCTGTGTGTGTGGAGCCACGAGACCGGAGGCGCGGGGTTCCGCCACCCCCGCCAGCGCTGCCTCCCTGCGTGTGTGCTACGGAGCGCAGGGGTGCGGGGAGGTGAAGGCGCAGCGGCCGACACGGCAGGGCGCTCTCAGGCTTCGACGTATTAAAAACACAGCAGCTGCTGTAAGACGGTGACTCCTCCTTTTCAGAAAGTGCAGTGCTCCATCCCCAGCACAGGAGTTTAAAGAGAGCCAGGAGGGGACCCCTGGGTGGCTCCGTCGGTCAAGCTTCCGACTTCGGCTCGGGTCACGATCTCGCGGCCCGTGGGTTCGAGCCCCGCGTCGGGCTCCGCGCCGACGGCTCGGAGCCCGGAGCCCGCTTCGGATTCTGGGTCTCCCTCCCCCTCTGCCCCTCCCCTGCTCGTTCTCCCTCTCTCTCTCTCCCCCTCTCTCTCAAAAATGAGTAAACGTTAGAAAAATTTTTTCAAATAAAATAAAGTAAAGAGAGCCGGGAGGAAATAAATCAAAACGTTTAGGCTGCGGCTGTTGGGTGCCCCTCGCTGACAGACTTAGGGAGACGTGAACCTTCGTCCCTACACTTCCGTGTCCCCATCTGACACCCGCGTGAACGGAACCCACGCTAAGCGGGACGGGAGTGTGGGCCGGGGGCCCCACCTATCAAAGATGGCGCCCACCCCGGCGCTGTGGGCGCTGTTCCGGTGGACGTGCAGCCCGGTGGCCAGGAGGATCCCGTCCTTCACGGCGATGGACCGGTGGGAGAAGGAGGCGATGAGCAGCTCGTTCCAGCCTGGGGGGGAGGAGGGCGCAGGGTCACGCGGCTGCATCCGGGCCCCGGGGCCGCCCTTCGCCCCATGGGGCTGCCATCCAAAGGCAGCACGCTCTATCACAGGACCATCCCAGAGTGTGGTCTGGGGAACCCCTACACGAGCCTGCCACAGGGACAAGGTTCCCAAGCACCTGCGTTTGGCAAATGCCTCTTTCTTCTGCGGCACGAACTGGGGCAATAAAGGCCCTGAGAAGTCCTGTGTAGCTGGGAAGCCCGGAGCCTCCTCCCCAAGGACGGCGAAATTCACAGCCACACCCCCAAGGGCTCGGAAGGCTCCGGGCCCCGTGGCAGACGGGATCACGTAGACCATCCCGTTCAATACTGACTACAATCCTACAACAAAACCGGGAGCAGCCCCGTTTTACAGAAGGGGAAACTGAGGCACAGCAGGGGTTACCCCACCACAGTGAGTCAGGTCGAGAACGTGGGCCTCTGCCCACCTTCCCCTGACGGCTCTGGGTGTTGGGTTTTATGCCCCAACTAGAGTGGGAGCTCTTGGAGAAGGCGCCCCTCCCCTCCCCGCCAGGCTGGGGGCAGGGCCGGCCCCAAGAGCACCTGTCCTCCCCAGCCGGCCCTAGCCCTGACACCGTGGGATCACTCAAGAGTCACTCTGCTCTCCCTGCTGCCCCGCGTGGCCTGCCTGGTCCCCTCCCACCTCTGGGCCCGGCTGCCCTCTGCCATTCCCTCAGCGCCCAGCCGGGGGCAGGGCCGGGGTCGGGGTACGGCCTCAGCCGGTGGACACAGCACCACCCAGCACGTGCAGGTGGCCCGGTGGGGCAGGAGGCTGGCGGCGGGGGGGGGGGGGGGGGGGGGTGCCCCTGCCAGCACCCTCTGAAGGAAGGCCCAGCATAGCTGGTTCCCCAGTCCCTGCTGTCCCTCTGGCAGGAACTTGCTCTGAGGACCCTAGTCCCACGGCAGAAAACGGCACGCCCATCACGTGTCAGGAACTGGGCCCGAGCTGAACCCCAGTGCCGACGCTCCCACCCAGAGAAGGAGCTGAGGCCTCGGTGTGGGGAGAGGGCAGGACACACACACAACTCCCCCACCGGGGCAGCCCGTGACAGTCACAGTCCCCTCACCCTCTCCAGAGGTCCCCAGACAGCGCTTTACCTCTCAGCAGGCCGCTTAGAGACCCCAAACCCAATACCTCCTTCGGGAGGGCGGAGCGAGGCCAGACGGGGCAGGGAGCCCCACGCTGCGGGAGGATGGGGCGTCCCAACCACGGGGCCCCGAGGCCCATGCCCTCTCCCCTCCGATGCCTTCCCCGGCCCCGACCAGACCGGCCACTTACCTGCCCTCAGCAGGATGACCTGGTCGTCCAGGGGCAGCTCTGAGAAGTGTGGGATCCGCTTGGCCCACTCGACCAGGGTAAAGAGCTGCTTGTCCGCTGCCTGGCAGATGTTGGTGACGGGGTCGTTGGGCTGGGCGGGGGGAGGGGCACACAGTGAGCGCCCTGCTGGGAACGAGGCCCGGACCAGGTCCCCCACCCCCCCCGGCACCTGCCCCGGGCTGAGGAAGGCCGCAAGACCAATGTGCGAACGGGCCACTTTACATCTGCCTTTGGGGGCATGCCCCGGTGGGACGACGAAGGAGGAGACCGGGTCAGAGACGGGAACAGTGAGCAGGAGAGACGCTCGCTGGAGGACGCGAGCCAAGGACACCTCCGGCACCCGGAAGGGCAAGGGGGCGTCCTCCCCAGCAGGGCCCAGCCCTGCCACACCCGACCCCAGTCCGCAGACACGGATTTGGGACCACGGACCTCCAGGACCAGGACCCTAAGATAGTGAAAACGCTGCGGTCTGAATCTGAAGCACTCGGTGCGGGGCCCGGTGACCCTGTGGCGCAGTCGGGGAAGAGAAAGGCAGGTGTGAAGCTGGAGCTGGGCCGGGGGGACCCGGGGGGCGGGGGACAGTGCTGGCCCCTCCGAGCCATTTCTTCCTCCCGGCTGTGGAGACGGTATCCAGATGCGGGCATCAGAGCCCCTTCTGCAAAGTTCTAGCCAGAAGGGACCTCTCCTCTCATCCTCACCGATGAGGAAACGCAGGCAGGCCTCCCAGGCTCCTGGCAGGCGGAGCCTCGGGTCCTGAGCGGGGGGGGGGGGCCAGAAATCCGTCGCTCCGGGAACCACAAGGGCCGGGGCCCCCTGGCAGGGGCAAAGGCTCCTCTGAGGAGCTTCCCCAGACAGCGGCCATCTGCCCTAAAGGGAGGCGCAGTCTCAACACCCGGGGTCCTGCGGGAAGGGCCTGCTGAGGGCTTGCAGGGGAAGCCAGGTGACAAACTGTCACAGAGGCCACCAGGTGGGGAGGGGCTGGGGGGGAGACGTGGGCTGTAGGAACAGGCATCAGCCAGGGCTTCTGGGGCTCATGGGACCCCCAGCCCAGGGTGACGGCCCCCAGCACACCCCTATACTTGCCCTCACCCCAAAATCCCTCTGCTGCCCAGGGCTGGCCTGTGGGGGTGGGTGTTCCCTCCTGCGTTCCCTGCAGCAGATTCCACATCGACCAGAAGCCGGGGGGCCAGGCTCCACTCAGGGCACATGTGTCCCCACGCAGCACCCCCACAGAGGCTGGCCTGAGCGGGGTCCCCAGCTCACGAGGGCGACACACCCAGTAGCTAGCCTTGTCCGAGGCCACCCCTGCCGGGCTCTGCGCCTCCGGCCCCGTCAGGTGGAGAGGGGCCCGGGGAAGCCGTGTGGAGCAGGGGGCGCGTGGAGGAGCCTCAAAGCTCCTGGAGGCAGCCCAGGGAACCAGCCTCCCTGGCCACCGGCTGTTGGCCCCCTAGGAGCCCACGAGGGGCCCAGCGGAGCCCCTGAACCACTCCCAGGCAGTGGCCTCTGCAGCTGGCTGCACAGGTCACGTGTCCCAAGAGATGACAGCAGGCCCCTCCCCCCGCCCCGCCCCGTCCCGGCCCCAGGGCGCGAAAGTTGCCACTCCAGAGTGAGCCACCCTCCTGCTGTCTGAGGGACGGGGCCAAATGAGTTGTCCAAAGGGGGGCCAGGCCGACCCAGAGGAAGCTGTAACAAGGCCAGCCACAGAAAGGCAGGCTGGCGCCCCCCAATGCGGCCAGCCCTCGGCACGGCCCGAAGCTCCGGGCCGGTTCTGAGGGCAGGGGGAGCAGGTGGCAGCTGGTTGTTCCTAATAACGTCTGCACTCGACGGAAGAGAAACGTTGGCAGCCCTTGGTCTATCTCCCGATTTTGTCCCGGAGCTTCTGTCCCACCGTGAACCCTTCGAAGCCGGCCCCCCCTTCCCGGGGCCCTGAGGGGTGGGCTCGGTCCACAAGCAGAGTGCCGGACGCCTGCCTTCGGGCCCCGCGTGCACCTGCTCCCCGGCTGGGCGCCAGAGCGGAGGCCCGACAGGGGCTGTGGCCCTGGGCACCGGGCGCCCCCACGGGGGTCCGGGGAAGCCAGGTGGCCAGCCACGGCGGCCTCACAGTGCCGGGGCCTCGTGAGCACACGGGACACGCGTAGCCGGGGTGAGGGGCTGTGTGCGAGCACCCGCGGGCAGGCGGGGTCCCTGGCCGGGGCCGGGCGGCGAGGAGCAGCTCAGACGCCAGCCCCGGCCTCGTGGCGGGGAGAGAGAATTAACCCACCATGCACCCCGCGACCGGCTGCCGTGTGCCGGGGGCCGTGAAGGGAGCTCTGAGCCATGCCCTGGGGCCAGGCCCGCCTTCACGGGGCCGTGGAGGAAGGCCACAGGGGGCAAGGGCCCCAGGAAGAGAGACCCCTGAGCCCAGACAGACGCGAGAGGAGGAATCAGAGAGAGCTGCACGTGCAAGGGCCCTGGCGGTGCACGGGTGGACGAACAGGGCGTGTCCAGCACAGTGGGAGCCGCGGTGAGCCAGGCGGAGGACGGAGGGAGAGAGGCCAGTGCCACCTCGGGGCCACAGGCTCTGGGCCCAGCCCTGACCCCACGTGGGGGCACACACGGGACCCCCGACACCCAGCTGAGCGCGGGCTGCAGGCCCCGTGGGGCGGGACAGCACGTGCGGGGTCCCGGGCGTCAGCACGGCCCACGACAGATGGGGCCTCTCGCCCACGACGCTCACCAGGGGCCAGCGGTCCCCAGGCAACGCCGGCCCCTGCGGTCCCGGTGGGGAGGGGGGGACCACGTGGGCAGGGGTGGCGCTCACCGAGTTGGGGCTCAGCCCCATGTTCGCGTCCACGTACGTCTCGGTCTTGGGCTCGACGGCCAGCTCCGCCTCCAGAATCTTCTCCACCGGCATGTCCTCGTTGGCACTGCTGGTGGACTCCACCTCGTTCTCATTCCGGTCCTTGCCCCGCTGCCTCTCCTCCTGCACGGCTGCAGGGTGAGGGAGGCCATGGTCAGCCCGCGGCTCCCTGGGCAGCGCCCCCCCCCGCCCCCCCCCCCCCCCCCCCCACCAGGGGCCAGGTCGTGTCGGCCCCGAGCCAGCACACCCGCCAGGGCCAGTGAGGGCCAGACCACGGCCCGGTCTCTGCCTCTCAGCAGCCACACACACTCACAGAGCACACCCGCCTCTCGCTAATTCGTCCGGCTAATTCTACATCAGGACCTGTCTGGGGCCAGGCATACACAGGCCAGGGCACCCGGGGCCCAGCTCTCGTGCAGCTGACGGATGGTTCAGCAGGGAGCCTAACGTGCAGTGAGAAGAGTTTTGATGGACTATGGGCTCAGACAAAGCCAGGAAGGCTGCCCGGAAGAAGCGGCAAGAAAAGTAAAGAGGCACGAAAGACAAGGGTAATAGTTCAGGCATAGAAGGCAGCGTGTGCAAAGGCCCAAAGCCAAATCAGAGATACTCCTGATGAATGGGCCTCTCACACCAGCTGGAGAGCCGGTACAAGGGGTACACGGGAGCAGGGGCAAGTTCCTGTGCCACAGAAAAGGGACAGGATAGGACACACGTCTCTGAAAGTCCCATCCAGCTGCAGAAAGAAAAGGGGGGCCCAGGGGAGACCAGGAGCTGGATGCCAACCCGGAGCATCAGCCAGGATGGCCTGGGTCAGCCCGGTGGGGAATGGGGCAGCCCTGGGGCTGGAGGGCTGAGCAGATGGGTGGACAGGGCATGGCCCAGTCCCTGGGAGCCCAGGGAGAGAAGCCGATGGAAGGAGGCAGACCCACGTGGACAGAAGGGAGGACGCCAGGGCACCGTGCGGATGGGCGTTTACAGACCTCGGACTTCAGAGTCCATGAAGCTCAAACTGCCCTTCCCAAGAGAGGCCGGGACCCAGGGGTCAGGCTGTGGGACCCCACCCAGAGCCCCACAAGCACCCAAGATGGCTCCTCGGGGCTGCCACAGCCTCCTGGGGGACCCCCACCTCCACCCCTCCTCTCCAGTAAGAGAACTAAGGGCCCTGGACTGGGGAAAGCGAGTCAGCCGAAGGGAAAAGTCACAGCCGGCAGCCCGGCGCGGGGCCAGAAGGGCTGTCCACATGGCACTGTTTCAGCCTGAGCCAGCTAGGAGTGTCGGGAATGCCCAGATGCCGTCACAGCAGCCTCCCCCAAGCCCACCCTCCTATGGTCCCCCTCCACCAGGCCCCTGGGGTGGCCTCGACCTCCTCAGGGCCGGCTCCTCAGCCCCCCACCCCGCCCCCAGACAAGGCCCTCGGTTTCTTGAAGACCCCATCACAGAGTGGGAGCTTGGTGAGGGGACTTCCAAGAGTGTAGCACGGAGACCTTTGTCCCCGGGCCCATCTAAGCTGAGAGAAAGGCCTGGAAACAGCCCCTCGCCGCAGAGCCCAGAGGCAGGCCGACCCCCGGGAGGCCCCGAGGACCGAGAGAGCTGGACCCACCTCTTGTGGCCACATCCAAGCCCAGAGGGCTCCCAGTAAGAGGCAGAAGATAACCCTGGGCTGGGGGAGCCCCACACGCCAGGCCCAGGTCCCCCACAGCACCCCAGGGGTACAGGCAGCTCACTCCCTTACTGGAAACCCGAGGGCTTTGAGACCTGGGCCGGTGCTCATGGCACACAGTCCTCGGACTCGGCCCCTCGCAGCCCCCATGACTGCACCCGGCAGGCCACTCTGCCGAGCCAAGTGCCCCACAAACCTCAAGAGCCCCTCAGAACCCTCACCTGGATGGGTGCCCAGACCACCCGACTCAGAGCAGCTCGCCTCACCATCCCGCTCCGGGATCGCAGGACCCGGACCCCCACCGTCCGGCTCCTAGATCGCACCCTGAGCTGCAGCACCAGAGGCCCTGGCGAACGGCCAGCTGCTGGGGGGCCCGTGGGTAGAGCACGAAGATAAAATACAGTGACGTTTGCAGGGAGCCGAACCTGCAGCCCCCGGGTCACGCTCCCGCACAGGGGCCAGCTGAGGTCAGCTGACTCCAACCGCTGCAGGCCCTCTGGACCAGTGCCCAGCTTCCGGCCAGCCCTGGAGGTGGGGGCTCAGCCAGGGGGCCTCACAGCCCTCCCAAGGATGCTGGCCAGACCCTCCTCCTCCAGCGGGCCTTTCCTTGTGCCATCCGGGTCTCACACTCCCCATCGCTGACCGGTCCCCGATTTGTATTCCCAAAGCCAGCTCAGAGCCCCTGCCCTGCAGACCTCAGCCTGGCATCCCGCCCTCACACCCTCACACTCTCAGGGCACTGCGATCAGCGCCCTCTTTCCTGCTCCAATGTCCTGGGGCAGAGCCTTCTGGAGAGCGGAAGGTGCAGCGTGGCTTGGGGCTTCCTGAGTCAATGGCCCCCTGGGCCTCAGATGGGCTCATTCTCCCCTCCAGGACATCTCTGTGGGGCACAGCACGTCCCCGGGTCTCACAGATGCCAGCTGTCATGAGACCACCTCCTTGAACCTCCACACCCCACCCCCCTGCCCTGGCTCTGAGGGCCCGAACTCGGGCTGCCTTACCAAGTCCTCTCCCCTTTGGTTTCCTGATGGGTCTGGCAAATGCAACGAACGGGCAGGAAGGAGGAGGGCGGGAAGAGGCGTCCGTGGCTCTGGCGCCTCCCCGCCCAGCCTCGGCTCTCACCTGCCACCTCCTCCCAAGGCCATGGCTCCTGGGGACCAGCCCTCCCCCGGGGATCCGTGAGCCCCCGTTCCTCTCTCGCCGCTCCAGCCTGGGGGGCATGAGGGCTCCCTGACGGTGCCGGCCCCAAGGGTCCCACAGGCCTGCCTCGTTCCCGGAGCACAGCCCACAGTTTCCTGACAGCCCAAACGGACACCTCTCTACCACCCCGCAGGGCTCCCTGAGGGCAGGCAATGTCTGCCACACTGACAGGTGGCTATTTAGAGCCAACCCCGTGCCAGAGGCCATACTCTCCGAGACCCAGAGCACGGAAGAGGGCCTTTGCACTCACAGAATGCGACTCAAGGACGGGGGCCAGCTCAGCACCTGCAAATCGCAGCAGCTGGGCCGAGGAGCCAGGCAGGAGGCCCAAGTCAGAGTTTCTGCAAGGCTGGCGCTTCCCAAAGGCCGACAGCAGGTGGGGGCTGCGGGGGGCGGGGGGAGCTCCAGCTGGCGGGCCGGTGGCAAGGAGGCACGGTCGTGCTCTCTGGAGAGGGCACGTGGGCCCTCTCCAGCCAGGCTTCCAGACCCCAACATGTGGCAGGTGCCGGGCTGGGCAGGGCACCTCCTCGTGGTCACCCTGCTGCCAACCGTGCACGGACTGACGCAGCCAGCAGCTGGGGTGACGGACACAGAGTCCAGGCAGGCCCGTGTCCCCGAGACCCTGAGCGGGGACGGGGGTGGGGGGGGGATGGTGGTGGTCCCGGGGTCTGTGCTCTGGGCACAATCCGAAACCCTCAGGGCCAGCACACAGCCGAGAGGCATGCACTTTGGCTCAACTGCCTCGTTCTTCCAGCTGGGGACGCAGGTCCAGAGCAGCACGGGGGCACGGCTGAGCTCACAGGACAGCGGGTGGCTCCGGGCGCCGTGGCCCTGCCCCTGCCAGCTGTGTGGCCCTGCTTCCCCCCGCCCCGGAGGGAGCACCGCAGCCCCGGCCCCGGGCTGGCCCCGCGCGGCGCTCCCGCCTCCGGCTCCCACGCTCCCCACACGCCGGTCACAGATTTCCTCCCACTGCACAGGCGGGCGGACGGGGCGGCCCGAGTGTGGGGGCAGCGCCCGGGGTGGCAGCGGCGGGTGGGGGTCCCCAGCACCTGCCTCCTCGGCGGGGGCAGCGCGAATTAATTAGCCAATGCTTTGTGAAGTACTTTGAAGCCGTGGAGGGCCAGCACCTCTGAGCGGCATCATTATAAATATTATGGTTGTATTTGTAGCTGGCGGAGGAGGCGGGAACAGCCCGGGGATTTATGTTTTGCCAGCTCAGTCACCTTCTAGACGTAGTCATGTTTGACTTACGTTATGCCAGCGCCGGGGAGCCTCAGGCGGGAGGCGTCTGTGAGCACAGGGCCTCGTTCCCTGCCCCACCCCCCGCCCCCGCCCTGGGCCTGAGCCCCACCCCCCCCACCGCCCGGGGAAGACCAGAGAGGGGGCCGCCAGACATGCGCCTGGGAGGGGGGCTCCACACCGGACAAGAGCGGGGTCCCAGGCATCAAGGGAGACGCTGACATGGGGGTTGGGGAACGGGGGCCTCCCCGACCCACTGCCGTGTCCGCTGCACCCCTGCGGGCCGTGGGGGCTGGGCGGGAAGCCAGGCAGGGGACGGGGTGGCTATGGGAGCAGTACCCAGCCCCGCCGCCTCCTCTGTTTCCAGCACAGAGACAGGCAGGCCTGGCCCAACGCCCCTTCTTTAGCCGGGGCCACTGAGACCCAGAGAGGGGGTGTCTTGCCGGAGGGGCTCTCTAGCTCAGAGGACACGTTCCCCCCTTCCTTCGGGACTCAATCCAGGACAGTCAAGGAGTCTGTACTCGAGAGCAACCACACACACACACACACACACACACACACACACACACACACACACGGCACTGCCCTCTCTGCACCCCGGTCTTTGGGTTGGGAGACGGAGCACAGAAAGCAAAGGGAGGCAGGAAGGAAGCAGGGAGAGGCTTTCCTGGAGGAAGAAGAAGGAAGCAGAGAGGCATACAGAGGGGCGACCCCTCCAGCCTGGAACAGCACCACCCCTGGTGGGGGCCGGATCCCCCCATCGGACCAGGAGCGCCAGCAGGCCCCCCGAGCCCTGCCCCCGCGTGCTCCAGCAGACAGGCCCGGGCTCAGCCTGGCGGACGGCTGGCATTTCCCCCCCTGGAATGCCGTGGAGCGAGTCCCAGGTGGTGCAGGTGCGTGCAGGCCCCGGCACTGCCCAACACAGATGCTATCTGCCTGCCTGCAGCGCCCCTCATCAGCCAGCACGCGGCAGGGCGGTCGCCACCCGTGCCCACCCCGACCGCGCCCTCCCGTGCCGCACAGGGCAGCGCTGCCTGGGCCCGCGCCTGGGTCCTCACCCGTGACAGAGGCGTGATCGAGGGCCTCACCGACGGGCCCCGCAGCCCGGGCCAGCCTAGAAGCCAACACCTCACATCCTACACGCTCCCCTACGGCCCACGGTCCCGCTGCAGCAGCCTTGTCCCCAGGGCAGCAGACAGGAAAAAAGCTGTTTCAGGACCAGTTCGGGGGGGGGGGGGGGCAGTCCCCAGCCCCCAGTCACAGGCCTCTTGGCCTAGGAGACTGTGGAGCCCCCTGCAGGGCCAGCACTAAAGCCACACTGCAGCCACTGATCACCCCTCCCAAGGGTGAGGCTGTGGCCTGGGCCCTGCCACAGGGCTACACACGGGAAAGCATGGGTAAGAGTGCCGTCTGAGGCACGAGAGAGCCTGGAGGAGGGTTTTTACCGCACGTTCGTGACTCATAAATCCAGTATGAGGCAAAGGGGAGGTGGGCCCTGACGGGATCAGGTATTTATCTAACGGCCCATAAATCAGGTCTCGAGGGCCGTGCGCCGCCTCGGGAATGCGCCCAAAGCACCAGATTTATCCATCAGGCGAGAGAGACAAACGGGCTGGTGCCACCCCGGACCAAGCCAACGGCTGCAGACGGGATTCGGCCTGTGCTGGCCCGGAGACCCCCCAGGTGCCCACCCCTGCAGCCCGTCTTTCTGTGAGTGAAGTCAGGGCAGAATCCCCACATCACGGGCAAGGGGGCTAGAGTGAGTGTGGAGACGGGGCCTGTGCCCAGTGAGGCCCTGCACGAAGCAGCTGTTTCTAACAGCCACTCACAAGACCCAGTCACTGTGGGTGCCAGGAGGGGGGTCAGACCAGGTTTCCCCAGCCCTGGGACCCTGCAGCATCCACTCTCTCCCAGACCTTCGGGAGGTCAGGCAGCTGGGCTCTGATGACGCTCAGGCTGAGGGGGCCTTAGAGAGAGATCCTCATTTAGCAAACAGTCCCGGGGACCCACGGAGGGTGACTCTCTGGGGCCGGGAATGGCATCCAGGCCTTGCAGCATGCCGTATCTGCTGATGCCCTCGGCCTCTGCACACGCCATCCCTTCCGGCTAGGCACCCGGTCTACCCGACACCCTTGCGCTCTGAAGGCATCAGCCTGACATCTGCCTGCAGCTGGGTCACCGCCTCCTCTGTGTCCCCTGCCAGCGCTGAGCACACCTGGGGGCCCCGCCTGGTAACGCGACAATCCCTTGCAGTGGACGCATGCCCACGGCTCGCTGCTGCGTGCCCAGTGCCCAGCGTGGCGCCTGGCACCAGGAGTGCTGAGCTCGGCCAGTGAGTGGTCTCGGGCGCTGACCCGAGCTCGCTCTGTGCTGGGGTGTCCTCAAGGGAGCCCGAGCCTCCCCCCCAGCCCACTGGCACCTGGCCATCTGGCCAGTGCCCTATGCCCGGGGAACACACTCATCCACCACCCACCATGTGCCTGCCCCCCCCAAGTCCCCATCCCGGGAACACAGCTGTACGGGCCAACCCCGGCCAACCCTCCCTGATTACAAAGGGCACCCAGAGGAACCAGGGCCGGGTGCACACCTCCTCTGGCCCCCTGGATAGCGTAAAGGAACGCGGACACACCAGGGGCCTCCTGGGTCCCGCCTGGCACGTGGCCTCGGACAAGCCCTGGACCCTCTGGGCTTCAGCTCCTCTGCCTGTCCGAGGAAGGGTGGGTGGGCAGACACTCCTCGAGGCCCCGGCCACCCCTGCAGCTCAGCGCTGCAGCTCCCGAGGCCCCCCTGGCCGGAAGCAGTGCCAGATGCAGGACATCCCGTCGTCCCGCTTGCCCTCGTGGCCTCGAGGAAGAAGTCCCACAGGACCACCTGGCCCGGCTGGGGTCTCAAGTTTCCTAACAAGGACGAGGGGGGTAAAACAGGAAATGAGACGAGAGCCGCAGGCACCCCAGGGGACGGTCCTAGGTGGTGAGGCCCCACTGGAGGCCCCACGAGGAGGTCCCAGACGCACACCCTGACCCCACGCAGCACGTCTCCAGCCCCGTGAGGCGCCGGCTGCGAGACTGAGCGCAGAGGCAGACGTAACAGCGACCCAGGATGCAGGAGTCATCAAGCCTGCAGACCGGGAAACGGAAGCCCACGGACGGCTGGGGGGGCCGAGCAGAGGTTGCACCGCGAGTTGGGGTCAAGAGCTCAGACCCAGGTCTGGCTGAACAACTGGACGATTTCAATGACCTCAGGTGGCCTTCCCTACCTGCCCCGACCCCCTGCCCCTAACAAACGGTTGTCAATAAAACGGGCTCCGAATCCAAGGCGGAGACGCCCGCTGAAGGAGGTCCGAGGGAGGGGGAGGCGGGGCACAGGGCGGCCCCCCCCCGCATGCAGCAGGGCTCAGCGGCACCCCCGTGGCGGCTGGGGCTCCCTGCTCCACTCCGCCCCCTCATCAGCGCTGTCCCTGCCACGGCGTCCCCGACTGTCCCTTTACCAGTCGGCCGCAACACGACCTCAGGACCCTCCCTCTCCCCATCTCGCACCTGCAGCCTCGGCCGTCGCCTCGGTCCCAGAGCCCATGCCCTGGGCCACTGGCACCCGAAGAGGCTTTGATCGCGTTCCCCCGCGGGGCTGAGAGCCGCCACCGGGCAGGATGGAGGGGGGGGGTCCTCCTCTGAGGCCATGGTGGGGGGGGTCCCTGAAGGCAGGGCAGCCCACTAAGCCCAGAGCCTGGCGAAGAGCAGGCGCCCGGCGAAGAGCAGGCGCCCGGCGAAGAGCAGGCGGGCCCAGCGTCCAGGGAGAGCCACGGGGCTGGCCCCTGGAGGGAGCGAGCGCCCGTCAGCGGGCGGGGCCGTGCGCGGGGCGGGGCCGTGGGAAGAGCCGCGGGGACGGCGCCGGGCGGGCCTACCTTCGCGCTTCATGCCCATGGCCAGGCACTTCTGGTAGCGGCAGTACTGGCAGCGGTTGCGTTGCCGCTTGTCGATCAGACAGTCCTTGTTGTCCCGGCAGGTGTAGGTCAGGTCCTTGCGCACCGTCCGCTTGAAGAAGCCCTTGCAGCCCTCGCAGCTGTACACCCCGTAGTGCTTGCCTGCGGGGAGCGGGGCCGTGAGCGCGGCGCCCGGGCGCGTGCGGCCTCCTCCACCCCTGCGGTCGGGGTGCAGGGGCGCGAGGCCGCCACCTTCGCCGTCGCCCCCCCCCCCGCGACGGAGGCCTCCAGGCCCTGCCCACCGCCGTCCCCCCTGCCGCCTCCCCTGCTCGCGATCGCACTGCTGCGAAAACACCAGACAGCCCGGCGTGAAAGGTCCGATCAGCCCCCTCTTGGACCCGGCCGGCCGCCCGCCTCCCCGCACCGCTGCGCCCTGCCCAGGGGGGCGGTGGGGGGAGTCCTGCGGTCCCGCTGCAACCACGACGGCCTACCTGAGGAGCGGTCCCCGCAGATGGCACAGATGTGCTTGGTGAAGGACGCCATGTTCCCTGAGGGGTGGGCCGGGACTTTGAGGACACCATTGAGGCCCAGCGGGGGCTTGATGTCCTCGCTGCTGCTGACGGGGTTCATGGGCGAGCTGAGCTGAGGAGGGAAAACCGGGGGCGTCCAGGGGGGCACGTGCCAGCATCCCCCCACCAGCCCTACCACAGGAAGGCGCCAATGAACCCCCCCCCCCACCTTGCGGAGAGGAAACCGAGGCTCAGAGAGGGGCGAAGCCAGCCACAGGCCACACAGCACAGGAGCGGCAGGGCCCAGCCCCGCTGAGCCCTGCCCTGCCCTCAGGGACCCCCCCCCATGGCTTCAGAGGAGGACCACCCCCCCCCCCAGGGCCCTGCTTACACCCCCTGACTCTCACCCACCTCCCATCACTGAGCGAGCCCTGGACAGGGCAGCGTGAGCTCGCACCCCTCCCCTGTGAGGCAGGCACTTTGTTTTGGGGACCCCCAACCCGCAGCTGGGCGCTGAGGCCCGGTCACAGCAAGGAAAGGGAGCTGGGGTCCACCTCAGCAGCACACCGCGGGGGGGGTGGGGGTGGGGGGGAAGCTCGGATCACGTGACCCAAGGAGAGCAGGACAGATAGCGCCCCGCCCCCGCCCCGCCCCACCCGGAGGCTGACAGCCCGATGCTGCCCAGGAGGAAGCGTGGGAACCTCACCGTCGCCCTGGCAACAGCTGCCGCTGCAATGACACAGCAGTTTTGGTTCCGCTGCATCCACCCCAGCTCTCCTGGCAGCGCTAGGGCCCAGGGGTGCTTCCCGCTGCGCCCACGGGCTGGCCTGTCTCCACTGGCGCCAGGACCCCGGCCCGGCGGCCCCCGGCCCCCCACTTCTGCAAACCCCTGACAAAGGCGGAAACCGGGCGGTGTGCGCGTCTCTGGGGAAGGACAGCAGGCGCCTGGCTGCCCCCGGGTAGCCCCGGGCCCCTCCTGCCAGCGGGAACCTCACCTCCTTCCTTCCCCACGGCCCCCGACCTCCACCGCTTTCTCACGGGGCAGCGAGAACTTGGTGCTCCGAGCACACGAAGCAGAAGGCCCCCGATGCCTGTTTCCACGCCGGCCTGGGAGGCTGGGAGGGTCCTTCCAGCCCCCGTGGCTCTGGGCCCCTCCCCCGCCCGGAGCCCTGTGACTCTGAGTGCACTGACCACCCTCCCCACCCCACCCCCCCGGGATTCCTGGGGGGGGGGGGCTCCTGAGAAACCCCTGGGGGCCATCACGTGAGAGGGCGCCACGGACCAGAGCGGCCTGTCCAGTGGCACCAGGGCACTCTCTGCGCACCGTCCCCAGGCCTGGGAGCATTTCCCACAGGAAAGGGGACAGAGAAGGGGCCGTTTGCGGAGGGCTCCTGTGCCCAGGTGCACCACACACGTTCGCCTCTGCCATGTGGAAAACCCCCCGTCCCTTCCCAGATACGGATGTGGAGGCTCAGGAGGTCAGGGGCCCGGCAGGCAGGCCTCTGGGTAGCAGGCGGTGGGCACCAAGGCGATGCCCGCATGCCCAGCGACACGGGACACATAGCCCCGCGCAGCCCTGCAGAGCTCGCTGGCTCGGTGGGGACGGGGCGGAGGCGGGTGGTGGGGACAGCACGGCCTACGGCGGGGCCCCTGGATTATGTCCTCTTCCATCCACTGTGTGACTTTGGGGAAATCATTCAATCATTCCAAGCCTGAGGTTCGTCGTGGGCCAAGCTGAGGGCCACTGTCAGGAAAACTCAGCCGACACAGGGGCAGCTTGCTGCACACACTCGGCCTCCGGGAGACGTCGCGGGCTGGGTCCCAGGCAGAGGGGCCACTGAGCCGTTCAGGAAAGGCACAACATGGGTGCAGAGGGGGCCGACGAGGCGGGAGTCACTGAGGACATGGGAGCAGGAGGCCTGCCCCCGCTGCAGCCTTCCCCTGTGGGAGCCCGGCCAGGACCCCACGTGGCTGGATCCACTCGAGGGCACCAGGGAGAGGAACCTGGGCATTTCCTCTTTCATGCTTGCCCACACCGTGCTGGGTGGGTGGCAGGCCACCTGCCCTGTCCCCCGTGTACATGCAGGCCCTAAGAACTGGTGACTGCCCTAGGTAAACTGAGGCAGGGCCACCGCAGTGAGGAAGGCTGGGCGGGCCCCACGTGGGAAGGAGCTCCAGGCGGGAAGGACAGTCAGTGCCGTGGCTGTCGGCCATGTGCCGGGGGCATCCCTGCCCTCCCGGCCTCAGGCTTCCCAGGGGCACAGCAGTCAGCCCAGAGGCCTCTGGGAGCCCTAGGAGACCCTGCACACGTGGGGAGACGAGGCTGGCTGCAGCCCCCACTCACCACAGGCCTGGGGCCACCCACATCGATCCTTTGCCTCAACTAGTAAACGGTGTCCATAAGGCCACCAGGGCCAGGCTGTGCGGGGTCAGGGGTCACACTTCGCCCTTCCCAGCTCCAAGCTGATGCGCCTTGGGCTGGCCCCCCCATTCTTTGAGGAGCTGTGCCCCCGCCCCCCTGCACCCCATCCACGGTGCCAACAGCCCCTGGCTAGGGCCTGGAGGCCACGTGGGTGGCCAGGGCGGGGCCCAGTCCCATTTCCCCTTTCATATCCTTGGCATTTTTTTCAGTTCCCACTGGAGCCTACAGGACTCGCTGAAACAACCAGCAGCCTCATCAGGACCCCGCCAGGGTCTCCGCCGCCTCTGGAGGCTCCTCTCTTCCGCACCCGCCACGCCCTTCCTCCCGAGCCAACAGCAGGCTTCCCCGCCATCCGCGGCCAGAACTGGGGGTGGAGGCTCAGGCCTCCTGCCGCGGGACCAGGCCCTTGGCCTCGCCTGCCTCACAGGACCCCCAGGGCAGGGGCAAACCGTGGGGATGCCCTGTCTTTGGAGGCCTCACGGCCACGGGACTGCCGACAAAGAGCAGGCAGTGCCAGCTGGCCCACTGGCCTGAGCAGATCCCCCACCAGGGAAGGTCTGCTGGGCTGGCGAGGGCTACATGCTGTGGTGCCCACGGCAGGCCCGGTGGGGCCAGAGGGCTCTGGGGCGCGGTGGGGGTGCTCCCAGGCCCTGTGCTGAGCCCCCAGACCAGGAAAGAGGCACAGGGCAGCCCGGGTGCCGGCGCCTGGGATCTGGACACCCAGGCACCCATTTCTGGGCAGGGAGGGCGAAGCGAGGCAGACCGGGGGCGCTGGCGGGCCTTCTGGGCTGCGTGGACTCAAGCAGGCAGCCCTCGGCAGGGCGCCAGCCCTTCTCCGGCAGCAGAAATCGGAGAACCTCGCTGGTTCCGCCAACCATGACTTCGCGGTTGTGGTTTTGGGGCAGAGGGTGGGGCATGCCCCCCTTTGAACTCCACCCACACTCTTCGTGAATATGGGGAACCCCAGGTTTCCAGGATGAGCTGCTGAAGCCCAGAAGCTCCACTCACTCCGGGAAGGCGCTACCGGGAAACTGAGGCCTCGCCAGGACGGGCAGCCACGGGGGAGGCCGAGCGCGCGGCTCAGACCGTGGCAAAACTCACTGTGGCGCGACTGACTGATGGACAGAGGGACACGTGGGATGGGTGGCCACAGGACAGCAGTGACCATCTGGGGCACAGCGGGCTTGCTCCCCACACCCTCTTCCAGGCCTGACTCTTGCCCCGATCCCCTCATCAGCCTCAAGGGGCCTGGGGCCCCTCACTCACACGCAACCTGGGTTCAACCAGCACCGCCAAGCGCCAGGAACCTGGCTGGGTGCCGAGAATAAGAGAGAACAGGACAGATGTGGCCCCCCAAACCCTCGCTCCCCAGTACTACCCCGCCCCCGCTCCCAGACGGGCAAACAGTGGCAAGTGGCAGGTGACCCCAAGGTCCGGGGAACACCACTGCGACGCCCAGGCTCCTGCTGAACACGAGCCCTCAGGGTGTCCAGGGCAGGTGGTGGGCCTACGACCAGCGAGGAGCCTCATGGGGCTGAGGGCCAGCAGGTGCCTGCCTCTGTCGCGGTCCCCAGGGGGGCAGGTGCAAGCTCAGTCTTCATCTGCCCCCCGGCTCGCTGTGCAGCCAGCAAGAATGGGGGTGGGGCGGCTGTGCTAAAAATAACCTGGCCAGGCCCAGCAAAGCAGCCGAGCCTCCCTCAGGCCAGCACCTCAGGCCTCCTGCCTGCTCCGGGGACCAGGTGACGCGAGAGGAACACGGGAGCTCTGCACTGACCCCTGAGACCCCAGCTCTTTTGCTCCCGTCCCCCAGCCACAAAAGGTTGACAAGGTCACTCTGGAAAAGCCAGCAAGATTCTCCCCCCAAGGCCAGCTCTGGAGGCCCAGCGAGAGGGGCAGTGGGCTGGCTCCAGCTCGGTGGTACCCCGGGGCCAGCAGCAAAGGGGACTGCCCCGCAGGCAGGGGCTTGGGAGCCCATGGGATGTGGCTGTCACGAGGGCATGTGTGGCTCTGGGCAGGGAAGCCTGCGCCCAGGTCTCTCCCCAGGAGGCTGTCCTGAGGCTCCGTGGAGATGTGCCCCAAGGCTCTCCACCACGGGGCTGTCATCTCAGGGCAAGAATGGCCAAACCCAGCCTTGGACTCGGACCTATTTCAGGAAGGACGGCTCGAGCCCCAGAGAGAGGGAGGTCCCGCTGGGATTCAGGCAGGCCCTCTGGCCACCCAGCAAGAAACCCAGCAGGAACCGCACAGAGCTGGGAGAGAGGATACCCCGCTGGGCCCCGGGGACCCGTCACCACCCAGGGATCTCCAGAAGAGCTCCGGACAGCTCTGCAGGGGTTTGGACGACAGGTGCCCAGGGGAGGGTGGACTGGGCCCCCACGGTCCCCACGGCAAGAACCAGACCGAGCCAGGCCCTGCCAGGCACCACTTCCTTCCTGATTCAGAGACAACCCTGAAAGCCAGACTGTTCCAAACCCATGCCCGTGGAAAATCCCACTGAGCCCTGACAGATGAGCTGAGGCCACCGTGGGGCCTGGGGCCCGGCCTGAGGAGGGCACATCGGCACAGAGACTGGACACGCCACCCGGGGCTCTGGGCCCGGGGCGCCGGAACCACCAGCTGTGGGCATGCGCGGCGGCCAGGAGGGAAGGGCCGAGAAGGGACAGGGGCTCAGGGGGGTGGGTGGCTGTGAATGCTGAGGAAGGCGGCGCCCTGCCCTACAGAGCTCCGAGTCAGGGGAGCAAGGGAGCCCCCTGCGGGGGGGGGGGGGGGGGGGCACATTGGCGTAAACGATCAGCAGCGGGGAGGCCGGCTGATGACCTCGGAGAGTCGAGGGCCGGGGAGTCAGCCAGACCCGGCTCAAACTCAGGCCGAAGCCACCGCTCACTCTGAGGCTCGGCTTCCCAGACATAAAGGGGGGGAGAGGACCCCCTGAGGGTCCGCAGGACAGGGCCCGCCTCTGCACTTACCTGGGGGCTGCTGGTGCCGAAGCCCAGGGTGGGCGTGGTGGGCACTGACATGGAGTGGGGGCCCATGGGGGAGCTGATGACCGAGAACGGTGGGCCCATGCCGTTGATGGGCGGGCTCAGGGTGCTGATGGGCGAGTGCAGCTGGCCGGGGGAGCCGAGCGAGGAGCCGATGCCAGGCCCCAGAGAGGGGTGCAGCGAGGGGGCGGCCATGGAGCCACGCCCCGTGGGGGAGTTGAGGGAAGAGGAGTTCACCTGGGTGGAGAAATCTGCAAGACAAGAACCCAGAGGCGGGCGGTCAGGAACCCACACGGCCCCGCCTGCTCCCCGCAGGGCACAGAGACCGCGGCGAGGCCGGGCCCCAGCACCCCCATGGCGATCGTAACGGCTCGGGCCGCAAATTCCCCCCAACACGAGGTCCGGCCGGGCCAGGGTGCCGGAAGCTCCCCCTCTGAGGTGGCCCTGGTGCTGGGGCTCAGGCTGGGCCGGGGGGGGGGGGGGGGCAGACACCGGACAGGCAGGGAGACAGGAAGGCTGCCTGTCCGCCTGGGATGCCTGGTCACCACGAGCTGCCAGTCCCCTTGCCCATATGCTCAAGGGGCTGAGGTAAAGGTGTGGGAACAACGGCACAGAGGACGAGACCAACGCCTCAGGGTGCCCACGCCGTGGCAGAAACCAGCCCGTGTCCTCAGTGTAGATTAACGCAAGGGAGGAGGTGGGAGGCCTGCGGCAGGCACTATTATCACCCCGTCTTACAGACGGCACATCCGGGCCTGTGTTCTTACAGTGCCCAGGGCCCGGCGGCTCTGGTACCAGGAGGCGCCCCAGCAGCCGTGGCCCTCTGACCCACGAACCCCAGATAGATGCGCACTTCCTGTGTGCCCCAAATCAGCGCGCTCCAGAGAGGGCCGGTGCTCAGAGCCGAGCAGCCCACGGAGGCTGTGGGGAGGGGCCGGGACCTCCCACACACAGACTTTCATCTCAGGGATTTCAAAGCCCCGCAAGCGCTAATTAGGCCTCCGCACCCCAGCCTGGGGGCTCAGCAGGAAGAAACCTCCCCAGAGGGAGGCTCTCAGGTGGCGAACGCTGCCCACAGGGCCGAACACTCCAGCATTCCATCAGGAACCAGCCGAGGGCGGCAGAGGCCAGTGGACTCCACCTCCCCCCCCCACCCCGGGCAAGCGGGGGCCCCCTCTGGGCCTCAGCCTTCCCGTTGGCAAAATGTTCCCTCGGCCCTTCTCGCTCCAGCCTGCAGTGACCACAGGCGCTTCCGCCAGGTTGAGCGGGACCACAGACACGATGGCGTGGCCTCTGTCCACATGCACCCCAGGTCAGGGGGCTGCACCCCTCGACGGCCCCGTGGAAAACCCGCCTCCGCCAACCTTGCAGTGGCTGTGTCCTGAATGTTCCCTGTGCAAACGGTCTCGGGGGGGGGGGGGCATGCACCGTCACACTTCAGGACAAAGCTGCCAACTGGCAGAGTCGGAGCCTGGCACTCGTGACTCCAGCCGAGACCCTCATGCAGGGATTTATGAACTTGTCCCTGGAGACGCTGGGGGGAGGGGGGGATCAGCCCGAAGGGCACGGTGGGCGGCTCCGGCAGGAACGCAGCAGGCTCTGCCACTCTGCCAGACGCCCTCCTCTGCGAGCCTATACCTGCCCCCATCGCGCAGCCCCCTGCCCGCTGGGCACTTCCCGCTCCGTGGAACCAGAGTCCCACAGTAGAGTCGGGGGTGGACGAGCCCGCCTGCGGCTGCTCGCCGTCCAACTCCACTAGTGGGCAGCTTCGTCCGCTCCGTCCGAAATCCCAGCCGTTCACAAAAGTGGGGCTCAACTGCTTTGCTGAACTTGAAAACCCAAACTGAAGAATTCCAGAGCCGGATGGTAGCAGCACCTGCTGGCAAGGATGGGTACTGCAGATCGGCCCTACTAGTCCTTAAGGGCCCCAGGTCCGCACCCCGGGAACTCCCGTGGGAAGCCTGCGGTGGGGGGGCAGGGCTGACGAGAGAGGACAGGCAGGGAGAGGCCAGGCGGTCGAGCACAGCAGACGCAGGCCCGGCTGCAGATCTTGAACCTCACGGAGCTCCCACGTCCCTGCCTACCCACTTGTGACAGCCGAGGATATTGAGGCACAGAGAAGGCAGCGGGCCCGCCCAAAGACAGGAGCCCAGAAACCCGCAGCTGCCCCTGCACCAGGCGAGCAGGGACCCACTGTGGCCCGCCTCTCCGGCCTGCAGTCGGCTTCACCCCTGCCCGAGGCTCGGCTTCCCCCTCCGCACGCCTGCTCCGCAGGAGGTGGCCACGGCCTGGACCGGGGCTGTCCCCTCCACACGGTCTGGAGAAGCACCTGTCCGACTTCTGGGTGGCAGGAAAAGGGGAGCAAGATGGACCCTGCAAAACAGGCTTGGCGGACGCCTCCCAGGGCAGCACAGAGAGAGAGGCGACTCAGCCAGGGGCGTCTGGGGCTCCCCGCCTCAGGACGGCATCCCTGGGGGAGCCGCCCACCTTCCTTCCCACAAGTGGGAAGGAGACCATGATTCCAGGGCCGAGCAAGAGAAGCCACTCCTAGATTCCACCCCCCCTGCCAGGTACTCCTGGGGGCCCTTGGGCCCTGACCAGAGCAGGGCCCGCAGGGTTTCTCTGCGGCTGTTCTCCACCAGGGGCCGGGTGCAGCCGTAGCCACAGCCACTGGGAGGGGCCTCTGCTGCCACCAAGGCTCACAGCTGCAGGGGCCGGTGCCCCCCGAGCTGCTGGTTGGTTGTTTGTTTGCTGCTCCCCCCCAGGAAAGGGAGGGAGAGGCAGGAGAAAGCTTGGCCGGAAAGGGGGAGGGCGGCAGGGAGGGAGGCCGGGAGGGAGGAGGCCTGTTTGACTGCCAGCCGCCGGCCTGCACCCCAAAGCTCCCCAGCCCCCCAAGGCATTGCCTGCACCCAGCCCGAGTCTGCGAACCAGGAGGAGGGGAGCCCATGGGGGAAGGAGCACCCCCCTCGAGCCTCTGCAGCAGGCACCCTGCCCGCCCGGCCCGAGGCTGCGTGCTCAGTGTCCAGCAATCGCCCACCCTGCCGTGAGCCCCTGGGGCTGCTGGGTCCCAGGACCCCACCCCCGCCCCAGCCCGCCTCCCCGGGACCCCTGCTGCTCCCAGGCCCCCACTCTGGGTGCTTCCTGTTTACACAGAACATCCACAGAAGACACTTTCCCGGAGCCTGGGTGACAATGGGCTGGGTGTGTTTTCTGGAGTCTTCTGGAGAGAGACACTCTGGCCAGGAAGGGGAACATTAGAAAGAAAAGGCAAAAAAAATGCCCAAACATCCTCGGCTCGCAGAGGCCCTGCCCACCCCCTTCCACGTGGGTGCAGGCCCCACCGCTGCCATCCGCCCCTACCCGCTGATAAGCAGAGGCGGCGATAAGGCCTTATTCTTTAAAAGTCATACTTTGGACTTGCTGGGGCCTTGTCACTGGCTGATCGCCACACACTTATCTGATCCTCGCTCAGTGGGGCTGGGGGTGGGGGGGGGGCGGGGCTGCAGGACATCAAGCTCAGACACGGGGGAGCCAGCTGACACCCGGCCCTCCCTGGCCAGGGGGGCGCAGGGGGGCGTGTGGGGAGGGGCGGCGCCCAAACGCCGAGCCTCACACCCTCAGCACCCCCGCACCTCACACCCCTTCCACCGCTCCCCGCTGCCATGCCCTCTTTGGGACGATGAGGCATCAGTGGGACTCGGAGCTCATAGGGACCTCCACGAGACGGGCCTCTGTCCAAACGGACAGGAGGCCCAGCAGCCCCCACACAGGCAAAGAGACCTGGACGGGCTGCCAGATTCAGTCCAGGAAGGCTGCACGGAAGAGGTGGTGGACGGATCTCTCCTTTAGCACAAAACATACTTGAGGCCACAAAACTGCATCTCACACACAAATACCTGGAGGGCAGCCTCAGAGCCACGGGCAGAGGTGGGAAGCCCTGGGCTCTCAGCCCCAGAGCAGGCGCCCAGAACCTCCCTGAGCCCCAGAGCCTGGGGGTTAAGAGCTATGCTTAATAAAGTTTGAAGCCGAGAACGGTCTCCTGGGGACCGACAACGGCAGGGGCCGCTTCTTGGGGCGGTGGGCTCTCGGTCGTGGCTGCTTACAAGCAGAAACCACTGCCACAACTCAGGAACAGGTGGCCCGAGGTCCCTTGGGGAGAGGGAAGAGACATCTCCACTCTCCAAAATTCCACAGCCGCATGGGGTCCCGCCAGGACCCCCCGCCCCCCCCCCCCCCCCCGCCCCCCCCCCCCCCCGCCCTCGGGACCCCACGGCAGGAAGCTGGGGAAGCCCCACCGCCTCCTTTCCGGTGGCTGCATGGCAGGAGGGAGGCGGGGAGGAGGCAGGAAATGCCAGCCTCACCGCGGTGGGGTGGGGGCGCGCCCCGGGGGCTCCACCTCCCCCAGACAGCCAGGGAACCCCTGACTCTTAGAAAGGGGAGCTGGGGCTCCTCCAAGGCCCTTCTTGGCAGGACCGATCGGGGCAGGGTCCAAGCAGGCCACGGGCTGGGGCCGCGTGTCCAATGGGAAGGAGGAGGACACTGGGCGGGCCACACAGGAAGCACAGAGTGGGGAGGGAGGGACAGGAGGTCCAAGTGAGGGAGCCTGGGGAGGGGTCCCACTTCGGGGAGGGGCAAGAAGGCTGGCGTGGGGGCCGGAGCGAAGGTGCCCAGGAGGAAGAGGAGCACAAACGTAGAGGAAGAACGTTGTAAGAACAAGAACACTTCTGAGCACAAGCTCCCCTCACCCCTGCAACGCTGCGCCCCTGCCCGGGGACCCCCCCCCCCCGGAACCGAAACCCCACATCGAGGAGCTGGCAGGCCCTCAGGAGCGTCCCAAGACACCCACCTACAGCCCCCACCTTCCGGAAGGACTGCTTCCCCGAGGCCGCCAGGGGAGGGAGAAGTGGCGGCCTGGTGGGGACGCGGTGAGGACCGCGGCGCGTCTGGGTTTGGGGGAAGCTGCGAGTGGCTGGAACACAAGGAGGGGGAGAGGGGAAGCTCCCGCTGGCCCCACGGGGCGAGGGGCCTTCAGGAGCTGGGGCCAGCTGGGCAGATGGCCCCTGACATGCGGAGGCCCCAGCCGCAGGGAGAGCCGACCGCTGCCGGGACTCAGGGCCCCTGGCCTGTTTCCCCTTCTGCCAACAGAGTGCACCCAAGGCAGCAGCTACCGTGGTGGCCCCTGTGCCCCGTCCGTGCCTGCTTCCCACCCTGCAGAGGGTGGGCTGGGACCCAGGGGCCTGTCACCTCCGGCTCCCGGGGAGCCTGGCCCACCCACGACCTCCTGGCCCAGTGTCAGCTTACGGCTCAGGTGGCTCAGGCTGAAATTTCAGCTCCTCTGGGGTCACTCTGCCCTCTCCCAAACCAGTGGTCCCAGCCCCAAGTCTCAGCCCCTGCTAAGGAGGACACAGGTGAGCTGGGCCTTTACAGAGGTGAGGAGAAACCCCAGCCTGCCTCTGTCCTGCCCCAAGCCCGGGGGCCTCGAGCATGAGGGTCTCTGTCCTGCCCCAAGCCCGGGGGCCTCGAGCAGGGTGGTGAATGTGCCAGGCAGGCAGCTTCGGGGGTCTCTCTCTGCCGGGCTCAGCGAGCACACGGACCCAAGGGGGCCAGAACGTGGACCTGCCCAGCTCTACACAGGGTCCGGGGTGGTCCAGATCCACCCAGACCCCAGAAAAGAGAGGGAGGGAGAGGACGGGGACAGCAAGCCAAGACGTGCATTCCTTCACCCTGCCCCCATGTGCCCACAGGAAACGGCTCTAAGGGTTTTGGTCCCTGGGCACCCAACAGGGACTTCACCTCCATGGGTCCCATGGAGACCACCAGCTGGCCTCTCCAAAGTCCTATTTCCTGGCACGACCCCACCCCGCCCTCTGCAACAGACAGGGATGCCGGGGGACCCAGGAGGGGAGGGGTGGAGAGGGGGCAGGCAGGGTGGACACCGAAGGCCAAGGGACGGACATCTTGACCCTGCCGGCCCCACGGCCTTGTGTTGGCCCCAGAATGAGCAGCCACCACGGACCTAATAGGCAGAGGCTCTGCCCGAGACTCGGAAAGAGTCAGGGGCTCCCCTGAGAGCCTCAGGTGTCCTCCCCTCAGAGTGATGCCAGGTGGGCTGGGCCAGGTCAGGGCCTTGGGGCCCAGCTGAGCACAAGGCCTCAAGAACTCAGAGACGCCAAACCTGTCTTTAAGGCCCCTGACCCCCACCCACATCAGGCAAACCAGGGGCTCGGCTCCTTTCCCCACCCCAGAAGGAGCCACGCAGCTGGGCTCTCCTTCCTTGAACTCATATCCTGGCCCCCGGGATGTGATCAGAGGCTGAGAGTAGGAGTGTGGGACGCACGGAAAAGCGAGGGGCTGCGAATCAAAGCCCCTCACAGGAGGGTGTATGGCACAGAGCATGGCTGCTCACACGTCTGGACCCCCAGGGGAAACAGATACAAAGGCCGAGAGTAGGACTGTAGGGCCCCAGACAGGCTGCTCTCCCGAGGAACTCCCTGGCATCCCAGGGTGTGAGAACAAGAAACAGTAACACAGGCGCTGGGACTTCTGGGTCCCAATGAGGAGACACCAACCTAAAGCCCTCAGCCCTGACCAACTTCAAACTCCCAGGGTAGATGGAACACTCCCTGCGACGCGCCTCATGGAGAAAGACCCCAGGAAGGCCCAAAGGGTCTAACAGGGGAAACCGCTCTCTGTAACAAAGCCCAGGGTAACACAACGTCTGTGCTGATATCCACTGAGCACTCGACGACGGATACGTCTACACCATCACCGTCAACATCACCACCATCACCATCATCACCATCAACCTCACCACCTAAGCAAACCCCTGTCCTGCCCCACGGCATGCATGAAAGCCTAAAGCCCAGAGAGACTGATGCTAAGTGGGTTTTGCCGCAAGCGGCGAAAGGGATGGGGTTTTGGGGTTCTGCTGGCCATACTGAGCAGGCCAGGGCTGGTGAGGGGCAGGGGAAGAAGAGTGGCGTGGCCGCCCTCGCCCAGCCACCTCGTACGGAAGGGGTATCGCAGCTGGGCCCGGGGGGCAGCAGGTGTGGCTGGAGTCCAGCCACCGTGGAGGAAGGGAGCAGCACGGCCGGGAGGCAGGGGGCGGCCAGGAGGGGCTCCCCGCGAGCAGCCAGCCAGTGCCTGGGCCCGGGAGGTGCTGGAGAAAGAGCTGAGGACAGCACCAGTGCCCCGGGGCACTCCCGCCGGGGTCTTTGCCAGAGGCTGCCGGCCGGGGCCACACCAGGCCCAGCCAACCAAATGCACCTGCACCCCTTCCCCTCATTCTGGCAGCAGGGGGTGTCATCACCCCCCCCCCCAGGCTGGCAGTGCTCTGATGGAGGCCCGCGGCGAGCACTATCTGGGGTACCTGAGGACGAGCTGCACACCCAACCTAGGGAGGCACCGCTCAGACCACCACGGAGCAGAGAGGGCGGGGAGTTCTGGAGCGGCACACAGCCCGAAGTCTTCGCAGCTTAGGGACACACGACGCCAGGAGCACGGCGGGGCCGCGCCCCCGCCGGAGCCCTGCCTGTCTGGCCCAGCCCCATCCTCGCCCGGCCACCCTTGTGTGCCCAGGTGCGACGGAGAAGGCCCCACGGGCCGCTCACAGCTTCAAGGTAGCAGGTACCAGGACCTGTCGCACAGACAGCCCCAAAGGCGGCTCAGGAAACGCCAACTCCCCACCTTCCCTTCCCTCTTCCCCGAGACTCCAGAGCCTCCTAGGACTCAGGGCAGGGCCAGTGTTTCCAGAAGCCACGTGACCACGGGCAATGGGCAGGGGGGCGCTGAGCACCAGCAGACACGTGGTCTGCGGAGGCCTAGGGACTCGGAGGGGCAGTGGTCAGGACCGGCGGCGTCAGGTCAGTGGCTGTGGGACGGAAGTCCCATCCCGAGGGCTCGGGCAGCCTCCTGTCCCCAGTGCCGTTCCTCCATCCATCCATCCATCCATCCATCCATCCATCCAACAGGCAGAAACCTCAAAGATGCCTGGCCCCCGAGTGCAAGCCACACAGCCACCACCTAGGGCCCCCAAATCTTGAGGGGCTCCAAGGCATCTGATCTCACCAAGAGGTGCCCACATCCCTCCACCCCAGAGACGGTCGAGGGGGCAACAAGGCTGCGGGTGGCCTCGCCGATGGGGCTACCCACCAGCCCAGCAACCCCGGCCAGCACTGCAGGGGGAGCCAGGAAAGGGCCCCAATCATCAGTGCAATGCTCCCAGAAAGATGCCAAGGAGCCCCAGACAGTACACAGAGCTGGTTTCCAGCCCTGTGGCCAGAGACCCCCAGCAGGCTGGCCGGGCCCGCGTCCCCGGGCGCAGCAGGCAGACCTCCCCACGCTGCGGCCAGACATCCAGGCCACGGCCCCGCTTGGCAGTCTAACACATGCTGCCTGCTGGACAGCCTGCCAGACGGGCCAAGAAGCAGCAGCCGTGGACGCCCCCAGACCTGCTGGAATGCCGGGGGAGGAGGTGCAGGGACAGAAACAGGGGGGACGAGAGGAATGCGGAGGAACCGGCAGCCTGCCCTGATGAGCCTGCAGCCGGCACCCCGGCCGCTGCAAATCAGAGATCCCCACGCACGCGAGCCTGCCCCGCGGCCCCGCAGAGGGCTGTGAAGTCTCCCCGAAGACACCCCCGTATCGCAGAGGGCGAGTCTAAGCAGGACTCGACAGCACACCGGCCCCACACACCCCGTCTGATCACGGGAGCTCTCGTCCAGCGGGCAGGGGGAGGGCTCGGTGGGAGAGGCTCCTCCCGAGCCAGAGCCAGAGCCGCTGGCCAGGACCCTTCGCCCTCACGAAGACCCCCCACGGCCAGCGGGGCGGCGGGGCACTGAGCCACAGGCACAGAACCTGGGGCCCAGCAGCGACGCCCACTGTGGGGACAGAGCGCAGGGAGCGGGAAGCGCGCTCACCTCTCCGAGGCCAGGCGAGGGCTCCTGAGCGCCACGGCCTCCCCTCCAGGCTGTCCCCTCCACTGTCCCCAGCACCTGTGGGGTGCTGCCCAGACTGTGGAGGAAGGTGGGTGGGAAGGGGGGATTCCTGGTGAAACCCCGCCTGCGGCAGGAGAGCTTGCGGGGGAGAGAGGGCCCCGAGTCTGCGGGCTGGTTGAACCAGTTTCTTCTCAACAGGAAAAGAAATGATTCTTGTTTCATTTTGAGCCACGTTGCCCTGGCTGGCGCAGAGGCCCTGCTCTGTCGGGGAACACGCCTGTGCGTCCTGCCCCCGACAGCTGTTTGTTCTCACTCTCACGTGCATCCCCGTCGGGCCCTGGAACACATCTGCAGACACCAGGGCTGAGCCTGCCCACACCCCACCCGCCTGTGGTGGAGTGTGGGGGCCCCCAGGCAGGTGGCCGGGCAGGTCAGAGCTTTCCGGAAGGGCCAGGGAGAGGAGATGCTCCGGGTGAAACTCCTCTGGGCCTGGGGTGGGCTGGTCGCACCTGGAGACACTCCCACGTCCCCCCTCTGCCCAGGAGCACCACCGTTTCACGGCCGTGGGCACGAATGCTCAGAGCCCGGGGCCGCACGGTGGGTGGGGCGGGGCCAGGCCAGGGGTCCCCGGGGAAGAGGGCGTCTGCTCAGCTCCCAAGGAGTTCCCGGAGGGCTTCCCATGACCCCCACTGCCACGTGCTGTGAGCCCTGGCCACGCTCCCCTCGGCAGAGGCTCACCCACGCCACACCGACTCAGCCAGCGGCTCCCGGCCGGTGTCAGTCGCGTGCGGGGGCCCGCCTGGCGGGGCCCTGCAGACCGGAGACAGGGCCTCACCAGTGACACAGACCGAGAACCTGTCGTCTGCCCGCTGGAGCAGGGGCTTCCCCATCTCAGCTAGAGCAGGGGCACCTCCCTCCGCAGGCGAGGGCCTCTGTGGGTGCTCACCTGGACAGCACAGCAGCCCAACCCCCGCTCCCCACCCACCGGGCCCTACAAGGCCAGGGCAGCCTCTTCAAAGGTCACCCTGGCACACCACCCCCGCCCCACCCCTGCTGAAAACCCTGCCAGCTCTTCTCTGCTCTGGGCAAGAAGCTTCCATGCAGGAGCTGCTCTGGGACCAGCACAGGCTGACCTGTGAGCCCCTCGGGGCCTGCGAGGCCCATGGGCTGGGCTGGGCTGGGCTCCCAAGCTGAGATCTGCCGGGGACCCGCTGTGTGCCAGGCTCCGCCCACTACTTTCTCCTCTGGGCCCCCAGCAAGAGCAGGGAGGGGGGACACAGAGGCCCCGAGGTGGCCGTGCGAGCACAGGGCCAGGCCCGGCTGACCCCAGAACCTCTGCCCTGTCCTCACAATCCAACCACGCCCCCAGGACGCCGACTCCTGCCGTACCTGGGGAAGGGGGGGGGGGGGGGTGAGGCCATGGAGAGGGACAGGCGGTATCTGTTCCCAAGCACCCAGGACAGGGCTACAGGGAGCACCCACAGGAGCGTCCAGCCCACAGGGTCCCCAGGCAGAAGCGGGGATAAAGAGACTGACAGACGGCCCAGGAGGGCTTCCTCCTGGGCTCTGGATGGTCACGACCTCCATCTGCACAGCACTGCCCCCGGCAAACGCCCACCAGTCCCCCTGGTACAGAGACCTGGCCGCGGCCACCTCGGCACGGTGTCCCCATGGCCACCCCCGCCGCTGATCACCTGGCAGGATGGTCATGGTCCACCATCACTGCTAGAACCTACCATGGCTCCCCATTATACAGCCCCCAAATCCCAAAGCCCCCGGCCCATCCTGGAGCCCCGGGGAAGCCCCGTGGCTGCCCAGTGCTCCTGCCTGCTCGCCCCGCGGGGCCGGGGCCTCCACCCACACACTCGCTGCCCCCGTGCCCCTTCCTGGCCCCCTCGGGCTCACCAATGTCCACTTCTCTGGGTGTCACGAGCAACCCCCAGGGGGTGGCCAAGGCCAGCGTCAATGTGGGGGAGGGAATCTGGGGAAAGTATGTTTCCACCGTTTGTTACTGTCCTTGGGAATATCTGAAAACAGCTTCTATGAACTACCAACAACACACATTTTTGAATGCCTCGGGAGGGGGGAGGGTAACAGGGCTGGGGGCCGGCCAGCCGCCACAAGACAAGTCAGGTGACCAAGTGTGCTCCCCGCAGCGGGGCTGAGGGGCCCAGGTGACCCGAGCCCCGCCCCGGGGCGCTGGAGCTCAGTGAGGCCAGGCGCAGAGGGCTGGGGGGAAGCCAGCCGGCAGATAGCTGCACCCAGCTCTCACCCCAGCCAGGGACAGCGGACACCCTGTCAGCATGAGAGAGAAGCGGCGAGGGCCCAGAAACACGCCTTCTCAGACGTGGAACCCACCCCACTTCCCGAAACCCACACACAGTCCATGCAGCAGCAGCCCCTGCCAAGTGGGAAAAGGGTCTGGATCCTTCCAGCAAACACACAGCTCGCCGGATGCCTGGGGAATCCCTACCACCTGGCCCCGCGGGCGCCTGGCTGTGTCACCTGGACTGCGAGGACGTCAAAGAACAAGCTGGCTCCGTCAGAGATCTCCCACCCAGACGTCGGAAGACCCCAGATCCAGGTGCAGAAACACCCCAGAGACCAGCAAAAAAAGCCTCAAGCGCCCGCCACAGCCCCCACTGACGGACTCCAGAGCCCAAAACCCATGCACTCGACTCGCGGAGGAAGTCCTTGCTCAGAGCCTGCGGACGCAATGCCACACACAAGGCGAACACGCCGCTTCCCAGAGAATAAACGATCGGAAAGCGCTAAACGTGGCCGCGAGAGGTGGGAGGTGGGGGACAATGCCCAGCAGCCAGGCGCCCGCTCCAGGCAGACCCCGTGCCCACCTGCACGTGGCCAGAGCGCTGTCCCCGAGCCGTCCGCAGGGGAGACGGTCAGCAGGCCCCGCGGGACACTTGGAAAGCCCGGCCCGGTCACCAAATGCCCACGATGACCCCTTGCCACGCACACGTGGGCTGCACCCACAACGCCCCGTTCACACATCTCACACCCGCCATCTGAGAGCCACCCAGCCAAGTGGGACAGGCTCGCCTGTCCCACGTTGCCCAGCGGCCATGTTCTAACTTGGGTGCCAGGCCCAAAGCCCAGTGGTTCCCAGAGACCGTCCTGCCCGGCGCCCAGCACAGGAGAGGGCCTAGCAGCTCGGGGTGTTTTACGTACGCAGGCGGTTTTACACAACTTTAAACACCTGTCACGCCAAGAGCTTCAGCCGACCTGGAAAACACTACCTGCACCCACCTTACACGTATGGACGTCAAAGCCAATACCTGGAGGGGCCTGTCCAGGGTCAAGTGTGGAGGGAGGCGAGACACACGCACAGTTCTCGTGCTCGAGGGTGAGCTGCCGGGGGGGTGGGGTGCCAACCCAAACACCCCATTGGCACCCCCAAAGCCGGAAAGACAGACCCCCAGGTTCCAAATCACCTGCAGAGGGTTTCTTTGCTGTAGGAGGCCAGGGCCTTCGAGAAGCCTCATCGCTGCAGACCCAGACCCCGAGTGGCCCTGCACAGTGGCTCGTCCATGACAGCCTGGCAGAGAGGGCAGAGCTGAGCCCGCAGACGCCCAGGGCCGGCCCCAGGCGAGCGAGCCCCGTGTGCCCGTCCCTTAGCTCCCGACAGGGTGCAGGAAAGGCTTGCAAAGGGCACGTTTAGGGCAGGCAGCCCCCAGCCAGGACAGCAAGGTGCCCAGCGGCCATGTTCTAACTTGGGTGCCAGGCCCAAAGCCCAGTGGTTCCCAGAGACCGTCCTGCCCGGCGCCCAGCACTGTCCACACGGCACGCCACGGGCCGGGCCGCGGCTCTGGACACAGAGACGCAAGCAGGAGCCTGAGACATCATGGGCTAAACGCCCACAAACTGCTAAAGGACTTTAATAAGAGGGCTGGAGGAGAAGGGCGCTTGGGTGGCTCAGTCAGCTGAGCGTCCGACTCGCAACTTGGGCTCAGGTCACGATCTCACAGTTCGTGAGTTCGAGCCCCCCGTCGGGCTCTGTGCTGACAGCGTGGAGCCGGCTTGGGATTCTCTCTCACCCTCCCTCTCTCTGCCCCTCCACCCCCCACTCTCTAAGTAAATAAACTTAAGAAAAGGGCTGCAGAAGCAAGGTGGTCTGAGCTCCACCCCCAGCCGCCCAGGTCTGTGTGGCCCTGGACAAGTCACCGCACGCCCGAGCCTCAGTTTCCCCTGAGCCTGGGCACAGAAGACGGCATCCTCCCAGGGACGTCTAGGAAGGTAAGTCAGCAGCCTATACAGATCCTGGCACAGGTGAGGGATCAAGACGCAGGTGTCCTCACAGCGAGCGGAAGAGACACACGGCGCGAGCCGGGAAGGCCAGAGGTGCAACCCCCGTCACCACGAGGGGCTCGACTGGGAGCGGCTGGGGCTCCCACCTCTCACTCCTCAGCAGAGAAGGGCTACCAGCCACCCCCACGGCCTCCTCCCCACATACCCCGCACTCGGGCCACCGGGAATCCACACGCCCCACCCCACCCCCGCCCCCAGTTAGACCAGTGCCACGGTCCCCCCGTCTCATGTGCGAAAGGGGAGTGAGCCAGACCCCGAGGCGCCCTCCCCAGAGCTGGCCGCCCTCCCTGGAGTCCAGCGCGCACATATTGGGGGCAGGCCAGAAACCAGGAGTTCGAGCCCGAGGCCATCGGGTCTACAGACCAGAGGACCCCAGTCACGGCCGTGCCCACGGGACCTCAGACAAGTCTCCTCTGTTCGCACATCTAAAGGACGAGGAGCTGAGAGAGGCAGCCAGGGATGCTGGTCAGAATCAGGAGGGAGCAAGATGCCCTCACCTGGGCCCCCGGGCAGACTTTCCACGAGCTGAGCCCCACACCCCACAGGCAAGACACTGGCACCCTCCCAGGCCGGGTTGCCCCCAGGCCCGCCCGCCCGCCCGCCCGGCCCGGCCCTCACCTGCTGGCCACCTGTGGTCCCCTGCCCGCCAGGCCAGGCCCCCTCCCGAAAGAGAGGCCAGGAGGTGCAGCCTCATGGCGAGCGTGGGAGACAGGTCCCACCACGGGGGCGGCCCCATCAGCCCCCGGCCCGCTGGCTCGGGGTCCCACGGCCTCCGGCGATGCAGTGTGGCGGCACACGGGCGGCGGGAGCTTGGGTGGGGAAGGAGGCCTGGGAGGACCGGCGTCTCTGCAAGGCAGCTGCGAGCCTCAGGAGCCAGTGGCGCTCACGCTGGCCCAGCGGGCGAGTTCCCCTTTCCCAGGGCCCGCCCGGCCCACCACCCTCACCCAGACACCTGTGACCACAGGCAGCTCCCATCGGCCGAAACCGGCACTTCTTGGAAGAGGACACGGACCCCAGCCTCGTTTCCTCAATCTGAGCCTGCAGATGGTGAGGCAGATGGGCAAACTGCCCGGCAGGGCCCGGGGCCGGGGGACGGGGCAAGGCCCCGACGCAGGCAGACCAGAGCCCCACCGGCTCCCCTGCCGGCTGACCCGGCCAAGCCCCCTTCCCCGGCTGCACGCCGTGAGGATGGGGCGCGCTTGCCCACGTGGTGCCAGCCGCCCGGGGGGGCTCCTTTGTCCTGACGGACCGTGCCTGTCCTGGCCGACCTGCGATGCCGTCCCCCTGCACCCCAGCAGGAGACACTGTGCACTGAGCCCTGGGAGTCTTCCTTTTGCAGGACTGAGTCCCAGCTAGGGCAGGGGGCGGAGGGAGGCGTGGGGGAGCAACGAGGAGCCCCACAGCCAGGGAAGCGGGGCCTGAGCCGGTCTGGGTGGACCCCGCCTCCAGGGGCCACAGGGACTCAGCCTCTGAGGGGAGAGGGTCTTCGGGAAGGCTTCACGGCCCCCCGCCGCTCTTTCAGGCCACAGAATGCGTCCCGGGGCCCATCAGCCCAGGGCTCGGGGCCGGCGTTGGGAGTGGGGGGCAGGGGGACCACAGCACGCAGACTTCGGCCCCACAGGCCCCCCGCCAGGCGAGGAGCCTGAGGCCCAACCAGGTCTATCCACGCGGGGCTGCCCTGCCCAGATGGCAGGGGCCCGGGCGGCCCCCAGACCACGCCAGCACACCCCACACCTGTCCACCAGCTTGCACCACCCTCCGCCGGAAAGCCAGCTGGCCGTGGGACTGGGGCAGGCCCCTGCCCACGGGGCGCCCACCGGACTCCCGACGCCTGGCCTACCCCCAAGGCAGGCTCCCCCTGGCGCTCACGTCCCCACGGCCCGTCACATCCTCCAAGCCAATCCTGTCACGTCACCAGGGACCCACGTCACGCTCCAGCCCTCCACGAATATCTGCCCAATCTGGGGTTCCAGGATCCAGGGGAAGGCCCCAGAAGTCACGCTGCAGACTGGAGGGGCCTGGGACTCCCACATCCACGGCGGGAAACAGCACGTCACTTCCTGCGCTTTTATTCAGTTTGCGTTTGGTTTGCGACGCACGTGTTGTTTTCATGACAGTGACACAAGCCACCTCTGCAGCAGCCTGACTTTAGCAAGACTCTGGCCACACACGAGACCCAGGCTGCTGCTGTCCGTCCTCCAGGTTGGCCGCGATCCCTCATTCACTCCCGGTCACACCTCCCAGCGCCTGTCCGCCTGGTTCAGGGCCCGGGACCACACCTGCATCAGATCACCCGATGGACAGGTGCGGCGAGGTCCTGCCTGGAACCAGCACCACAAGCCCAGCCCAGGAGAGGTAACATGGCAGCCCAGCTGTGGCTGGTGGTCCACTGCGTCCCCCAGATCGTCCTCAGCTGCCTGTGGCCTGACCAGCAGGCCTACGCTCCCAGGGCAGGGCAGTCCCTGTGAGATCAGCCCCCTGGTCACCAGTCCCCACCGTGGCCCGCCTGTGTGCGGACACCCGGGGAGGCCAGCCGCCACCCACCCCCTCCCAACACACGCACACGAGCAACATCCATGTGGGTCACGTGGCCCCAGAGTCCTACCAGCACAGACCCCGGGGCTCTCCCCGACCAGACCCCGCCTTGAGTGGGCCCATCCAAAGGCACTCAAACAGTCAGCAAGTGCCAGGACTGTGGTAGGTGCTAAGCAGAACCGGGAGGCTGGGGGGTGGACAGAAAAGCGGCAGGGGTGGGGGTGGGGGTGCCGCCCAGTGGGTGTGCATCTCCTCCCGGTAGGCGTTTCGCGACGTGAGACATCGTCCATAGCTTGAGGTCGGCCGCGGAAGCATTTGCAGCACAGAAACCAGGAGACACCCCAGATCAGAGCTCCCCCACCCCACCCCACCCCACCCCAGAACCATGGGGACACCCCCTGCCGGCCTCAGCTTCCCTATCTGTAACCAGAGGGGGTTGGCGGGTCCTGACAGCCTCCTCCCATCCCCCCAGCACCCCTCAAGGCCACAGACCTACTGTTCTTCCCGGGAGCAGGGCCCCTTCTTGGCCAGTCCCCTGCCTCCAGTCCGCCCGGCCAGTGAGGCCACGTCCAAGATGGCGGCCCAGAGGCCTTCTGCCCACTCAGGCCCGCGGCCCAGCCTCCTCCTCCCACCAGTGGGCCAGACCCGCCTCAGCACCAGGCCCCGGGCCCCTGCAGCCCCCGCCGCCCGCCCCGGCCTCCCCCTCCCGGCCCGGGTGCCCCGTGAACAGCAAACCAGACCTCAGCTTCCTTCCTCTCCACACGCGGCGGCCGTGAGGGAGCGGTGAGAAGGGCGAGGGCTGGGCAGGAGGTGCCAACCCCACCGCAGCCACTCGCTTCCGTGCTGCCAGGGGCGGGGGCTGCCGCAGAGGCCAGCTAGCCTCCCCCATTCCCCCGGGGCCGGGGGAGGGGGGGCGGTGAAGACATGCCCGGGGAGGGTCCGGTCCGGGACAGCTGTGCCCAAACAGCCCCCACGGAGGACCCCCTCAAGGCAGGGAGCCACCCGTCAAAGCCCTGACCAGGGCTGTGGAAGACCGCTGACCATCAGCTTGGAAACCTCAAATTCACCCAGGGGTCTCCCGTCCATCACCCGCACCAGGGCCAGCCCACCTCCCTCTCTCAGAGGGGCCACAGGGGCCTAGCCCCCCAGCCCTCTCCAGTCAGTATGCCCATCGGCCCCTCCTAGCCCCAGCCCTGGCCCTCAGAGCAGGCACAATTATTCACTGTGGGTCTTCCTCCTCCAGGAAGCCTCCCTGCCCCTGCCAGACAGAGTAAATGGCTGGGACAGAGCCTCAGCCCCAAACCCTCTCAGAGCACCAACTCCTACCCTGTGGTCGCCGGCTTAGGTCTGAGCCCAACAGCCCAGGCTGGTCATCTCCCACCCCTGCCCCTAGCCCAAGACCGGCCCTCTGGTCACCACTCCCAGCCATCTACCTCTTGAAAACCTCTGAGCCTCAGATCTGCTCCAGCTGCCCCCCCTCCCCTACGTCTGCCCTTCACAGAGGTACCCGGATGGCCCTCCGAAGGTCTGGGGCTCTTTCCTGAAAAGCTGTGCCCAGGTCACAGAGCTGGCAAGAGGTTCTGCCAGGCTCAGACCCTTACCAGTCTGTACCTCTCCCCACAGTGGGGGAGCACGAGCCTTCCGGCCCACCCTTCTGGGGCTCTGCTGTCTCTGCAGCAAAGCGGGCCTTCAGCAGAAGCTGTGGCTACCGTCTACCTTGGGACCTGCCGCTCCAAGGCCCCCGATCCCAGGACTGGTGGCCCTGAGCCCTGCCGAGGGCCTCTTCTGGCCTCTGGCCCCCAGAACCAGGTGCAAGGGATTGGCAGAAGGTGAGGCTGCCTGGCCAGTTCTATCCCTGCCCGGCCCAGGAACAGGAGTGGGGCAGCACAGGCCTGGTAGCCGTGGGGCACAGGCCCAGGAGGCCCGCCCTTCAGGCCCACCGCACTGCCACGCCTGCCCCCTGCACAACCAAGGACGCGGACCTACCCGACCCAGGGGCCAGACTCCGTGTTTCCTGCCTCCCTGCCTTCCCTCCTCCCTGCCCCATGGGTTTGCTGCCCAATCGCAAGGTGGGCACGAAGCAGCCTCTGCTCCTTGGGCGGCACCGACCCGGGAGGCACCAACTTCTCACAACCAACCGCCCGGCCTCCCCGGCCCACGAGAGAGCCCCCCACCTCCCACCGCACAGCCTGGTGGGAGGCGGGGTCTCTGAGAGGGAGGCCGCGAGCAGGCCCCCACACACCCGCTCCCCCTACTCCCCCGTGCCAGGTCAGCGGCACGTCTCAGCACGTTACCCCACAGCCTGGCCCCTGCCACCCCCGCTCCTAGGATCAGCGTGACTCACGGGGCTGGAACGCCGCCTGGCCCCCAACGCAGGCGGCCGCCCTCTGCACACACACCTGTCCAGACTCGATGCTGGCAGATGGCAGGAGGGCCTGGGAACTGGGTGTCCCCAACGCTGGGGGGCCGGCCAAGCACCGTGTCACGGAGGGGCTCCCAGGAGGGACGCGGGAAGGTTGCGTTCGGGCAAGTGGCTCAGGAAACGCAGCCCCTACAGGGCTGGAGGCCCGATCCCGAAAGCCCGAAGGCCCAAGGGCCTCCACGAAAGGGCCTAGGACTCAGATGGGGCCACTGCCTCCCTGACTCGCCCGACCCAGAGGCCAGCATGCCGACCAAGCAGGGAGGGTCCCAGACCCTCCAAGCCCAGGCACAGGGGCCACTGCCTCCCCCCACAGGAGGCCGGGCTTCACCCTGGGGGGCCAGGCAGATCTACAGGCCCCACCCCCACATGGAGCTTCCGCTCAGGCCAGGCCAAGGTCTCAGCTGTCCATCAGGGGTGTCCCGTCACCTCCTGGGAACGAGGGATGCTTAGAAGGGGCAAGAGACAGGAGAGCAAAGCCCGGCCAGCAGTCAGGGGCACATGGGAACACCCCCAAGCGGGCAGCCACATCTTGGCTCAAAGGGCCAGAGCTGGCCTCTGACACACAAGGGCCACCGACAGCAATGCCCATTACCCTGACTCACCACCCCAAGGGTGGGGGGCCACTGCGGCCCCTCCTGACCGCAGGCCCCCCGAGGCCATCCCTACAGATGGCCAGAGAACAAGGGAGTCCCCGTCCCGGGATGCCTCCAGGAGCACAGAGTGCCGGCCACCCGGGTCTCCCGTGAATGGGTCACAAAGGTGTCCTGAGATGGCCCCGACTTCACCCTTGGGGAGCCCACGGGAAGTGGGCAGAGACCTTGGAGGAAGATCTAAGGGGCCTCACTTAGTGCGGGTGAACGGGGCCAGAGACTGAAGGAGAAAAAAAGAAGGTACGGGAAAGAATACGGCCAAGGACAAACAGGACAGGGATCAGCCAGGCATCCAGGCCTACTGCACACCTACGGCCCCCCTGGGCCGGTGAGACAGGAGGGGGCCAGGAGCCTGGCCCCAGGCCCCAGGAGCTGCACCAGCAGGAGAGCCACTGACCGGGTGCTGAGCCCTGGCAGCAGGCCCTGCCCCACCCGCACCCCCCGGGGAGGGAAGGAGAGGGGCTCACAGCCCCGCCCAAGGACAGAAGCGGGCCTCTCTTCCGGGCACAGGATGGAATAGGACAATCTGACTCGAGGAAACAAAACAAAGTCACAGCCAAGGGCAGCCCTGCTCCCACCCTCCGCTCAGCTTGAGGGACTCACACAGGCAGCACGTGGCCAGGGGCCAGGACGGCCGCCTGCGTGCAGGACCTCCAGTGGCGGCTGGAGACAGACGGACGCACGGTCAGGCCGGGGCACCTCTGGGATCCGGAGCCCTCGGCGCGCAGAGAACAAGCCTCCCTCAGCAAACCCTGACTCTGAGGGGAGCCGCAGGGCAGTGCACCACCCTGGGGGTCAGGCCCCCCCCACCCCGGCTGGTGAACCTTGGCCCTGAGCTGGCGCTGGATGGGGAGGTGGGGGGGACCGCCACCTCCACCTGACCCGGGGCACTGCCACGGTCTGGCTGGCATCTACCGCCCTCCCAGCGGACAGGGAACGCGCCCCAGAGTCTGGCTTCAAACAAGCAAACAAACCAGCAAGTATCCTCAGTTCTCTCCAGGCCACGGTCCCCCCAGGGCAGACTATCACTTCCGCTCCACCTTGAGACAGGAGGGTGGGGGTGGGGGGGTGGCATTAAAGCGGAGGAAGGTGTGGGGCCAGGGTCCCGGTGCAGGGCCCTGTGCATAACCATCACACTCGCGGTGGCCGGGCACCCCCGGGAGCTCAAGCCCTCGCCCGTACTCTCTCCCTGCCCTGGCCCTGCCCGGATCGCAGCTTCCTGCTGAGGGCGCCCCTAATCCCCAAAGGCAGTCGGCCAGGCCATGCCATCGGCAGCCCCACACCGGCCCTGCCACCCCTGCATTTCCCCAGGCCCCCTGGGGCCTTGCTCAGTGCCCCATCGCCTCCCCAGTGAGGCTGCGACCAATGAACACACACACACACACACACACACACACACACACACACACGGGAGCAGAAAGGAGAGAGCAGAAGCCATGAACAAAAACTCTAGATCTCCGGAAGAACAGGGCAAGATCCAACCAAGGGGAGACGGCACGTGTGGACCAGGCCACGCGAGACTCTGCTTCGACCCACGGTGACGACACTGGGGGCAGGCTCCCCCGCAACACCCCCCCCCCCCCCACTACAGACACCCAGCGTGGAGCCCGCGGCCATGGCGGAGAAGGCGGCGGTGCCCAGACCCCGGGGCCACCAGGCCGGCACAGGGCGGGCCTCACCAGGGTTAGGGTTAGGGTTAGGGTTAGGACACTCACACACCACACCGCACAGGCAAGGGCTTCAGTAAGGACAGGCACCTCAAGAGGCCCTTGACATGAGGTCCAAGAAGAGACAGAGACACAGAGCGACAGCTGCCAGGACAGAGGTGATGGGGTTGGTGGGGGCCGTGTGGGGTCGCCAGACCGAGAGGTCCCCAGAGCCGCACACAAGCGGGATGGATGTACAATGTTCATGGTGAGCACATTCGGCCTCGAAGCAAGGGGCCGGCTGCCCACGGGGGCCGCACAACGGGGACCCTGCCCCGGAGCGAGCTCCTTGGTCAGGTGATCAGGAACTCAGGCCACCACCCCTGCGCTAGGGGACGGCACAGGGTGACCGGGGGGTACCGGCCCAGCCCATCGGTGGCCTGATATCCCGGGAACAGAGGGAGGGGCCCCCTGGTCCCACAGCTCAGAAGCAACAAGCCTAGGATTCCGCCCCCACCAGGTCCCAGACGCTAACCAAGACTGGCCAGGGCCCCTGCTCTCCAGTGCCGGCCCCTCACTAGGCTCACCTCCAGGCCGGGGATCTCAGGGCCCCCAGCAGGATCCGCCGGCCCCAGTCAGGAACAGCAGCCGACAGTGTGCCGGGGAGGAAGGGAGGGTGTGGGCCCAGGACGCACAGACCACGCTCGGCCTGGAGGTGAACTCAGGCCGGCCCACCCGCCCGGCCAGCCACGGTGAGAGTGCGGCCCGCATCCACTCCAGCCCTCCACAGGCCCAGAAACTCCAGGACCCTTGGCCCTCACCGCGGCTTCCGGCCTCTCTTGAACCCCACAGACAACGTGAAACCTACCACCCCTCAGAGCCCAGACGGCTCGTTGGTCTCAGGTGCAGGATGCTGGCCAGGTCCTTCCCGAAAGCCCCTGTACCCTCAGATGGCAAAAATGCCCCTGCCAGGTGCCCCAACGGCTCCTGTAAATGCCAGCCGGAGGGGTGCCAAAGTCCCCTGATTATCCCTGATGCGCAGGACCCCGCACTGGACGCTTTAGAACGTGCGCCTCATTCGGGTCTTTCAAACGCTCTACGGGCATCGCCATCTTTTTACAGACACAGAGAGCGAGGCTCCGTCACACAAAGTTCAACCTACCCAAGGCCACACAGCTGGTCAGTATGGGCCACACTTGAGATCAAGGCTGCCGGGCAAAGGTGCGGTGGGGGGAGGGGGGGGGCAGGAGACAGCCGTGTTAGGAGACACAGCAGAGCGGGCAGCAGGGGTGCTGACGTCAGGGGTGCTGGCGGGAGCCTGTGCCCTCACAGGTGGGCGGAGACCACTGAGGCAGGGCAGTGAGGCCTAGATAGGCCTGAGCACACGCACACGCCCCACAGGCACACCCTGCTGGGGGTCCGGTAGCCCCTGGAAACCCCAACCTCGGGCGAGGCCCTCGGGGAAGCGGGAGGGCAGCGACCAGCACGGGACCCCCAGGGTCCCGGGTCCTCTCCAGGAGCACCCCGGTCCTGTCCTCCACTGTCCATGAGTCCTACCAAAAGGCCAGGTCTCCTTCCTCCCCCAAAAGAGGGCAGGCCGCTTCTATGGAACATCCTAACTTTGACAGAAACCAAAAATCTAGACTCCGTTTTTGTTTCAAATGTAAACGCCGGGATATGCCACGAGCTATCTGCGGTCGAGAAAGAGGCCAACCCCAAGCAAGACGCCCGCGGCACTAACCTTGGCGGGGGGGGGGGGGGGGGGGGGGGGGGGGGGGACGCGATGGCTGCTTTTCGCTTTGGCGTTGGTAACAGAGTCGCAGGGTGTTTGGTTTGGGGTTTTGGGAGGGGGGGGAAGTGCTGTATAGAATCTCAGCATCCCCCTGTCTGCCGGCCCCTGGCACAAACCCCCCACCTAAAGCCCCTCCACACCAACACAGATTTGATTTTCCCCAAAACTCCACCCACCCAGGAGCCCCTCCAACCCTGCCCCCAGGTGAGTTGGAAGAAGCCTTGGGAGCTCCCTGCCCGGACCCCCGCCCACTCGCCTCTGCCCGCCCATCGTCCTCGGCCGTCAGGAGGAGAGGCCACTCGGCAAACTCGAACGCCAGCCCATCCGAATGGTCCCTGGGCTGACCCAGACGTGAACCGGGGTTTACTCTGGGCCGGGGCCCGCGGGGGGGCCTCTGCCAGCTGCCCAGGGCCAGCTCCCCCCAGCATGCCCCAGAGCTCCAGAAAGGGCCAAGGCCCACGAGGAGAACCCCCCGCCCCACCCCACCTCCCAGACCCAGACCGCACCAGCGGAGCACCCAGGAGCCACTCCAATTCTGGAAGCAGGAAGGATCCTGTGGTACCTGGGCCGACCACGGCCACAGCGGCCACCACCCCACCCCCGCCCCCCACCCTCCTCTTGCTCGTGCTGTCTGGGCCTGCCCACTCTCCTCCCCCAGCCTTGGGAACCAGGTCACTTCCAGGAACGCGCCGGCTCTCTGGCCTCTAGGCTTGGACAGGGTGTTCCCTGGGCCGAAATTCCCTCTACGTGTCTCCTGGCTCTCTCCAACCCAATTTAAACAACACCTCCTCCAGGACGCCCTTATGATCCTCTTAGCCAGAGCAGGGACCCCCTCTACCACATACCCCGGAGAGGGCCCCCCTGCTGGCTTGTCTGAGGCTGCTAAGGTCTGGGGGCTCCTGAGGGTAGGAGCCCCAACTGGTCCATCAGGCATCCCTGGGGCCTGGCGCGCAGAGGTCCCCCATGAGGTCTTATAAATACGTGGGCAGGGTGGTGGTGAGAGAGGTAGGAACGAGCCAGGGCAGAATGCAGGATTCACCGAGAACCAGCCAAGCAAGCAGCAAGTTTTAAAGAGATCCCAAAGCACCGACAAGCTGCGCAACCCCCAGCAGTTAAACAACCCCTCTGAGTTTTTATTTCCTCTTCTGCAAAGAGAGGCCATCACACATGAAGAAAAGGGACTAGGACACAAGTGGAGGAGACGAGGGGCCACAAAGCTGGCCTTTCCTCATCCGTCCCCACAGATGGTGAACACAGGTGGAGAGCGGCCAGCGGCCCACAGCCAGCAGACCTGGGCTCCACTCCTGGCCACATGACTCATGGCCAGGTGGGGCCGCAGGCATCTGACTCAACCCCACTGGTCTCAGCGCCCCTGTCCTCAGAAAGGCTTCTGCTCCCTTCACATATCACGGAGTGCCCGCCAATGAGACACCTGCCCCCCACTGACACCCGTGCTAGGAATAGGCAGATAAACAAGGCCGGGCCCTGCCCCGGGATGCGTAGTCCAGACTCACACGGAGACCCTTCCAGGAGCCCACAAAGAAAAGGTACTCTTATCTGAGAGCAGACATCAGGGAAGGCTTCCCGTAAGAGGAACCACTTGCCTTCCTCCAGCTATAACACAGTAGATTCCCATGTTCCCCTCCAAACCAACCCCTGCACTCTGTGCAAACGGGACAGACACCCCTGCCACAACCCCAGGGAGGGCGGCAGACAGATGCAGGGAGCCCTGCTAGCAGGAGGCATTGAGACCAGGGCCCAAGTCCAGTCCTACCCCCTCCTGGCCATAGGCCACAGGGAACGACGTCACCCCCCTGGGCTAGGACGTTCTCATCTGGAACACAGTTCAGGACGGAAGCGGCGTGGCTGAGCACGGCCCTGGCTCACGGCAGGTGCTCGATAACCAGGAGCCACTCCGGGGGCCACGGGCCTTCCCACCACGGCAGTCCCAGCCCAAGTGTCACCCACATCCTCCCCACCCCAACCACAGGGACTCCCACCTTACCAGAGCCCAGGTCTCCCGACACCCCCTTCTCCACGGCCCCTGGCTTGGCGGTTGCCTCGCTGTGTGGCCCAGACCCAGCCCATCATCGTCTCTGGGCATCTGCTTCCTCCTCCATAAGACACCAGTCTCCAGCGCCCCTCCCCTGCTGACGAGCGACAGTCAGACGCCGCAGCCAGGGTGAGGCCTGACCACAGGTTCCCAGAAGCCCGGGCCCCTCCGTCCCCGTAGCAGGGGCCTCGTTGTCCTGCGAGGCCCTGTCCTGCTCGCCTACACCCAGAGAGCCAGACCTTGGAAGTGTTCTCAACCAACTCTGTGCCCGGGTTGGCGGGGTCCCCGTGGGGACCCTGGGCCACTCGCCCGAGGCGGCCCACCTCAGAAGGGCAGAGCTGGGGTGTGCCCCCCGAGATCACACTCTCCCACCATACCGTGTCCTCCCGGTCTGACCCAGAAGAACCCCAGGGAGGGCGGCCTTCACCGTCCAGCAGTGTGGACGGGGTTTCCTGCCCACTGGCGGTGTGACCCCAGCAGGTCACTTGGGCCCTGGAAGCCCCATTTCCCCCCTAGACACCAAGCATGAGCACGGAAACTCTAGGGGATAAGGGAAGGCTCCACAATCCCCCCAAAGTCAAGGGCCTGGAGCACAGGGGGTGACCAGTCACCACAGCCATCGCGGCCGCTGTCTGCCCTCTTGCAGGGCAGTCCCAGGCACCAGGCCCTGCTCCAGGGCCCCCACTTTCCACCATCTCCTCAGCAGGAGGTCAGCCCAGAAAGGGGCCCACGCTCAGCCAGGCCAGTCCCCAGGGGGCGCAGGGGCCGGGACCCTCGGCTGCACCATCTGCTACCTGACTGGTGCACGCCCACCAGGCTGGAGAGATGTCCCCGGGCTGCCTCCCTCCTCCCTTCCCTTCCCTTCCCTTCCCTTCCCTTCCCCTCCCTACCCTGCTGGCCACAACAGCACAGGCTCCAAGCTCTGGGTTCAAATCCTGCCCCCTCCCCCAGTCCAAAGCCCAGTGATCTATGGAAAACGGGCAGGTCACAAGGACTACGTGGGCCCGGAGTAATGTCACCCCCTCCTGATGCCACGAGCGCTGCCAGAGCCCCGGGCGGCCTCTCCTTGTCTCCTCGGGGAGGAAGCGAGGAGCCGGGCACCCCGGACCGGGAGGCGCAGGCTGCACCAGGCTCCCGACACCGGGTCCTGTGACGGGCTGGCAGGATGTTGGGAAACCCGTGAGCACTTATTTCAACACCGCCGGCCACGTCAGCGACTGGTTTCAACACGCAGGCACCCGGGAAGGACCACCGCCATCCTGTCAGGCCACCCGCCTGCCACGCCGTGCCACGCAGGGGGGATGCTGGCCTCGGGCACAGCGCTCTCGGCCCCCTCCCCTCACCGTCCCCCAACTTGGGTGACATCCCTTGTCCTCAGGGACTCGCGGACACAAGGGTTGGGTCATTTCAAAGGTGCAGAGGCCACCCCCAAAGCCGGTTTGCCACACCCCTGCGCCGGGCTGCAGGCCCAGTGAGCCAGGGGGCACCGGGCCTAGCATCAGCCGCCAGGCTCTGTCCCAGGCCTGCGAGCCACGGCTGTGAAGCAGCGACAGGAGTCCCCTGCGGGCCTGCCGGGGCGAGGCCGGGGCCTCAGGGCACCCCGCCAGCCCAGACCTCGCCAGGCCATCTCAGCTGACACGGCGGCCGGTCAACTTGAGCGAACACGCGCCCCTCTGCACAGCCCAGCCCAGCCCAGCCCAGGGCCTGCTTGTGGCCCACACCGCTTTGCTGAGTTATCAGCAAAATGAGAGTGGGGCCCGTGCTCCAGGAAAACGGTCCCACTGAACTCTCAGGGAGGTCCCGCCCCACAGAGGAGGACACTGAGGCCCTGCGAGGGCAAGGGACTCCCCCAAGGACACGCCTGCAGGAGCGGGTCGGCAGGGACCCCACTCTGACCCACACCCCAGCTGCCTCCATGGGGCCAGCAGGAGGGCAAAAATGTGGTTGGGGGGGGGGGGTCTGGTGGGAAGGCAGATCGGCTTTAGGGGTAAATCCCGGGGGAGCGGGGACCGTCTGCTACCGGCCTAGGGTCCTGCCACCTGCTGACCCCAGAGCCGGCCCAGGGGCCCCAGCTGCAACCAACTCCCCCCCAGCTGTATCTCCAGCTCGGGGGCTAAGGTTCCCGGCACTGCCACCCACCATTCAGCTGGACGTGGCCTTGCCCCAGGCCCTTGGTACGCATCGCATCCCGAATGAGCTAGCAGAGCGGACCCCGGGCTGGCCACTGCCTCCCTCCGTGACTGCGGTACGCCCTCCACCACCTTGGCCGTGTCCTCTCCTAGCAGGGCTGGCCCAGGAGCGTCCCTCCCTCCAGCCCCCCCCCCCCCCTCCCCGCCACGGCCCTCAGAGCCTGCCTCAGCCGGCCCCGCCCACCCTGCAGCCCCACCACCGGCTCCAAGGGGCCACGTGTCTGTCCGGGCGCCCCCACCCCTGCGTCCCGCACAAAGCACAGACGACTGCCGGGGACAGCTCGGGGTGACGAAGAAGGATGCCTGGGGCTGCCAAGCTACAACTGGCTCCCTGAAATCCCCAAGGGCTCAGCACAGCCAGGCCGCACCAACAGAGAGACACAGAACTCCAGACGAGGGGTGACCGGCCTGCCTTCCACACCAGATGCGGGGACACGGCAGAAAGCCCACTGCGGGAGACAGAGGGTGAACCAGCACGCAAAGGAGGGAATTAGGGGTCGAGGGGCAGGGAGGCCCGGTGTGGTTCTGGGGGCCCGGAAGGGCTTCACAGAGAACCGGGAACAGGAGGGGCCGGCGGGGCCGAAGGCAGCCCGGCGCTCAGGGCAGGGGAGCAGCTGGCCAGAGGGGAGCCTGTCGGGGGAGAGCAGGCTCTGCCAGGCGGCAGTGGAGCCAGGGTTCAAGCTCAGGTCCGAGGACATCCAAACCGTCAGCCCACACGGCCCCCTGAGGCCCCTGAAGGCATCTGCTGGTGAGGACTGGCGGGCCTCCTTCCTGTCCCCACATCAGGAGACCGAGGCCAGATCCGGGGAGTCAGGCAGTCAGGCGCCCCCCGCCACGTGCCCAGCCGAGGCTGCCACCTGCTCCTCACACCGGCCTGCGCGAGTCGGGGTCCCCGTGCAAGTGTACATGTATGTGTGTGTGCATGCACACCCATGTGTTTGCGTGCAAGCTTCCGGGTTAGATGGGGCCTTGAGCTGGAAGGAGGGGTCTCCCGATTTGGCCTCTCCAATCCCCCTTGCCGCCTCCAAGCCATAAGGCTGCAGGAGACGGTGGGGCAGCGTGGGGACGGAGGCCCGCCTGGCCCGGGGGGAATGCGCTAAGGTCACCCAGCTGCCCCAGGTGGAACCGTGGACCAGGCCCATGACTCCCAAGCCCAGGCAGCACGTGCGGGGAAGGGGGCCCTGGGTGGGGAGCTCGTGGGGACAGCAGGGCCCAAAAGGCCCTCAGAGGTGTGGCGGCCACCAACCCCCACAGCCACACGTGCACACACACGTGTGCACCACCCACAGAACAGCACACCCGCTCTCTCTCTCGAGGCAAGACAGCCAACTTTCCAGAACCTTCTGCTGCCTGGGCCTTTTCACTCCACAGGGAGCATCTCTACCGCACCAGAGCACAGGGAGGCCCCCTGGCAGGGGGTGACCGGGGCTGGGAGGGAGCCCCCGAGCCCACAGGGGCACCCTCATCGGAGCCCTGGGACCGCTGCCCTTCTTTCTGGAAGGAGGCCTGGCCACGCCCCCGTCAAGCCCTGAGCAGCCCTTCGCGGAGCCTGTGGGGGCACCGGGCAGCAAGGGAGGGAGCAAGAGCTGGGAGCAGGCAGGGCCACACACCCAGGCGTGTCCTCCTTCACTGGGAGGAGGCCGCTGCAGGGACAGGGGCCCGCTCAGACAAGGTCCAGGACGAGGTGTAGCTTTACGGGGACCACCGCCCTGCTGTTCATCTTCTGCAGGCTGCTATTCCCCAGGATGGGGCTGGGGAAGCCCCCCGCTTCACCCCTCAGACACTGGGAAGAGTCCCCAGGGGCTGGGGAGACCCCCCCCCCCCCAGATCATACCCGCTGCAGCCAGGCTCCCGGGCGTCGCAGAAGCGGGGTGCCCTCGCGGGGCAGCCCAGGCCTGGAGCACAACCACACAGGCGGCCTCTCCGAGGAGGGGAGAGGTGGCTCCAGAGCGAGCCGAGCGGTGTTTGTTTAATGACAAATTACGCCAAGCAGGCAGAGAGCGTCTTATCGCAGAGATACCATCAACTGATGTCAGGGAGCTCTGGGAACTATTAGCTTAATTAGCAGTTCCTGCCGGGTCAGCGAAAAGTGCTGGCTGAGCGGGGCTGCCAGAACCGGGCTGGGCAGGTCCCGGGGTGGCACCTGGTAGGGAGAAGCCGGCACGGCGTCGCCCCTCGAAGCCCTCCACCCGCCGGCGCTAAGGACGCGCTGTGCCCCTGGGCGGGTGCGTGCGCCCACACACGCCCACTGCCCAGGGGGGCAAGCGAAGGCCTGGGAGGCAGCATGAAGGCAGACTCCACGCCCAGGACACACCCCAAAGGCCCCGACGGCCTGGCAGGGGGCTAAGAGCCCGCCTGGGTTCACACCCGGTCTCCAGGCGGCCGGTCCCCCTCTGCACCGCCAGCCCGCCGAGGCCCCAAGGCCGCCGCCCCGGCTGCCCCTCCAGGGCGCACAGCGTCCACGGCCCCGCAGGGCCTGCCGGGGCACTGCTCGGCCTCAAGCGAGCGATCCACCTTTCTGGGGCTCAGTTCCCCGCACGCCCACGTCGTCGCAGCTGTCGTGGGGACAGTCTCTCCGGGGCCCTTCACACGCTGAGGCTGGATTTCCAGGTGCTACTCCCCCGAAGCTGGAAGACCAGGCCAACAGAGACCCTCTCCAGCCCCACCCGGCTCCTCGTGGGCGGGGAGAGGGGCACACCCCGAGAGGAGGGACGGTCGTCCCCACCCTCCCACGGCCACACTGGCCCCAGGCCAGCCTCTCCTGTCCAGGGGGGCCTGGGGCAGGGGGCAGCCGCGGCCGGTGCTGGGGAGGGGGCCACTTCCGCTGCCCCCGGGAGCCCGCCGCGGCCGGCCGCTGTGCCGCCGACACCCCGAGGTAATGCGATCCAGATGTGGTCGGTGGTGCGAGAGGGGAGCGGCCCCGCGCCCTGCTGAGGGAGCTGGAAGCGGCCTGAGATAATGTGGGATTCCTGAGCCCGCGCCCAGGCCCGTGGACCCGGGAGGGTGGGAGAGCACAGGCCGCTGCCCCTCCCTGCGTGTGCGCGCCCAAGACCACCCAGGCGGGACAGGAGCCAAGACACCACCCACCCTGGGACCGCAGCCCCTCCGCTGTGGCCCCCGCGTCTCCGAGCCTCAGTCTCCCGTCTGTGCCCGGCAGGGGCACCTCTCCCGGGCTGCTGCTGAAGCACCCGGGGGCCGGCCCGAGATGCTGAGGACGTGCCCACCCAACCCCTCCAGGAAGGAGGGGGTGCCACCAAAATCCCGTGGTCTTGAGGCTCCAGCCAGGACAGAATACTGCTCCTAGAGGTCACTCACCTGACCCCTGACCCCCGATCCCCCCGACAGAGGACTCAGCTTCATTGCTGAGCATTTGCATGTACCTCCCTGGCCAGCCCCACCCCACATGGGACTCCTTCCCCAAATCAGGCCTGAACCGGGCAGGATGACAGGGTGGGGGGATTCTTTCTGCCTGACACATCTTCCTTTCCTTCCAAGTGCCCCTCCTTGAGTCTGCCTGGCCCCTCACAGCCACCCCTGGCCAGGGTCTGCAGCCACTAAGGTCAAACCAACTGTCCCATCCCGGGTACACTGAGGGTCAGTAAGAGCTCGGTCCACACACAGCACAAACCCTGGGGCCTGGCACTGGCCTCGTCCAGCTAGCAACAGCTGAAGAGGGTGGAGCAGGGGGCCTGGCCACACACGGCCCCAGAGCCCCCCATCCACACTGAGGCCGTTGTGTGTAAGACCCCAGATAAGCCAAGAACGGTCAGGTCTCTCGGAACATGTGGTACAGCTGCTTTTCTCGGAGCAGGTGCACCGGCCAAAGTGTCCCCGAGGCTGGGATGGCCGACGCTCCGGGCACACCCAGGACCCGGGCCCCAGCTACCTCTCTGGCTCACCCGCCCAGGTACCACTGCCCCCCAAAGGAAAGAACAGGTGGGCAGAGGGGCTTCTGGCCAGCTGCTGGTGGGCTGAGGTGTGGCCCTGAGTCTCCACCTCTTCGTCTTCAAAGGGGGTTCTCGGGAGGACCCTGTGAGACGGCACGCATGGATGCTTTCCCCGGGGCCTGGGGCGCAACCTGCACCCCGACCCTAGCTCCGTTCCCCACCCGAACCCGCACAGCCTTCACCGTAGGAACCCCCCACCCCAGACACTGCAGGACTGGCCCCTCACACAGGGTGCCCGGGCATAGGGCACAGCTCTCTCCGGCCTGCCTGCTCTCTTCTGAGAGGCAGGGGAAGCAGCGAGAGGGGACAGACGTCCTCATCCATAATGCTCTCCAGCCAGGGCCAGGAGGTCAGCTCCGCCTCGGGCACTCAGGGCCCACAGCCACCACCTCCCTGACCCAGCCCAGGTCACCTCCAGCAGGAAGCCACCCAGAAGTCCCAGAGGAGGCCAAGGCCAGGCGAGCAGGGCAAGGCCCCAGTGAGAATCCCAGTCCGACCTGTCGGGGCCTCAGCTTCCAAACTGTAAACTGCCCCGTTAGGCTGTTGCGACCCGAGAAGGGACAGTGCCCGTGACAGGTAGGCACCCGTAAGGGGCTTCTGTCATTAGTGTCAGCAAAGGCCCATCCTGGATCCTCTTAGCAGATCACCTGGCCTGTCTCCACTGGGGTTCCAGGCCCCCGCACGTCGGACGCTCACCTGACCTTCTGCCCCGCCCGGGGCCCATGAGCTCCCGCCCCACTGCTCCGGCACCCTGTCCCCGAGCGCCTGCACCTCAGACAAGACGCCGTGAACCTTGGAAGCTCAGCTCGGTGAGAAGAGGCCTTGATTCAGCTTGAGATTTGGAGGGAAAGAAAGATCAGTCACAACACCACGGCAGGAGTCTAGAGGCCAAGAGCAGAAAGCCCGCTCGCGGCGTGGACCACCGCCTCTCAGCTGTAACGTTCTCAGGGAAGACTCCTCCCCGAACTCCTAAAACGAGTGGGGATTACAGACCGTAGGGAGCCCGAGGCTCACTCCAGAGTCCGCGCCTGAACCCGCGTGTGCCGGAAAGTGGGCGCTGCCCTGGACGTGAGGAGGCCCAGCGCGCCCTCCCGACCGGGCGCCCTCAGCGTCCGCGTCCGCGTCGGCAAGGGGCAGCGCGGGGCCGTCCTTAGGACGCAGGGGCCACGCCGACCACGCCCAGGCAGACGGGCAGCCGTGCCACCACATTAGCCGAGCACCGACGTGCACTCAGTACCCGGCCCGGCTCAGGATGCCCGGCTCCTGGCAGCGTCCTCGCCGCAGCTTCACACGGCCCTGTGGCCGCGGGCACCACCTGGGGCCTTCCTGGAGATGGTGGCAGAAAGTCACAGAACCCAGACAGCAGCAAACAGCCATGCAGACACGGGAGCCCCTGCAGGGGTGAGGGGTGAGAAGCGGGCCAGCACTCGGTAGAGAGCCTGCGTGCCCGGTCCACCCCGAGCCCGCCAGGGATGGGCGCTCAGATGGGAAACCGGTGAGCGGCGAAATCAGTGGATCCTCTAAATGGACGCTTTCCACCCCTCCCCTCCTGGCAGGGAAGGGGTGGGCGGACGGCCCCGTGGGCTCCGCAGGGAACGGGACGCCTCGGAAGCAGGCAGGCCGTGGCTGGATGTGTGGGGACGGAGAGCCACGAGGTCCTGCCGCCCCACTGGCCCGCAGCCATCACTAGGGTTACATCCATCACCAGACATGGTGCCCCCCGGCTGGGTCTGTGTCCCCAGGCGGAGCACTGCAGAAATGAGCACCCGGCACCACCAGGAGGGGAGGCAGGTGGGAGGGAGGGGCTCCTGGTGGTATAACAGTGTCAGCAGAGCCTGGGCAGGAAGAAAGGAGTGTGGGAGGGAGGCAAGGCACGGGCTCGGGTGGGCGGTGAGAGCGAGGTGAAGCCCTGTGGCCTGGCTCAGCTACGGCTCCCACACAGACCCCAAGTGTCACTCCGGGGGGGCCTCTTGCCTCTCCTGCTCAGAGGGACTGGCCACAGGAGCCCCTGTGCCCAGCCTGGCGTGGCTCCTGCCCCCTCGGGGCTCACAGCCAGGTGGGGACAAGCCACCAAAGCCATGGAGCTTGGGGCACAAGGGAAAGATGCTGGGGGCTGTGGGAGCATCCGACGGGGACCCCGACTTGGGAAGGGGTCCAGGAGATGCCCCATCCAGCAGAGCCCCCTGTGGGGCTGGTCCAGGCTGCGGGACGCGTGCACCTGGGCTGAGGCTCCAGGCGGGGCAGGGGCTAGGGATGCAGGTTAGCCCAAGGACAACGGGGACCCACGGAAGGCAGGCGGGGCAGCACCACCGCAGCATGGACAAGCACCGCTCACCGTCCGTCCAGAGCCGCGTCCCCTCCCAACCCACACGGGAAGTGGGACAAAGGCCAGGAGAGGCGGTGCCAGCCAGGGGCGAGCTCAGGGCTGGGAGAGGGCCAAGTTCGATGGCTGCACTGCGGGGCTGTCCCTACAGGAGCCAAGACGCCTGCCCAGCAAGGCTGTGGGAACATCCCGGCCCCCCCAGGGTGCTCACTGCAGGGGACACTGTTGTCCCCAGTCTGCAGACTGGCAGGGGAATCTCCAGCCCGGGTTAGACCAGGAGGACACCCAAGGTGCCCAGGCTCTGAGCTCTTGCTCTGGAAGCTTCTACCACCACCTGGTCACTTAGGCGGAAGGAAGGCAGCCCTGAGAGCCACAAGCCTGTTCCCAAACAAGGAACCTCCAGAGCCATTAGGTGCCTGCTTGGCAATTAAGAGGCACAAATTATGGTGCCACAAAGCTCGTTACCAACGAATGACCGTGTGACCACCAGCAGCACACAGTCCCTGATGAATTGTGTTAGGGGTGTTCATCTCTGGGAGCCCCAGCACCTCCATGCCTGCAGCCCTATCTGTCACCTGCACCTGCCCGACACTGTGTCCCAGCCCCAGACAGCCCATGCCCCCCACCGGATGGACTGGGGCTGGATGGAGCGTGGACGCCACACGGGGACATTTAGGGAGAGAAGGATGCGGTGGGATGCACGGGACAGTGGGGCAGGTCCTCAAATGAGCCTCTGCACGCAGTAGGCCCTCAGCTCGAGCTGGTCATGGGACCCAGGGTGGTGTCCGGGGGGTGGGGGGGGGGGGGTGGGAACAGCACAGAGACAGCCACCTGCCTCGAGAGAGGCCTCAGTTTCCCCATCTGTGAAATGAGAACATTAAACAGGATCTCTAAGTTCCCCTCTGGCTCTGAGACCAGGTGCCTGACCCAGAGAAAGTTCCAGAATCATTAGCCGATAAACAAATCAGCAAAACGGTTACTACGTTAACGTGATGAGTCAGATGGCAGGGCACGTGGGAAAGTCAAGTCTGACACCAAAAGGCCCGCTCTCTCCCATCAGATAAGACCTGGCTAGAGCCGGGGAGAGGAGGAGCTTACGAAAGGCAGTGGGGGGCCCAAGCCAGGCACGGTGTGGGGGCTCCTCCGGCCAGAGGCACCCCAGAAAACTTGCCAGGCTTCCTGGATTCCAAGACCACCCGGAGGGGGCTCCCAGACCCCAGACCAGAAAGACAGGGCTCAAGGGCTCTGACAGCCACTGGGGAAGGGACCCCCCCCTCCCCACAACCTCCCCTGCCCCAGATCGCGGTCCCAGGGGGCCCTGCCTTCCTGAGCGCCCAGCGCCCACTGGGGCCTGCCCCACCTCAGCCCGGATGGAGGTCCCAGGCCGTGGCCCTGCTGGGGGCAGCCCCTGCTCACACTGCCCCCCAAGGCCTGGATGGTGAGACCCCAGCCAGAGGCCTCAGATCCCAGGTCTGGCCCCACACAAGGCAGGGCCGGCGGCCAAAGCGCCGCCTGCCCGACGCCCGATCAGGTTCCTCCGTTGCTAATGAAGCTTCCACACACCCGAGCCGTGAGCCACGGTGGCAGCGGCACCTGCAGGGGCGTGGGCACCCACACCGGGGAAAGGAAGCAGGCTCAGAGGGGCCACGCTCGCACCCGAGGCTGGTGCAGGGCCACCGGGCACCATCCCGTGACCAGCAGGGGTGGCAGCGGGAAAGAACAGCTGCTTCCTGCCCGCTCTGCCCCCACCCCTGACAACAGGCGAGTGTGTAGGGAGTGTGGCGCTGGCCCAGCACCCCGCGGCCAGCCCGGGGATCCTGGGCCGCCCCCAGGCAAGACGCGGTGAAAGCAGGGCCTCAGGGAAGGGCCTCCTCCAAAGGGGCCAGAGGAAACCGGCCTGCCGTGTGCAGCCTGCAGCGGCACTTAGCCCTGGGAATGACGTCACTGCACCACTGCCCTGCCTGGCTCCCCGCCCCCTTGCCAGCCTCGGGACCCCGGGCAGCTCCAGAACCTTCTGCCGCCCTTTGGTGGGGCGATGAGGAACCAGGCTGCACGAGCCCCTTCCCTGCACAGGCCAGGCCCGTCCAGGGCCCCTTCCAGGCTGCCCTGCCCGAGAGGGAAACAGACGGGAGGCGGCCTGGGGCCCGGGCCAGGGCACCAAGAGCTGTCACAGGACCTTCCACACCCCAGTGAGAGCGGGGGTGCAGCCTGCCAGCTGCTCCCACCAGGGCTCAACCCTAGCTTGTTCTGGACCCCGATGCCACACGCACCCAGCCCTCTCCTAGGATTCGGGCCACAAACGATTCTATGTATTCAGCGGACTCAGTGAGCCGTCTTCATCCAGGTCAGGAAAAACCAATCCAGGCCCACTGATGGGGAGAGGGGGTTAGCTACCTCCCCGGGGGTCCCACCCTCAGTGGCCCAGCACCTCTAGCAGACAGAGCCACACTCCAGCGTCCCCTGAGGCGAGAAAGAGGGGCTGGGGGGCTGGGAGAGGGCAACCACCATGACTAATTAGCTCATTACTGCCGCGTAATTATCTCAGGGCCGCACTCCAAAACACAAGAGGCCCAAGGGCGCCCCGTCAAAGCCACTGAACCCGACACACCCTCGTCAGGGTCTGCATGGCCTTGGGTGTGGGTGTCCCCTGCTGGGCCTCAGTTTCCCCAGCTGCAGAGTGAGATCGGTGGCTTTCAAATCTGGCCCTAAGGTACCCTCAGATGGAGCAGGGACCCCCCCAGAGCCCAACCGAAAGGAACATTTGCCCCCTCGCTCTCACCTACGATGGCCCGGGACAGCTCTCCACGGCCACTTCTGCACCTCGGTCCTCACCCAGCCTCCGCCCAGCCCCCCGACTCTCTGGCTGCAGACCCGAACTCTTCCTGGGCCTTCCCCCAAGCTTCTCCTGTACCCAGGCGTGCTCAATAAATGCTCCCCGAACAGAATGGGCCCCACTGTCATGGGGGGGGGGGGGGTGGGGAGGCTTGGCCCACGAGGGCTCCACCTGCACCTCCCTTCTCCTGTCCTGGGACCCCCACCCCTCCCCTGAGCCCAGGGCCGCCCATCGCAGGGCTTCCGCTCCCCCCACCGCCACCCTGCCACCTGAGCAGCACACTCTCAGACACAGGCCAGGCTCAGACCTGCCAACACTCCCAAGGCGGCCGCGCCACCTCACGGAGACCCCAGCCCTGGCCCAGGCCCGCCCCAGGAACAGCCTGTCTCCGCCAGGGCTGAAGGCCCTGCCCTGTCCTGCTGACTGATGACCAGGCCCAGGAGAGCGGGGGAGGGAGGGCCCAAGGCAGCTCTTCTCTGCTGGAACCACACCCAAACAGAAGCCTGGAAAGCCAGATCCCGGGATTCCTGGAGAATTCTCTGCGCCTGGACCGTCTGGTTCCCGCACACAACGCTTCCACGATTCCCACAGGGTCAAGTCCAGACTTCATACGGGGCCCCTGAGACCTGCCAGGCCTCAGCTCTTGACCTCCCCGCACACACCCAGGACTCCTCTCTGCACAGGCCTCTGCATAGGCTGCTCCCTCGTCTGGACCTGTAGACTGTCGCTTCTTCCAGGAAGCCTTCCCAAAAGCTCCACCCCAGCCCAGGTTAACGGAGACGCTTTTCACCCAGGACCGCAACTGCCCAAGTCCCGTCCCTCGCCTCAACTACACCCTGCACCCTTGCCCACCTCCTGCCTGAAGACTGTGGCCTCTGACAGTCTGACGGGCCTCCTGGCCGGCTTGCGGCTCATTGAGCTGGGATCCTCACCAGGCAAGGACACCCCGGCTGGGCTGGACAGAGTCTGCCATTTCAGCCCCGACGGGGAAGAGAGCTCACTCTTGGCCCAGGCCGGGGGTGGGGCACCAGGGCGGCCTCTCAGAAGCGACACGCGGCCTCCTGTGGGGACCGCCGTGAAGGAGATGACCCTCGGGTGGTGGACGACCAGGGTCTGTCCATGGAAGCACACGGAAGCATCACAGCTCATTCCAACCATGTCCCAGAGTCTCAAAAAGATCCCACGATCCGTTTCCCCCACGTGCCCGTGTCCCCAGGGCACCCTTTCACTGGGTGGCCCAGGTCACAGTTGGTATCTTCTGCCTCCTCCTCGGCTGTCACTTCTCCCTGCTAAACTCGGGTTTGCTACAAACTGTCCCCGAGGTCTTGTCCTATGATAAGACAGGTCAAAGGTCACCAGGGCAAAACTGATAAACTTACTAAGAAACCATGATTTACAAGTTTCTAAGAACAGAGGATCCGAGCTGAGGGTAGCCCTTTTTGCCTCCTTCTGGCACATGTCTGTGTTCCAGAAGGTTCTGACTAGCAGAAATCTGACTTCTGGCTGGGTAGGGCATTTTCTACCTAAAATCTGCTCTCGATTACGTCCGCCAGCCAGTCCCCTGCTCTGTGCAAAGCCCCCTTTCTCAGGACCCGCAAGGAGCCTACATGAGCCGCCCGCTCTAGGCAGTGACCTCCGGCCAGGTTCTCCCCTCCACCCCGGGCAGGAACCAAACCTGTCCGACTGGCCCAGACAGTCCTCGCCTGACAACTATCTCACCATCGCATTTCCCCACGGCACCAAGCAAGAGATTGCAACAGGCCCTGGAACAGATAAGAAGACTCGGGGTGTGGGCTGGGGGCTGGGGGCGGATTCTTGTTTTGTTCTGTTTCTGCCCTAGATGCGCCTCCACTGCTCCCCAGCCCTGCGAGGGGCCCGAGGCCTCCTGGGGGTGCCCTGCAGGAGCCTGGGTGCTGGGGCTCCGGGGCCGCCTGCCCGCTGGGTGCCGGGTAGGGAGGAGACAGGCGAGCGGGCCCCAGGGAGCCGCCCTCCGTGACAAGCTGGAGGCTGAGCCAGCCCCAGGGCAGGGTGAGGCTGGCGCGGTGTGGCCATACCCCTGAGAAAGCAGCTCTTTCCCAACTGTGAGGACACACCTGCCACCAGCCACGCGGTGCCCTTCCCTTCCAGCGGGCCCACGATGAGAAGGTCCACCATACGCCCAGTCTGGGGCTCAAGGGTGTCCGGTCCAAGAGCCACCGAACAGGACCATCACCAGCGCTCTCAGGCCCTTCACTGGGGGACAGGGGCTGGTGCCCTCGGGTGAGGCACTAACTCTCCCCGAGCCTTCTCTGGATAGAGGGGCGTCTGGCCCAGGCACGCTCATCTGCAGGGCTCTGCGGCGGGTACACGGTGGGGTCCCTCAGCCCCCTTGGTCTGGAGGTCCGTCAGGGACCGTTCTCATGGGCCCGGCCCGACCGCCCGCATGTGTCCCAGGCGTGAGCTGGATAATTCCTTTCCACTCGACAAAAACCCAACACACGACTCTTTTCCCCCCAATTCACTGCTGAGGAAAGCCTGGCTCAGGCCGTCTGAGTCACCTGCCCACACGCCCTGCTCCCCAGTGGGGGTCGCCCACAACAGACCGATGTAGTCCACAGGGTGGGGTGCTGAGAAGTCGGATGAAGGTGGGGCGGCTCCCAAGGAAAGCCCCCGCCTGCCCCAGCCCCCAGCCCCCCAGGACGGCCAGCAGGGTTCGTGGTCTTCCAGCCCCGAGAAGAGGGAGACCTGGCCTCGGACAGGCCCTGCCGCCCTGCGGGAGGGCGAGGGGCGGGGGGAGGGGTACATCAAGGCCCAGCAGCCATCCCGGAGGGCAGGTGGCCACTCCAGAACCCAGCCACAGTCCAGCCTCCCCCACTCAGCGCTTCTCTGACCCTTGGGAGCAGGCCGACCTCAAAACCTCCGGTCTCCCAGGACCAGGGTGCCACAAAGCTTTCCAAAATGTGCAGATTCCTGGGCAGGACAGAGCCCAGGGCCCTGGGAGGAACCCCCAGCAGCGTTCCAACCTGTACGAGACAGCCGGGTCCCTACCTGCCTCCGTGGTGTGGCAAGGACCCGCCGCCCTTCCAGGCTGCCGTGCATGGAAATAGAAGCTGGGTGCGTCCCCCCACCCCCAACAGCCCTCATCCCGCCCTGGCCACAGAGGGCACTCTGAAACCTCGCTGCGGACAGCTGCTTCACCAAGCCCCTTGTTCCGGGCCTGGGCCTCTCCCTCCCTGCGCCAGCCGGGACGTGCGGCCCCGGGGAGGAGAGAGTGACCCACACTGACCAACAGCGACCCCTGGGCCGGGCTGAGCCGTGAGCACTTGAGCATCGTTCGCCAACCCAGCCCTCCCGAGGGCAAGACCAGGACGCCAAGGCCAGGAAGGCGCGGGGGTGAGGGTGCTTTCCGACACCTCCCAGACCCACAGCGAGGCTCGGGCTGGTTTTCGCTGACAGGCCGGGGCCCGCCGGACAAGGGCTCCCTGCCCCCTCCAAGCTGGACAAGCCGCATGGCCCACCCAGCACTGCTCACACTGACCCAGGAAACCCGCGGCACAGATCCCAGGGCCTGGGGACCGCGCTTCTGCCAGATGAGGACGGACCCGGGGGGGGGGGGGGGGGGGGGAGACAGAGACACGGGCAGCAGGGGCCTCCCCAGCAAAGCCGCTGCCCCTCTCGCCCGGGGGTGGTGCCCAAGCACTGTGCGGGCAGAGGGGAGCCTGGCGTAGAGGAGGGCTCAGGGATGCCCAGCCCCAGCCCCACCCTGGACCCCAAAGGCCAACATGGGCAGATGAGAGAGGGATATGTGTTCTTCACGGAATTCTGCGTCCTGGGCCTTTCTACGACGGAGACCCCATACACGCAGCTTCCTGAGAGCAGGGGGGCCAGTCTCTCTGGGGGTCACTCTGGTCCAAACATGCCAGAACTCTGGGGCAGGCTCCCAAACTCCCCAGTGACACTTCCTGTGGCCCCTGCAAGGACAGTCAGAGTGCACGGATCTACAGACAGAAGCCACAGATTGAGGGCTGGGATAATCATCGCCTGAGGAATACGGAGGGCCCAGGGCCCGGGAGGGCGGTCTGACCCAGATCTGAGGCTCACGGCAACAACAGAGCTCCTGAAGACTGGAGTCTCACGGATGCCCGGCGCTCACGCGGAGCCGTGCGGAGGGCACCCAGGAACGTGACCCGGATGCCCTGAGCCGGTGGGTCTCGACCTGATGGCACGTTAGGACCCGTCAGGGAGTCACTGAGAAGCCCCAGCGCCCGGGCACACCCCTGGGGCCGCTGGTCTAGTTGGTGTGGGGTGTGGCCCGGGCACAGGGTGCTTTGCAAACTCCACCCGTGGCCCCGAAGGGCAGCCACGGCGAGCGCCACGGGCTGGCCCACGCGAGGCTGCGGTTAGGGCGGGAGATCCGTTCACCCCGGCACCTCCTCCGGAAGGCCTCCTCCGCCGGGCTGCTTGAGGACAGAGGACGTGGAACCTGAGGCAGTGAGCAGCCGACGATTCTGCATGAGTCAGGACAACGACAGACACAGCCCCCCTGGCTCAGCTCTGGGTGGAGGAGCCCGGCTGCAGGAGCAGCGGGGGGCCGAGGACCCCGGCCAGCCCCCCAGGGCACGTGCCTCTTCCTGTGCCGTCCTCCCGTCCTCCTGTGCCACCAACCCGGCACGGCACACCCTCCTGCCAGGGCCCAGACCCAGACTCCTCGCTGCTGAGCCCCGTTTACTCGGCCCACCGGAGCAAGGGTGCCGGCCGCACGCGCCTACCGTCTTCCCAGGTAGAGGCGTGGGGGGAGACATGTTATGGAGGCAAGAGGTCACGGTCTAGTCCTGGCTCCCTTTCTCCAGGGGCCTGGGGGCCACTGCTCTCGCAGGCGGCACCTCTCCTTCACCCCGACCTTATCCAAACAGCACCTTCGGAACACTGTCCCCCGACCGGCAAGGACTGTGGATGTGTGCGGAGCCGTCCCCGAGTCTGGCCAACATCACCCCGCCCAACAGAGGTCAGGAACCCCGGGTGGCTTGACTTACCAAAAAGGTCCACCCAGCCCTGTAAACGGATCCCGTTCCGAAGGCACCCCTTCCCTTCCCGAGGCCTGGCATCACCTGGCCTGGCATCCCGAGGCCTGGCCCCTCGAGCCCCCTGCCCAGAGACAGACAAGGAGGGGCGGACCACCTGCTGACCTGGAGAAGGAGGGGGGTGCCCAGGCGCCACCTCCAGGAGGCCTGGAGCGTGCTGGGGACACACAGGTTCCAAGAAGGTGACAGGACACCTCTGGGTAAAGCCAACGCTCTTGAAAGCAGGTGAAGGTCTGCTTAAAGCAAGGAACGCCAGGCCGCGAGAAGGGAGACCGGCCTAACGCGTACAACTGTGAGCACACGTGCACGTGGACAGGTGTAGGCACGCACGTGCACACGTGCACGCCTACAGCCCAGGCCACCCGGGCTCCCCAGGACCCCGCAGCCCAGGCCACCAGAATCTCGGCCTCCCGGGGACATTCGGGAGCACACCTCCAGCACCCCTTCCCCGCCGAGCCAGCTCAGGGGGACCCCGGCCCCCAGAGCCCCCTCTGGGCCTGCCCTGCCCAGCCTGCGCCACACGGCCCGAACCACCGCGCTCGGCAACCAAAACCGCAGGACCCGCCAGGTGTAAAATGCCCGGTGATGCCCACGACAGGAAGAGGGGCTGAGTCCCCGGGGAAAGAAAGACAAGGAGAAGACGGGACTGCGGGCTCAGTGCTGCAGGTACGGGTACGGTCGGGAGAAAGAGCAAACAAAGGTGCACCAGCCCCGCTTCGGGTGACTCGGCCCCCACCTCCCCCTGCCTGCCAGAGAGGCCAGCCGAGGCCTCAACGTCCCCAAAGGGAGTGGGGCACCCTTGCTCCCCCGGCTGACTGTGCAAACAGCAAGCAGGACACTCTCTGCGCCCCCGCAGGACACACACGTGGACATTAAGAACCGAACGCAGAGCCGCACCCCCAGGCGGGCACCGCCCCCCCGGCCCCAACCCCTCGGCACCTGCACCGGGAAACCGATGCCCCGCCCGTCAGCAGCCGGGATCAGCTCCAAGAGAGGCCCAGCAGGAGAATGGCCGGAGGCTGGGTGGTCCAGACACTCGGCCTTGTGCAGTCTGCTGCCTGGCGAGGGGCCACTTCTGCCCGCCACTGGGCAGCAGAGAGGAGGGGAGGGGCAGGGCAGCACGGCCAAGCCCGGCGCACCCGCCGGGGGGCCTGGAGCGGGGCCCCTGCACCCTCCCTGTTGCCTGAGATGCACCCAGGGGCCCTGATGCAGTCTTTCGGACCCCTGGGGGCCCCGGCAAGCAGCCACCTGGCTGGATGCCCCCACCTCCGTGTCCTCCTGACCCAGTGCACCTGCCAGGAACCCTGACGCACTCACCTCGAGCGGTGGCACTACCCATTCAAGCACAAGCTCCCTAGGCCCGGAGGCCGCGTGTCAGCCGGCCCGCCCCTCTGGTCTTGCCAGGCACCCATCAATCCACCTGGGCAGCCCCGGAAAGAGGCCCTCTCTCCCTCGGCCCCAGGGCCCAGTACACCGTCCCCCTGCTGCACCCGAGCCCTGCCTACCCTTCCCACATCACACCTGGGACCCTCACCGTCCCCAAGCTGCCCGTGTGACCTCACGCCCCCCGCAGAGGGCTGCCAGGGCTCCGGCTCTCCAGGCGCCAGGCAATGCAGGCATGACAGGTCTCCTGACTGGCGGGAAGCCAGACCTCAGCCACCCAGGCCCTCTCCAGCCCCACACGTGCACACGCACAGACGTGCGCACACACAGAGGCCGGACTCTCCCACCCAAGCCTACGTATATGCACAGACCAGAATGACCCCACCAACGCATGCCAGCACACGCCCAGGCCCCGCCACAGCCTCCGCGTGGCCTCCACCGAAGACTCGCAGGCCCCCCGCACGCCGGCTCCAACAGCCCTCCTGTGCGCCGTCGCCTCTCGCTCAGACGGTCAAGGATTCATTCACGGCAGCAGATTGGTTCTTACATCTTAATTAAAGAAGGCCACGCAACGGCATTTTCAACAGCGACGTCACGTTCTAACAGACATGGCTCCGTCGCCGAGAAAGATGCTCCAACAGGCCGGACACAGAGACGGCGCCCCTCCTCCGCCCTCCGGGAGCAGCCCTGCTTCAATTTTTAATCCGTTGATGAAATATTCACAGGCCAGGGAGGGGATCACATTTCCCGAGGTGTCGGTTCCCTGCCCTCTCCAGGGGCTCCCCCAGCCAGGAGGACACCAAGTTCGGGGGGATGAGGTCAGGGCGGCCTGGGGGAGCAGAGCCCAGACGCCCGCTGGCCCCACAGCCAGCATCCCGCCCGTCACCTGGGTCGTGGGTGCTGCCTTTCCCGTGTCCCGGCTCTGGGGGCCTCGCGAGCCGTGCCAATGGTGGGGGGCCTCTAGTGGGTGAGTCCCTGCGGGAAGTCTCCAGCAAGACCTCCCTGGCCACAGTCCTGCCGTGGCTGGACCCCCAACGCCAGCCCGACCTTCCGGAAGGACCAGCCCCATCCCTAGCACTGCAGTTTCCGAAGCAAAGCGTCGCAGGGCCCGGCCCCTGACGCCAACACTCCCTCACGATCGGGCAGTTACGCCTCAAGGTTGAGTGTGCTGTCCCTGTTTTACGGGAGGGGACACTGAGGCAGGAGAAGAGAGGCCCTGCCCGCCGTCCCTGGGCACCTGCCCAGCCTTGCCGAGGAGCAGAAACATGGCCAAGCTGTCAAGTGCGGGCCCTGTCCCCTCACGGAGCCACCACGCGGCCCACAAGGGACGGTGCTTCAACCAGCAGCGGGACCCTCAGCTCCCCGGAACGTGTCCCCACGTGCACTGGTAGCGGGGCAAGGACACCCGGCCTCCCTCCCTCCCACCTCCACCTCTCAGCAGAGAACAAAAACATCTCAGAGGAGCAGCCCCTAGTGTGGCCAGGAGACTCCCGCCTGGAAGGAGAGGAGGGGGAGGGGGAGGAGGCAGGGGAGGAGGGGAGGGGAGGAGGGAGCGGGGGAGAAGGGGGCGGAGGGGGAGGACAGAGACGAGTGGGAGCAGCGGCAGCGGTGGCGGAAGGACAGGTGGAGCAGAGCCACGCTGCAGCCCAGGCCGCCCGGAGAGCAGGGCTCCCCACCCGGCAAGCGCCCCCCACTTCCGCACAGGCACCCGGAGCCGGGGCCGGGGGACACGGCTGCCGGCCCCGCGCGACCCTTCCCGGGCCGTCGCCAGGTCCTCACCGGACAGAAACCACAGGCCTCCGAGGAGGAGCACGAGCCCCTCCAGCCGCCGACACGCCGTCCACACGCTTCCGCACCGCCTGTAGAGACGCCCTCCCTTGCAGATGGGGAAACTGAGACTCGGAGGGGCAAAGGGCCCCCCGAGTCCCAGCTGGTAAGTGGGGGCCAGGGCACGGGCCCGGGGTCTCTGACGCCCACCCCCTCTCTCACCGGCCTCACTCCCTCCCCGCCAGGCGCCCGGCGGCTTCCACGCCTCCTGCCACGCGAGCCTGACGCTGACCAGCTGCCCAGTCACCCCGGACGGGTTGTTCAATCAAAGCGCGCGGTGGGCGTGACGCCTCCTGGTACCTTCGGGCAGAGGAGCCCGCCCAGCCCTCTGCTGGGCCCGCTTTTCCCGACCCCGGGCCCGCGCGTGCTCTGGACAGAGGCGTGAGTCAGGGCTCCGGGGTGCGGGGCAGGGGCCCAGCAGTGCCAGGGACCTCCAGGCAGGCCAGGCCAGGAGGAGAGGGGGCTGCTGAGGTCGGGGCGAGATGGCAGGTGCCGTCCACGCGGCTCTGCCACAGACGACCGCCGGCCCGCCTCTGAGCAGCCTTCCGGAGCGGGCGGCACCCGCGGGCTCGGATCCGTGCACACACAGCCGCAGTTCCCGGGTGTCCCGTGGCCGAATACGCACTCAGACCCCAGGGCGCAGGCAGCCCCAGGTGGGACTACGGACCCCCAACGTCGCGAGACCAGATGGCTGGCCGGAGGGATCCGCGCCCTCCCGATGTTGCCGGCCTGCCCCACGCACGCCCAGCCAGACGCTGGCGCCGGTCCCCGCGTGCCCTCTGCACATGAAGAGCTTCAGGGGCTGAGGGACCCCCGCCCCCAGCCCAACCGCCGCGGTCACCACCGCCAGATGCAGGCACTTCGCACCCAGAGGCACGACTCCCTCAGTCCCACGGAACCTCAGAGGCAGAGCTCATGAGGGCACCGCTCCCCCCCCCAGCCCCCCAGCCGAGGCCCACCGACACACAGCCCACCCGAGCAGCCCGCCTTCCTTCGCTCCCTCCCAGACACCGGCCCCCGCCTCCAGAGCCCCCCACGGGCCTGGTCCACGCCCCACTTCCCCGCCCACGGGTGCCCTTTCTCCGCTCCCACCAAACCTGGCCAAGCCCATCACCCGGGCCGAGGTGCTCCCTGCCCAGAGCTCCCCTGATCGGAACCACCAACAACACACAGGTGACGAGGGACAAAGCCTCCGGAGCGTCACCAGGCACGACCCACCTGGGGCACGACCGGGTCTCCGACATGCCTGCGCCCCCCGCCCCCGGAGCCTCTCTCCGTGGTGAGACAGCACGGCCCACGCTCAGCCAGGCAGAGCCGGTGTCGGGGGAGAAGCCCGCCCTCGCTGGGGCCCGGCTGCGCCCCTCGGTGCCCCGCATCCCCGGGAGGTGCGCCAGCGAGCTTCCGCTGCCTGACAGCCAAGGGCCAGACACACCAGAGGCCCGGGACCCCCGGACCAGGCGCGGGTCTGACACGCGGGAGCGACCTCTCTCAGGAGGGGAGGTGACTGTCTGAGGAAGAGTCCCCACAGCCGCCGACCTCCGCTAAACCGAGCTCCACGGTGCGTGTGGCTCCCCCAGCCACGACGCACCCCAAACTGCGGCCACCCTCCCCGCACCCATCCCTCCATGGACACCGCGCCGCCACGCCAGCAAAGGCCACTGCCACTATCCGGAGTCAGCGGACAGAATGCCGCCCCTAGAACATTCTGCGCTCTGACCGCAGACCCCGGAGTCCCAAGCCTGGGCGGCGATGTCTGCTGCTCCAGCCTCCACGTGGCCCCGTGAGGCCCTGCCGTCCGCAAGGCCCACCCAGAACGCCGGACCCCGCCCCCGCCACACCCCACAAACAGCACCCCCACCCAGACCGAAACCTCTCGGGCAGCTCAAGCCCCCGGAACCCCGCCCTGGCCTGTCGATCGTGGCTCTAATGACAGCCCAGGTTCACGAGCCACCCCCCGCCACCTCCTCACAGCATCTCACCCAGGCCAAGGGTCGCCAGACTCCCGCAGAGTCCTGCTCCCCGCTGAGCCCCATGAGGGCTTTGCATGGCTCTCGGGACAGGCCCAGCAGCCCCACCTGTACCCCAGCCGGCTTCGTCTCCCACCCGCCCTGGCCCCCGCCCCCGCCTCGTGGCTGGACCCGGCGTCCGCCTGCGCGCTGACCCTCGCAGGCCGGGCTCGCTCCCATGTCAGGGCCTTTGCACGCGCTGCCTCTCGGCCCGGAATGCTCTTCCTCCACGGCTCTGCCTGCCACCTCTTCCCCTGCTGCAACCCCACCGCAAACATCACCCCCACACACCCGGGGCTTGACCACAGTCACCGCAGGCCCCGGGCCGTCTTGGCCTAGCCCCTGAGCTCCTCTGGAGACGGGAGTGCAGGAGTCAGCGAAGAGCCTCCTTCTGGGGCCTTCCTCCTCAGCAGATGCCCCAACACTCCCGCGGCGGCCCCTGGCGCTCCGGCTGCCCGACCGTCCGGGCGGAGGGCGTGGTACCTGCCCCTCGCTCTCTGGCCTCCGGGGCCGGCAGAAGCACCAGGCTCAGGGGCGTGGAGACAAAGGCAGGCTGACCACCAGGAGCCCACAATTAATCTTGGTCAACACCATGGTGAGGTGGGTCGTCCTCCGCCCCACGATTTACATTTTTATTAAATCACGACGGAAAATTAGAAACACGATGACTTCTCTCAATCTTTAACCCCTTCTCCACCAGGCTCTGCACCCAGCTGCCCGTGCCATCCGTCCAAGGGTGATTCCTAGGCTCCCGCCTCACCTCTGCCTGCCTATCACCTCCACGGTGACCTCCTGGGACCCTCCCCGTGACCTCAGTGATGGCCAGGGGCCCTCCCCCACAGCCCAGGTCCAGCCCAGGACGTGCAGCCGGGAGGCGGCCCCTCTCAAACCCTCCCCCGAGGCCTCAGTCCAAGCCAAACACCTCCCCTTCAGGGCTCAGTTTCCCCTTTCTACAAACTAAGAATCAGGACGTGGGTGGAGGGGTCCCGGCCAGGCCCCCGGCGTCTCTCATCTATCCAGACACTGCCCAGCTTGGCCTCCCAAACACCCGAGGCCCCTGAGAGCGCTCGCTACGCAGAGCCCAGCAATGCCGCGTGGGCCGTCCGCCAGAGGCAGCACCTTCCCTTCACCCCTCCCGAAAGGCACCCCCCGGTCTCGGCAAGGTTACGAGCGGGAGGAGGCAGAGGGCAGGGGCAGCCGCAGACCCCAGAAGCGGGGGCTCAGCCGCGTCCTCGCTGCACCCACCACGAAGGCGTGTGGATGCCAGGATACAGGCCGGGATACGGTCCCTGGGGCGGCCACAGTCCCAGAGCACACCCGCCAGTCAGGGGGACAGACGGCAGCCCCATCAACAAACCCTCAGAGGCTGAGGTGGCTGAGGTTGACGGTGGGGGTGAGGCCACGGCAGTGAAGGGGTCTGTGGGGGGCGACACCCAAGCGAGACCAGAAGGAAGGAAATGGGCCACGGGGCGATACGAGGAAGGGCCTTCGGGGAAGGCGCAGCACGTGCAAAGGCCATGAGCAAGGAGAGGGCTGGGAACATTCTAGCAACAGGAAGCAGGTCAGTACAGCTGGTCCACCCCCCAGCAGGGACGAGTGCCAGGGCCAGAGTTGGGACTCCAACCTAAGGACCATGCCAGCGTGGGAGAGCTCTAAAACGCACGGCACGATCAGGGCCAAGCGGTTGGGGACAAGTGTGCATGCAAGCAGGGGGTCCCTGACAGCACATCACGCCCCCACGTGCCCCCCGAGAGCTGCTGCCTGCCCCCAACTTGGTCCCTACGGGGAAGGTGGGGAAAAGACACCACCAGAGGCAGAAGACACTGGGCCTCAGGGGTGGGGAAGAGCCTCCCAAGTGGGGGTTATCGAGGAGGGCTTCCTGTAGGAGGGGGCACCTGGACACAGCACGCCAAGCGGGTGCGGTCACCCCGCCGCTGTCCCGCCGTGCGGCGCCCGCTCGTGCTTATCTGTGCCGGGAGCTGACCCAGATTTAGTCATGAATGAAGCGAGTGAGTCGAGACTCTAATTACGTTTCGCTCTCCCTCGTCACGCATCGCGCACTGACGGTGAGTGGGGGGGCGGGGGGAGGAAAACCACGCAGCGCAATTCATTTCAGCTTCAGTCGTTCCCTCCCTCCTTGCGCAGGCCAACCCCCCACCCCGGGGAAGAACCTGTTTTAGCTCATGTTTCGCAAATACCTTAAGGGATCAAGCAGGCAGCTGGCACTGTGGGGGCGGGGGGGGGGGGGGGGGCACTCAAGCGGCCATCAGGCACGGAATCAAGACCCGGCAGGCACGGCCAGGCCCAGAACGCGAGGTCAGAGTGACAATGGCACGTACCCACCAGACCCTGCTTGCGGGGGGCCACCCAGACCCCGAATGCAGCTCTTCAAACCCAGGCTCCACACCCGGCACGGCCACCCCTACGCTGGTCCCAGGGTGGGCACCAGGTGCGCCCACCGCTGGTGGCCACCGGGCCGCGAAACCCCATCTCTGCATTCAGCCCAAACCCTCAACCTCCTCCCCAGCACCTCCACCCCCAGGAGCAGGTGCAGCCCCAGGCAGTGCGGACATGGGCCCCAAGACACCCCGACGGGGGCTGGTCTCCCCACCTGACAGTGTGGAAACTGAGGCCCTTGCCCCAAACCGCCCCCTACCGAGTACTCACGGATGACCCCTGGAGCGCATCCACGTCCCTCCCCTCCGCAGACCCTCCGTCGGTGGTCCAGACAGAGGAGCCACCACACACACTGGACTGGGGCAGACAGAGCCTCAGGGGGCCGGAGGCACCCTCTCCAAGGAGCTCGAGCAAAGGTCCTGTGACCACCAGCCCGAATGCCCTGCTAGGCAGCCCCAGGCCCCAGGAGGCCGGCCCCGCTAGAGGGCTTCAACGCTCCCTTCCACATGTACGTCTGACCACGGTGTCCAGCACGGACGCCGAGGGGGCTCCGAGCCCCACCCTGCCACTACCACCAGGGTGATGGTTCGCCATCACTGCTGCTGAGGGCCGGAGGAGACCCAGCCCAGGAGGGCCCCCCCCCCCCCCCCGAGGAGGCCGCGTACGTGCGCACTGGACAGAGCAGGAAGCTTGCAGGTGAGGAGGCGTGGGGCCCGGAGGCAGAAGCAAGCCTTGCTCCTGAAGACCGAGGGGTATCCCAGGTGGCGGCAGGAGGGGCAGGGCGGGCAGAAGGAGAGCCAGGCCGGGAGGCAGTGAGAACTTCCCCCTGTGAGCACTGGGGAGCCACAGAGGGTGGTACGCAGGGCAGTCGGGGGTCGGGGGGTGGGGAGACACCCTGGCTCCAGCCCCAGCCCCCATCTGCTGGGAACCCAGGGGCAGGAAGCAACCCCACTTCCCACCTTGGAGAGAGCAATCTGGGCCCTGTGGCGGATGCCCAGGGTTGGGGTTTTTGTGGAGAAACCTCCGGTTTCCCCTACCCTGCGGCTGCTGAGTCAGGAGCACAGGGGTGGGACCCGAATCACAGACCCTTCCAGCAGTGTGGGCAGGAAGCCAAGTCCGCTGGCCCCAGGCCCTGCCAAGCACCTACAGCACGCTAGCCAGATCCCAGCTGAGTGAGCCAGCTCCGGGCCCCCTGCCACCACAGCGGCCACCCCCCACCCCGAGGACCATAAGCCACACCGTCCTGGCTCCTCAGCGCCGGAAGGGAACACCTGGAGCTGGGGAAACTGAGGCACGGGGTGAGCCAAGGCAGACTTGTCCGCGTGTGGCCCGATCCCCTCCTGGGACGTGGAGCAGAGGTGCGGTGGCAGGGACCCTCACAGGGCAAGGACACGCAGCTCAGGTCTGGGGACCAGCCGCAAGGGGGGAGGAGGCTCACTGGAATCGGGGTGCAGGGCTGGAAGAGCCAGGGCCAGGCAGGCACGCCAAGCAGAGGGAAGGGCCTGCTCAAAGGCTCAGAGGTGGGAGCGGCCAGAGGCTCGCTCTGCCAGCAGGGACCCCCGGGAGACCGCCAGGTCCCGGCCAAGGGGGACCTGGGCCGCCCTGGTGGGGCCGTGAGGACGGGCAAAGGGTGGGAGGGCACTGCTGGAAGGAGGGCAGGAGGGCAGGAGGGCAGGAGGGCGGGGGACGTCACATCTGCTGACCAAGCCCCCACCCCCGCCCGCCTTCGGGGAGAAATGCTCTTTCCCACAGTTACGAAAGATCCTCTTTGCTTTGCCGGAAGAAGGGGAACCCAGCCCAGAATCACTCCCCTGCAGGGCTCGGTGCTCACTCCCTGAAGCTGGGGGCCGGGACGCTGCACAGGGAGAGACCCGCGGGGACTGCACAGGGGCCGGACCCCCCAAGTCCATGCCAAGGTCACACCTGGCAACGGGTCTCACTTCCCGCCCCTGGAGATCCCTGGTGCCCAGGATGGTTCTGGAGCCAGCTGCCCCTGAAACCGCCCCCTCCTAGGGGAGAACTTTGGCCCAGCCCGACACCGAGTACCCCCCACCTTCCTGGTGCCACCGGGCACTGACGGGCAATCCCTCCCAGGCCCGGGCCCCAGAGCGAGAAACTCCTCTCCCCACCCCGCAGACGAGGACACCGAGGTTCAGAGGGGCCCCCTGCCACCAATCCTCCCTGCTCCCAGGCAAGAACTGAAGGTCTGGCCCTACTCAGGCCCTCCCCAGCGGCCAGAGTCACTGCCCCACTTCACAGGTTTTAACAAAGTCCAGGCCCCGAGAGGGCGATGCTGGCCCAGGCCACACAGCTGTGAAGGTGTGCCTGCAGCTGCCCCAGCTCCCCAGGGCCACCCGACCCACACAGGGCTTCCCAGGCCCCAGGAGCCCCCCACCCTGTAGACCCACCGCCCAGATGTCCCCTGCCCACATACGCCACCTCTCAAGGGCGGGGGGCGGGGGGTAAATCCTGTCATCTCTGGGCCCCTCCAGGGAGAGAGCACCCCTCACCCGCCTCAGCTGCGGGATTCGGTCTCCTGGCCTCTAATCATGGGATCACCAACAGTCCCGGCACCCACACGTGCACGCCAGAGCCACCCGCATCACCCACACGGTGGGATTTCGGCAGAGGACTCTCCTGAGCCAGCCAGGACAGGAAGGGCCAGGAGGGAGGCCGGGCAGGTCCGACACTGCCTCCTGGGGCCAGAAGCCCCCAGACCCACGCGGCAGGCCTGAGCGCTGCTGGGGCTCCCACGTCAGCCCGGGAGACCACACCTGTGCCCAGCAGAAAGCGGGCCGCAGGCCCTACCTGGAGCTCACCCCGCCCCTTCAGGATGGCAGAGGGTCCCAGCGGACCTCGGCAGGGTGCAGTTCGGGACCCGTGGCCGCTCGGCACCCGTCGCTCCTGCCAGTGATGGAGAGACAGACACAAAGCAGGCGCCCCCTGGGCGGGGCCAGACCCGGACAGCCCCACACCAAGCCTCTGTCCTTCATCAGTCGCCCCGGCAGCCCTCCCGACCATGGAGCCGTAAGGCCCCGTCCAGACCCACCCGTCCGCTCTCCGGCCGGCCACCGGCCACCTGGCCCGGCTTGCACCACGAGCATCGGCAGGGTGGGCCTGTCCGCGTGGGAAACGTCTGTATCCCGTGTCCCCATCCGGGCAGGCAGCGCCCCGACGTCAGGGCCACGCGGGCCTTCCATTCTGATGCTGCAGCCCTCCACCTGGTGCGTGGCCCCCAGCAGGTCCTGGGTAAACCTGCTCCCTTCTCTCAAGCCCCTCCCCCACCAACCACCACCACCGAAGGCCCGGCACGGGCAGCAAGGGGTGGGGTCCCAAGCTGCCACCCGTGGGACCGTGGCAGCAGCATTCCGGCTCCCTAGGCCTCGGCTTCCTGGTCTGACGAAGGGGACAAGGAGAGGGTGGGGGACCGGCCACCCCACACCCCGAGCTGTGTGACCTTGAGAATCTGCCCAGCCTCTCTGAGCCCAGGCCTCACCTGTGGCAGCTTTGGCACCGGCCGCACCGGGCACCTGGTGGGCCACAGCTTGGCTGGTCCCGCACCCCAGCCCCACTCAGCCTGGGAGCACGGAGGGTCTGGTGCCTTCTCTGGCCTGGTCTCACAGTTCAGGACCCCAATCCAGCAAATGCCGGCACACCACCCAGCTGTGCTCACACAGGCAGGTACGGTCCCCAAGGCCCCTCACCCCAGGCTGGGCCACGAGCCCCCGGGGAGTCGCCCCCTAACCTGGGGTCTCCATGCGGCCCCTAGCCAGCAGCACCCACCTCCGATGCTCCAACAACCCCCACCCTGGGGGGAGGGGCTTTACTGACCCCACAGCATGGCCGGTCTCTCAGCAGGTTGGCCCAGGGCCCTTGGTGGACACGGTCTGAACAAGGCCAAGTCCAGCCCTGCCCTCGGCCCGCCCTGTCCAGTCCAAGGCAGGCACACGGCATATTTATTCACCCACGTGTCCACAGCCCACCCCACCCAGCACACACACCTATACCGGTCCTGCCTTCCCCTCTGTCGTGGCCACCGCCGGCCTCAACCTCCAGCTGAGAACCAGGCAGGGGTGTGAGGTGACTGAGTCACGAACCAAGGCACTCCCCGCCCCCCCTCCCCCCGCCAACCCCGCCGGTGGCTGGTTTCAGAGGATGCAAAGGGGCCACTACAGAACTGTCTGGAGAGGGAGTGAGCTCCCCATCGCCAAGTGAGTGCAAGCCAAGGCCCGAGTCCCTCCCCCCACCCGGAGCCACACACACTCATCTTCTCTGAGGCCCCAGGCCCGGGCCAGGAAGCCGGGTGGAGCCTGGAGGGCGGGGGCCTATGTGACCCAGAGCTGCTAAAAAGAGCCAACGGGGAAGTAAAAATAGGAAATAAAAATAAAATTGCTCCAGCCAGCCCCGGCTGTTTGTGTAGGAAACAAGGCATCTACGGCCCCACCGGGCAGGCAGGCGGGCTCAGCAACCGGGCCCCTCCCAGACGAGGAATGTCTCCCCCAGCCTCCAGCTGCCACCAAGACGTGCCTCAAAGAGGAATCCCGAGAACCCCGTTCAAACCCCAGCTCTGCCACCAACCAGCCGGCTGGCCCTGGGCAAGGAGCCGAGCCCCCTTGTCACCCGTGGGGTACAAACCCACCTCCTGGGTGCCGAGAAAGGCACAACATGCAAGGGTCCTGGTACCCCACACGCCTCTCCGCCAGGTTCTCCCCCAGGTGTGTTCCCCTCTGCCAGTTCCCCGTCGGCTCGCTCACCCCACCGCCCCAGGGGGGCAGTCAGAAAATAAGAGCACCAGCTAGAGTGAGACATTGAACCCGGCTCCCGGCTTGCACCAGCTCACCACGGACGGCGCAATCGGACCTAAACGTCCTCACGGAACAATCGGAGGAAACCTGCCTTCCTATCCTTTCCTACTGGGCCCGTCCAGGATGGGCACTAGGCTCGTTCATACTAAAGTGAGCATGACTGACCCTACCTGCAGGACTGGCTCGCCCTGAGCGGATCCTGGAGCTGAGACACCCAGCCAGAGAGCAAGGAGGGTCCACCTGGGCCGAGGCACAGCTCATGCACGCGGCCCCCTCCCCCTCCTCAGCTCTGTGAGGACCCTCCCCTACTGGCTCCATTCAGTAAGGCATCTGCTGGTCGAGGGTGCCAAGGCGGGAGCTCAAAGGGGCTCTGAGGGCGGCCCCCGGCCAGCGATGCTTGCCACAGCCTGGGCCCGCGGCAGTGGACACGCGCCACGGGCGGGCCCCAGCAGCCCCCGTTACTCCCAGGAGCCCTCACGGGCCACCACTGGATCTGATGCTCACAGCCCCCTCCTGGGGGGAACTAATGTAGGCTCCGGGGGGGACTGGCCAGGGAAGTCTAACAGGGACGCGCCCAGCCTCACCCAGCGTCAGCCGGCCCCAAAGCGCCCTCCCTGCGGCGGTCTGCCAGCTTCCCAGAACACACCTCTGCTTCCGACCCTCTCCATCCTCTGGCCTCCACCAGTAAACCCCAGGTCTTCGCGCAGCTCAGCCGCCCGCCAGCCCCCTCCTGGCTCACGCCCGTCCGGCCTCCCGGCAGACACCTGTCAGCCCTCACCGAGGGAGCCAGCCCACAGGGCGGGGGCGAGCCCGTGTGCAGCCCGGCCAGCAGGAGGTAGGGGCAGAGGGCACACGGGACACACACACACGTGCACGCTCAGGCACGCACACTCCTACGGGCTCACACACTCACACGTTCTCGCACACACGCGTGCAGCGCACCCTGACTCCAGACAGGGGTGACCCTGCCAGGTCCCCCCGTCCCGTGTGGCTATGCCTCCGAGTCCCTGAGGAGAGTCTGGGAAGGATGGGGTCCCCAAGGGTGGGGGTGGGGAAGAAAGACGGAGCGGTAGGCAACATGCCCTCCACCCAATCCCGGCCTTTCTGCCCAGCACCCTCCAGCCGACAGACCCTCGGCACCTGCCGGAAAGTGTGGGGTAGGAGCCCCCATGGCTGGGAGCGGAGGACGAGAGGTAGACCCTGGGCCCCGTGACCGCCGGGTCCTGAGGGCAAGCCTGGGGCCAGAGACACCAGCAGCCCACCTGCCCCAGGCACGTGGGCTGGGGACCCAGATCCCAGCTTGTGGTCCCAGGTGCTGGCTGGTGTGGGCCACCAAGCACCAAGCGTGGTCCAGGCAGCCAGGGGCACAGCAGTGGTGACAGCAGTCACCTTGTTCTCTGAAACTTGGGGGGGGGGGGGGAGAGGAGGACATCCAGAGACGGAAAGTCAGCAGGGCAGGGAGGCCCAGGCCAGACCACCTCCTCGCTCTGGGGTCCCTGAGACACCCCCAGGTCCCCACGAGGTCTGATCGCTACCCCAAGGCCATGATCTGCCCAGCCCCTGCCCCCCTCCCACCGGGCTGAACGGGGCACAGGGCCTGACCTCCATGCAGGACCGCAGTGATGGCCAAGGGGGTGAGGGACACTGGCCGGCCCCTCCGATAAGAAGCTCTGCGGCTTATCGGCCACGTCCAGGGTCAGCGTGGGCTCCGGAGCCGCCCCTCCCCCACTCGGGCCCAGTGCAGGACACACAGTAACTGCCCACGAGCAGATAGGTCTCAGGGACGGGCTGTGGGCAGGGAGGGCACTCGGGAGGGCACGCCTCTCCCAAGACTTGCAGCCAGCGAAGGCGTCGGGAGACGTGACCTCGCCCTGTGACCCTGGGGCTGGTCGGAGGGGCCAGGGATACCACCGGGGCTGGGGACCGGTCAACCTGGAGCAAGCGCTGCCCGCAGTCCAATGCTGGGAGGACTCAGCCCTAACTCCTGACGGCCGTGCCTGTTCTCTGAATTCCACCAGACGCAGCCAGAGGCAGTCGGCAGGAATCACCCGCCTGGCGGTGGTGGGTTCCAGGCGGAGGGCCAGGCCCGCAGACCCGCCCACCCCTCCAGCCCGAGGAGGGTCACCAGGAGAGGCTGTGCTCCCCACTGGGCCTGCAGCGCCCCGTCTCCTATAACCGTCAGGCGCCCTGGAGCTAGCGTGAGCCCTGCATGCAGGTGCGGACACTAAGCTGGGACCCAAACCAGGCCGCGAGGCCAAGGCGCATGCTCCGCACTGCCCAGCTGCCTGGGCTCAGGCGGCCGCGGCCCAGGACCGTTCTCCCGCGTCTCAGGTGCCTGGGGCTGGCCCTCCCGGCACGCGCCAGAGAGGCGCCCCGCGAGGAGCGTGCCGGGTGCGGTGCAGGGGGACCCGGTGTCCGGCCCGGTGACCCGGGACGCGCCACACTCCGGCGGTGCCCCCCAGCTGCAGCGGGGGTGGGGGGCGGGGGGGCGGAAACAACCTCTCTCGCGACGGCTGCCACATTCTTCCAACGGGCCATCAAAGAGCAGAGACCCTGGGCTGGGGGCAGAGGGGACGAGCCACGGGAGCCCCGCCGGCACGCAGGGAAGTCCCAGCACGTCTCCGCACCCCTCCTCAGGGTGGGGCCGGGGGGGGCTGCCTCTAGGAAGAGGCCACTGCAGCTCTGCGGCCACAGACCCACGAGGACCACGGGCACAACTTCCCAGCAGGTGCCGAGAAATGAAAGGGAAAGGGGAGGGGGGGGCCCCACCTCCAAGGCCCGGCTCTAACAGCACCTCTCCCTGCAGGCGCAGCCCGGGGGGGGTGGTCCCACCCCAGCCGGGTTCAGGACCACCCCTCCGGGTACCCCCTTCCGCCGCCCGGGCTTGCCGACCCCCTGGGGCACCGCCCACCACGGCCCGGGCCTCTCCCCTGCAGTGCGGGCCCGCACAGCCACTGCCTGACCTCTCCCGGGGGTCAGAACACCTCCCCGGCCAACAACCCGACCGCCCCCCAGACCTGCCCCCTCTACCGCTCTCCTCGTCTGGGAAAAGGCACATCATTCTTTCAGGCACTCGGGCCAAGAGCCCCGAGACCACGGCCGCCTGGCTAGGCTCCCCCGCCCTGCGCTCCGGCCCCGCTCCTCACACAGCGGCAGAGCCTCCTAGGAAGCACAGGCCAGATGCCGCCCTCCCTGGCCCAGGAGCCTCCCCTGGCTCCCACTCCCTGGAGGCAGAGGACGCAGAGCCTCCCCCATGCCCTCTGATGCCAGCTCTCCCCGCCCCGCTCGGCTGTAGCCACACAGGCGCTCTGGGGTGGCCCCTGACAAAACAAAGCGCACGTGCACGTCTGAAGGTTCAGAAACCGACCTCTCGCAGGTAAACTCCTATTCATCCCTCACGACCCAGCTCACGGGGCCCAACCCACCAAACGCCAGGCCAGGCTGGTAACACTTCTCCTGTGCCCCGCCTGCCCTCGGTACCCCTTCCTACCACACTCACACCATCTCCTTCCCCAGAAGGAGAGCAGGGATCACATCAGGCCAGTCGACCTCAGCTCCACTCTCACTCCAGGCGACCTGCCCTGACACACCATCAGCCCCACTTTGCAGACAAGAATACCGAGGCCCCGAAAGGCTTTAAACATCGGGCCCAAGGTGACCCGCTCTCGACTGGCAGCACTGGGTCCCTCCCTGTTCTCTGACCCCATCGGGGGATGGGCCTCACTCAACTCTGCCTCCCCAGCGGGGCCAGATGTCCACGGACACACAGCCAGTCAGACGAACAGACAAGAACAGCAGGCAGGCGAGAGATTTGCTCCGGACCTCTTGGCCAGGCCTTAATCCCCTCCCCCCCCCCCACCCCCCACGACCCAGTTTCAACAAGACGTGCTGAGCAGCAGAGGAAGGAACCAGGTCCCGACACGACTGGTCATGTGGGGCTGAGGGGCCTTCCCCACATGCATCTGCACATCTGGGCCCACGGGACACCCAAGATCTCCCCGGCAGCGGGCAGCGGCTGGCATCCACGGGGGTCCACCGGGGGGCTCGCCCCGTGGGCAGGAACGCACACGGCCGCAGGCTCCCTCGAGGGCGCCCGGGGGACCCTCCAGGGCAGGGGCCTGGCCCCCTGTCCGGCCTCTCCCTGCCCCCCTCCTAGGCTACACACAACGGGACCCCCTCCCTCGACAGCCAGCAGACCCCGGAAAAAGAGTGATTCGTGCCACAGCAGCAACTGTGAAAGTCAACTTCGTGAGGGGCAGCCTCCCTCCCCCCACCACCTCTCTGAAGGGCAGAGGGCAGGGGAGGCACCTGCGGGAAGCACTAATTCAATCAACAAACATTTCGCAAGGCCGGGCAGCGCCTGGCACCGTGGCTTCAGCCGCAAACGGGACCAGAAGCCACCCCACGGATGAGGAGGGACGCTCCGCGGGCCGGGGACCCGCGGGGGGCAGGGCCGCTCCCAGGCAGCACGGCTGCCAAGGGTCCCGGCCAGGAGCAGCCGCCAGCCACCACACTTCCCACCTCCGGCCCCAACATCCTTCCTTCCATTTGACAAACGAGGAAACCCAGATAAAGAGGGAGGAAGTAACGTGCTCCCTGTCACAGAGTTCACGTGGCAGAGCCGGAACGGTACAGGCAGGCGGGCCACCCGTCCCCCGGGGCCCCCGCTCTCGAGGGGTCAGCCTCTCGGGGGTAAGGCTCCCTGGGGTCCCAGCCTTGGGGGCGGGCGGGCCCCGCAGGTCAGGAGGGCTGGTACCCTGACCCTGTGTCCCCGAGACAGAAGGAGGAAGAGCGAGGTCCCGGCTGCCCTCCCCTGGCTGACCCCCCATTTGGGCCCAGGAAGGCCAAAGCCAGCACTGCCCTGCCCCAGGGGTCACGCACCCATGCCTGTGGTCCCCACCTCCCAGCCCTCCTCCCGACCTTGGTCCTAGGCAGAAAGTCCAGGAGCAGGGGTGGGGTGAGCCACCTCCCGTGGACTCTGGCCCCATCGGTTTTCTCCTCCAGGCAGCGCTCACGCAGGAGGCCCCTGGGAAATGACACCTAGCTGCCAGGGGGGAAGGGGCAGGCGTGCAGCAGGGGGCACCGCGGGGATGGACCAGGGATACGGGGACGGCCAGGCGGGGTGGGGAAGGGACCCCCAGCACCTCCACCCGGAGAGGGACGCGGCAACGGCCACTCACCCCAGGAACCGGAGCTCTGAGCTGGTGTAACACGCGGTGGGCCCGCGTGGGTCATGCTCCAGACAGGGACATGTCAGGGCCTGGACGTAGAGGGGACATGAGGCCAGCGGGCAACCAGCTCTGAGGGGCTGACTACAGCCGGAACGGGGCCCACCAGGTGAGAGCCAGGCCTACCGCCACCCTTGACTCCTCACAGGGTTAATTATTCCCAGACCAGCTGACCAACCCCTCCCCCCCAAACCAATGCTCCCATGGTTCCTCACCAGCACAGACAGACCTGTAACCCAGCCAGCAAGGGGCAAGCCGCAGCGGCCCGGCCACGCAGTCAGAGCCTTCCGAAGTTCTCCAGGGAGAACGCCCATCCACACGGGCATCCCCTCCCCACACCCTTGGCTGGAGCCAGAAATCCCCAGGGAGAGTCCACCCCTTCTCTCCACCTGGACTCCCTTCCCAAGCCTACGCAGCAAACTCCTATTCGTGCCTCAAAACCCAACTACAAGAATACCTTCTCCGTGAAGCCTCCCCAGGCGGTTTACAGCTGAGAAAACTGAAGGCCAGACAGGCAAATCTGCCAACCCAGGGCCACACAGCCCCCACCTCAGAGCTGGCACTCACTCCTCACACGGGACGGCCTTCGCCAGCAAGCTACAAACACGAGAAGGCGAGGAAAGAGTGGTGCTTCATGAGGCCGGAGAGGCTACGGAGCCACGCGACACTGAGCAGAGGCCTGGCCTCCATGCTGGGGGCAATGGGGAGCCATGGAGTGTTCCAGGCAGGGGAGGTCAGAGCCCAAGAAGAGCCTGGCTTGGCCTCGGGTGGTGACAGCATGCCCCCGCCGCCCCCTACGGTGCCCAGCCATTCCTAAGGCTCACAATTTCCCCATTACGAGCAGCTTACCCCAAAGTGTTTGGCCCTAACTCTCCCAGCTCAGAACCAGAGCCCCACCCTAGCCAGCTCAGAGCCCATGCTTCCCAGCACACGGGCAGCCCACCCCCAGCCCGGAGCTGTCCCCCTCGGCCCAGGGAGGGCACAGAGCCAGTTCCGGAGAAGCTGGTCCACAGCTGTGACGCCCAAATCAGACAGCCACGAGCTTACGGGAACAAGGCCAAGGTGCCAGGAGGGAAGGGCAGAAGCCTCCGGCAGTCAGAGAAGCCCAGGGAAACCGAGGCCAAGAAGGAAGAAGGCGCCTGCCCAGGCATGCAGCAAGCCGGTTCGGGGAGCACGGCACCGCCCACCCCAGCCCTGCGCCGCACCCCTGCAGAAAGCGGCTCTTGGGCCCCGAGGAGGCAGGGGTGGGCGACCAGCCACCCACCCGAGCAGGCTGACACAAGGGGGCTCCAGGGACGCCCCCCACCCAGCGCCCCTCCCGAGAGCGGCAGCCACAGCCTCCGCCGGGAGCACCCCGAAGTTGTTCTGGACAAAGCCAAGCCACAGGGGGTACCAACTGGGTACCAGTGGGCACCAACTGTCCCAGGAAAGGACACCCGCCTCGCCTCAGACCCCAGAGTTAGCCTTCGGGGCCAACCTTCCCGAGCCTGAAACCTCCACCGCAGAATACAGACGAAACAGCCCCCACGCACGGGCCCGTCCACGGACGCGGCTGAGCAGGAACACGGCTCAGGACGTGGCCCCCACGGCGGCCACCGCTGTCACCTCGACGGTCACTGGCCAACGCTGCCCATGCCCGGCCCCGCCTCTGAGGGGCCACCAACCAGCAAAGCGGGTCCCGCAGGCACAAGGCCTGGGTTCACTGGAGAGCGGGGGCCGGACCCACCCCCCCAGCCCCTCGCCAGGACACTGGGTACAGCCCGCACAGCGTGGGAATCCAGCTGCCACCGACAGTCAGTCGCGGGGTCTTCTCTGTCCTGGTCCTTAATCAGCCGGGCGCTGCCTGGACCCCCGTGCCGGGGGCCGCATGACTGCACACGCCTGAAAGGGCCCTGCTCTCAGGAAGCCTCGGGGACCACGGAAGGCGGGGTGGGCGGCCAGCACGTCAGGAGCCCACAGCAGGCGGCCTCTAGTCCCCTGTGCGCACCGAGCCGGCTCACCCTCCCGGGTCCCCACGAGGCAGCACGATGACCCCGCGATGGGCACGGGGGAACGGCCCGGCCAAGGGCCGGGGATCCGACGGCGGGGCCCGAGCGCCCAGCACGCCGCACTGCACTCTGCGCACAAACCGGCTCAGGCTGGGGCAACACGCGGGCCTCCAGAAGGCCACAGCTGAGGACGCGACTTTAGGGCAGACGCCACAGACAGCGCGGGGGGCGGGGGGTGTCCAGGCGGGGGGCGCAGCACCAGCCAGGCCTGACGCGCGCCTACTCCCGAGAGCTTTGGACGAGGCGGCCGTCCATTGGGAGCCCGCGAGTGCGGCGACTCGGGCCACCTGGGCTGTCACCGCCTGACCTCTGCCCGGGGCCGGTGCGGACACTTAAGCTAAATTGGTCAATTATGGGATACTTAGATCCCTCCCCGGGGCTTCCCAGCCTCCCTCGGTTCTGGGCCGCAGCACCAGGAAGCCTGTTGAATCAGTAACCTCATTACAGCCGGGCGGCCGCACCCGGGGCCGGCTTTGAACTCCACGGGTTTATCCACTGCGCTGCAGGATTTACACGCCGCCTGGCCCAGGCCCAACGCGCGCTCCCCTTCTCTTGCCTCCCCTCTGCTGAGGCCCATCGCCACCAGCACTGCGCCCCAAGCACCTCAGGGAAACCGAGGCACGGCTGGAAACCAGCGCTGCTCAGATGGGCCCACGGAGGTGCAGAGAGGCTAGGGCCAGGCCCTCAGTCACCCCAGGAGCAGGGTCTCAGACCAAGGGTTCCCCTTTTCACCCCCAGCCCCAGCTAGCAGACGTAGAGTCCTCAGGAACTCAGAGCCAAGGGCCAATTGTGAACATCTCAGGAGGGGACCTGGAGGTAATGCCTCACACTGAGGCCCCAGGGGCTCCAGCCCCACAAAAGCCTCCCAGTGTCCCATTCCTTGGCCCCAAGGCCAGTCCCAACATGGCCCTCGGGTACCTGCTCTGACCCCAGGAGGCCCGGCCACCCTGCCCGCCATGGTCACCCCATCCCTTCAACTTGATCGGGTACCCTGGGCCTGACTCCTCTTCCGGGACTGGGCTTGAGCCCTCCTGACCACCCTAGTGTCCCATCCTCTTTCCCAGAGCCCCACTAGCACCCCAGGCCCTGGGACATCTCAGTTAACGTGGGGCACGGAGCACGGGCTGGAGAGCATTGCCCCTGAAGGACAGGCCAAGGGCCCCAGGGCCCGGAAGGAGGAGAGCAGGGGTGGGAAGGGAGACAACCACTCTCCAAACCCCCTGACAGGGGGAAGGCAGAGACCCGCAGCCAGCCCAGAGGCCTGGCCTGACCCTCAGGAGGCTGCTACTCGGGGCGGCCCGGCCAGGGCAAGGTCAGCAGCCCACACCTGCCACGTCAGGTTCCAGGCCCACCTGGGACCCCTCCTCCTTCCAGCCCCGGCCTGCGTCCGGCCCACCCTCTGCACAGAGCCTAATTCCAGCCACAAACATCACCGTGCCCATGGTGCCCCGTGGCCCCGGGCCCCCACACACCTACCTGCATCCCAGGCCCTCGCCGGGACACGTGACATGCCGTCTCCTTTCACAAGGCACCATCTCTCCCAGCTGCAGCCACGCAGGCCCGGAGGACTGGCCTCGGGCCTTTGTCTGGGCTGTCCCTGCCACCTGGAGTCCCCTCCCCTTGCCACCTGTTGCAAGGCCGCCTCTCCTCCAGACTCACGACAGGGACCAGCTCCAACAGGAAACTGCCTGCCCTCTGCTCCTCAGGCCCACCCCGGTGGGACGGCAGGACAGGCCAGCACCCAGCAGGTACGCCCCAGGTGCCGTGCGGACCGAGGCCAGCCATCAGGCCTGGGTCCTCCTAAGGAAAAGCTCGTGGAGACTTTGTTAGGATAGGCCGGCAAGGCCCGGCGTGTGCACGTGTGCCTGCATTTGAGTGAGCGCGTGTATGTGTGCATGTGCACGCGTGCGTATAAACGCGTGTTGGCGGGTGTGTGCAAGTGTGCATCTGTGGGTACGCACCTGTGCGTGCATATGCGTGTGTTTGTGTGTGCGCAGGCATGCGTGCACATGGGGGTTCATACGCGTGTGTGCACATGCCCGTGTTTGTGTGTGCGCTCGTGTGTGTGTGTATGCACATGAGTCTCCGTGCACACGTACTTTACGTGTGTGAGTGTGTCCGCGGGCAATGGTGATCACAGAGACAACCAAGGCCCTGCCCTGCCCAGGAGGCCCGGTGTGGCCATTCTAGCCCAGCGACCACCAAGCAGTTCCCTCAGGAATTTGTTCCTGGACAGCTCGGTCCTGGCGGGGTGAGGAGGCGGGCACCGGGCCACAGGGGTCCTCAGGCTGTGCCTCTGGCTGCTGACCCCACCCACAGCTTTCTGGCCCACCTCCAGCCAAGGACAACCCTGGATGAGGATCGGGGGGTCTCTGCTGCCCACAGAGCCTTCAGTGGGTGCAAGGGGACAGAAGGGACATAGTGAAGT